>NC_043700.1:58483258-58511673 GCF_006229205.1 Suricata suricatta
GTAGGAAAGTGGATGGACCTTGAGGGTGTCATGCTGAGTGAAGTAAGCCAGGCAGAGAAGGACAGAAACCATATGTTTGCACTCATAGGTCTAGCAGGAAAACAAGAGAGACCTAATGGAGAACCAGGGGGAACGGAGGAGGGAGAGAGAGTTGGGGAGAGAGAGGGATGCAAACCTTGAGAGACTATTGAATGCTGAGAATGAACTGAGGGTTGAAGGGGAAGGGGGAGGGGGGAAAAGAGGTGGTGGTGATGGTGGAGGGCACTTGAGGGGAAGAGCACTGGGTGTTGTATGGAATACAATTTGACAATAAAATATTATGGAAAAAAAATAAATAAAAATAAAACAGCAATAGCAGAAAAAAGAATGGTATGTTCATTTTAATGAGAAAATGTTACAAGATACGAGTAAAACTATATTCTATCAAAATATATTGAATTATATGAATTCAACAGTTTCAGAATTTTAAAGATTTTGTTCACATAAGGAAAAATATATCAAATGTTTACACTGTTGTTACATTTCATATTATATACTATATGTTATATTGTATTATTACCTATTTTTTTTCTTTTCAGCCCTTTAATAAAGTTGAAGAATATGTCTTCTATCTTGAAATGACCCCAAATTCATCCTTATGCCACTTTACACTGACATTTATGTTTGAGTTTTGTGGAAATTGCTAGTGATTTCACTATGCCCAGAGATTCTCATAAAATATGAATGATTATGTGACACTACCATTAACCAATTTCAGTTCAAGCCATTTGTGAATGAAAGATTATGAAAATATGAGTAAAGATGAAATCCTAGAAACACAAATCCTTTTTAATGATTTGCTTATGAAAAATTAAAACAAATCAATCCATATCAAATTATGTGTAAAATTCTCCAATACTAGTGAAATAATGATCAATTTTGTTACTTTTTTATTTTAAAATATTTAATGTAATATTTTTAAGTCTGTCTTTGTGAAAATTTGAACTTTAATACTGTGTTATTCAGGATAAGACTGGCTTGTTCAAATGTCTTTGATTTGAGGTTCAAATTTCTCACTCAGGGATGGAATGATCTTATTAAAAATTAATCTAGAAGCATATTTAAAATGTAAATGTTTTATGCATTAAATATAGATATTGTATAACTACCTCAGGGACACCTGAGTGGCTTAGTTGGTTAGGTGTCTGACTTGGGCTCAAGTCATGATCTCACAGTTCGTGAGGTCCAGCCCCACGTGGGGCTCTGTGCTGGGAGCCGGGAGCCTGCCTCCAGTTCTGTGTCTCCCTCTCTCTCTGCCTCTCTCCCGGTTGTGTTCTGTCTCTTTCTCTCCCTCTCAAAAATAAATAAAACATTAAAAAAAGAAATAGGGAAAGGGAAATATTGTATTGAATATAAAGAAATTTACTTTGTATTCTGCTGCCTCCTCAGCACTGAGTAACTTATAATGTTATAAGATACCGCAGCTTCATGCAACTTGAAATTCTTTGAGTGTTTTCTACCTTCATTGCAAACGCTATAATTTCCAGAGATAAAAAAAAGGGCTCTTTTTTTTTAATAGGAGAAAATGCATCAACTTGTCCACTTCCAGAAACAAACAAATCTTACTGTTGTTTTTATTTGGTTTATACTAAATGTATAGGTTGCTGGAGAATTGAAATCTATGTAATATTCAGAAATCTTATCCAAAAACAAAACACACTTTTATATTCATATCATACAATTGATTTTGAATATGAGGCTTGTATCTAACAAACTTAAAGAACTTGTTTGTTACTAATACATGTTCGGTGAATTCCTTAGAATATCCTGTACACAACTCCATGTCTTTCTCAAATAGAGTTTTAATTCTTGATGTTTTTATTTCTTTTTTCTTGCCTAGTGAAACTGACTATAACCTCTAAGACAATGCAGAAGAGAACATGACAACAATATTCTTATTCCTGATCTTTGGGGAAAAGCATTCTATATTTTACCATCAAGTATTAGCTATGGGTTTTTCACACATGACCTTTTATCATATTGAGGATGATACAAGTATGTTGCTACTTTGTTAAGTGTTTTTATTATGAAAGCATGATGGATTTTGCCAAGTGATTTTTCTGCATCTATTTGAAAAGATTAGGCAACTTTTGATTTTTATCCTATTAATATGCTATATTACATTTATTGAATTTTGCAGATTTTGGTAAACCAAGTTTATACTCCTGGGATGTATCTCACTTGGTCATGGTGAATACTTCTCTTTGTATTGCTAGGTTTATTTGCTTATATTTTGCAGAAAGCTTTTGCCTCTATGTTCATAATGATATCATAGAATAGTTGGGACCTGTTATTCTCTCTTCTATACTGGGTGAGAGTTTTTGAAGGATTCCTTTTGTTTAATGTTTTCAAAATTTATTTGTGTGTGTGAGAGACAGAGAGAGAGACAGAAAGAGAGATAGAGAGAGAGACAGAGAGAGAGAAAGAGAGAGAGAGAGAACACATTGAGGAAGGGCACAGAGAGAGCGAGACACAGAATCCAAACCAGGCTCCAGAATCTGAGCTGACAGCACAGAGCCCAATGTGAGGCTGGAACTTATGAAACAAGAGATCATGACCTGAGCTGAAACCTGACACTCAACTGACTGAGCCACCCAGGTGCCCCATAGTGTTGATTCTTAATTAAACATTTGATAGGATTCACCAGCAAAGTAATCTGAGACTGGGGTTTCTTTTTTGTAAAATTTTTGTTTATTATGTTTTGTTTAATTAATTAATTAATTAATTGATTAATATATTTATTCATTCATTTTATTTTGAGAGAGAGTGCACCAACAGGGGAAGCAGAGAGAGAGAGATAGATAGAGAGAGAGAGAGAGAGAGAGAGAAATCTCGAGAAATCTCTTAATTAAACATTTGATAGAATTCACCAGCAAAGTAATCTGAGACTGGGTTTCTTTTCTGGAAACAAATTATTTATGTATTTATGTATTAATTATTATGTTTTGTTTTATTTTATGTATGTATTAATATATGCATGTATGTATTTATTTGGAGAGAGAGTGCGCCAACAGGGGAAGCAGAGAGAGAGAAAGAGAGAAAATCTCTACCAGGCTCCTCACTGTTGTTAGCACAAAGCTTGATGCAGGTGGGAATTGAACTCACAAGACATGAGACCATGACCTGAGCCAAAATCAAGAGTTTGTCTCTGACTGAGCCACCAAGCCTTCCCTCTTTGGAAAGTCTTTAAATTACAAACTTATTCACACTATTTGTTCTTGGTCTATTCAAATTTTCTCTTTAATTTGTTTTAAGTTCTACCAATTTTTGTTTAATGTATTGTGAAATTCAGTTATTAAGCAAACATGCTTTTATGATTACTTTGCCTTTCTGATTAATTGAAACTTTTATCATTATTAAACAATTTCCTTTATTTTAATGTTACAATCTTTTTTAAAATGTATTTTATCTGATATTGCACTAGCACTTCTATCATTTTCTGCTTACTATTTACATAGTATATCTTCTTCCATTAATGTTATTTCAACTTCTATTTTTCTTCATCTTCAAAGAGCATGTCTTCTAGATAGAACATAATTAGATCCTCCTTTTTACCTTATTCATTCTGAAAAACTCTTTCTGTTAATGGAATACTTAATGTAATTATTAATATAATTGGGGTTGAATTTATTATTTTTTATTTGCTTTCTATTTGATTTATTGTTTCCTTTCACTTTTCTTTCTTTTTTGGATTGTTTGACTACATTTAGAACCTATTTTAATTTTACTATTCCTCTTTTTTTGATTGTCTAGGAAATTACAGTAGAAAACCTTCACTGTTCATAGTTATGTTACTGGTAACATTGTATTCCTACATATGAAATATGGAAATCTTGCAGCCACAAGTCTCCTAGTACTTCTCTGTCTTATATACAAGAGGGCACCTCAGTGGCTCAATCAGTTAAGAGCCTGACTCTTGATTTCAGCTTATGTCAGGATCTCATGGTTCATGAGCTCAAGCCCCACATAGGGTCTGTGCTGACAGAGCAGAGCCTCCTTGAGATTCTCTCTCTCTCTCCCTCTCAAAATAAATAAACTCAAAAACAGAGTGTTTATATGTATCATATTTACATACACTGTAACCGTATAAAGTGATGCTACACATTTAGCTTTAAGAGATGCATAGATTATATAAAAATTAAGAGCAAAGTAACAAAGCAATTCTTTCATTTTTACTGAGATATTTAAAATTCTGATTCTCCCCCATTCCTCTCGGAGCATCCCAGTCACCATCAACATGCGCCTTCTTACCTTCAAGCTTCAGTGCTTTTCCTATAGCTACCTTTGTAGCTTTGTCAAGTTTTATAGCTGTTTTCTCCTAACAGGGTTGGAGATCTGTGTCGTAGACTCTTTAACAGTCACTAACAGAAATTTGAGTCAATGAATTTAAAGGTCTTTTTTAAATTTTTTAAAATGTTTCTTATTTATTTTTGAGAGGCATCACGAGCAGGGGAGTGTCAGAGAGAGGGAGATACAGAATCTGAAACAGGCTCCAGGCACTGAGCTAGCTGTCAGCACAGAGCCCGACGTGAGGCTTGGACCCTCGAACTGTGAGATCATGACCTGAGCCAAAGCTGGATGCTTAACTGACTGAGCCACCCAGGTGCCCCTAAAGGTCTTTTATATTGCTAAATTTTATGATCACAATTTTATGGTTTTTATTTTATGGTTCTCCTTCAGAAATATCATACTTTGCAAATAGCAATTGTTATGAAAGGGTTAAGTGCAAGTGCATGAAGCTCACAGCCATGTATCTAAGAATTCTGAAAAAAAAATTTCCCTAAAACAATGTGTTATAAAAGCATTATCAGCTCTAATCATGACAACAATATACAATGTAAACCTCAGAACAAATCTGTGGAGAAAATATTTATAATACAGATTTTACAGCTAGAGTACACTGAAGTTTAATAACATGTCTGACTTCACAACTGTTAGGCTCTAAGACCTATGATTTTTCCAGCACACTGCTGAAGCAGTTGTGTATGGAGGCCCATCCAATGGAAAAATAGATAATCAATCGTAAGAAAAGAACCTGCCTTTTATTACAGAGGCAATTCTGAACCTAAAACTTAGAATCTTCTGACTCATTTAGCCCATTGCTTGCATCTCGATTCAGGACACATTTAATTCATTGTCTATGGGTGATGAAAGAATATTTTTGCAAACAAATAAAGGAGCTTGCTATGTGTTTTAAATTACCATTTGTTTAAAATGTCTTGCCAATTCATTCACATAGAATTTTTTCTGCCAGTTGAAAGCCCAAATATAAATTGCTTTACATGAAATAAAAATGTCTCCCAAAGGTAGATACATGGATTACCCACAGCAGAAATGATTAGGAGAAATCTAGACTATGTAGATTTGGGGCTACTAAAACCAGATGGTCTAACCTAGTAGTTCTACAATAGGTTCTGCCAGTTTATATTTTTAAAACCTTCCGCAAGTGATCCTGATGAATAATGAATTTTATAAACAATTGGAATGGAGGATCTTAGAATACAGGCTATAATAAAAAAGGAGGAGATTTTTGTTTGGTTCTTTTAATAAATAAAGCATACATTCCTGCCTTTGAAGATTGCATTTTAATAATTACATGAGTCTGATTCAAGAAGAAGATGATAAATTTCTGAAATTATGGTAATTTAAAAAACTGGCAAAAATAATTAGATAGCTGAACAAGCAAATATCTTAACTTTGTCTTGAGTCTATTATAGAATCTACCATTGTACTTAGGAAAACAGAAAAGCCTAATGCAGCTTTCACACAGTTCTTGTACTCTTTGTTTCAATAGGAGACAAATGATCTGAGGTCACCCTGAAGGTGAAGGAAATAAAACATTTTACTGGGGCCTCTATGCACTTGGGGTTGTCTCTACTAGAAGTGATTTAGGAAGACATATATGTGTTAGGCTTCTACTGGGAAAAATAACCTGATAAACAAATAATTGTATATCTGTATTCTTTTCAACAGCAGACCTAAATAGGTAAGGTTTCTCCTTTCCTCCTGAGGTGATCAAGTGGTCATTTTGATACTTTCCAAGGTTGAGAAGAAAGCCAGTGGTATTTTTTATTTATCTTATATTAAAATGCTGAAATCAATGAGATCAAATAAGATTCTATAGGTTTCAACAAACACCAAAGTACTGTAATTAAGGCCTTCAAGTATATTTTTATATAAAACAAAGTGATAAAATTGTATTGCTAGAAATGATTCACAAAGACAAATCAAATGCAGAACACTGGGATTAATCAATCAGTCTGTCTGCTGACAAGGACTTGAGAGTAGAATCAATTTTATGGTTAAAGCTATAGATTGTACTTTGATTTAATTCAAGTAAAATAAGAAAAAATAATAAAATTAAAAAATAATAAAATAAATAAAAAATTAAAAATGATTAGGTAATTGTGTTTATTGAAATATAGTCTTACAGTCAGAAATTTTAAGAGTCAAGTAGATATGTATAATATGTGAAAAAAGGGGCATTTGAAATCTTAGGCAACACCGAAGAAATTGAAGAAATGGTTCATAACTTCAACAACATAGTCTAGTTGAGGATCATCTAGCAAATATAATTCTAGAAAACTATTACTTAAAAAAACAGAGGACAATAAATTTGTTAACAACTCTCCATGAAAGGAAACAAGTGTATATGGTGGATGTCTGAATTGTCATTCATACAAGTAATTTGAAGGCAGATGGCTCATTCTAACTCCTCAACATAAAGTGCCTCCTCTAAAACCAGGATGATATACTTCATATGAGTTATGTGAAGGATTTAAAATAATCTCCTAACTAGGACATAATCTTTTGTAGACCTACTCCATAACTATTACCACTCGTTCTTCCTTTACCACCATTAGGAGAGGCAGGATGTTTGGAGAAAAGAAAAAGCAATGAACTAGAAATCAGATGTTTGCACTGTAGTCACTGTTTGGCTATTTACTATCTGTGTTCTTGGGATATCACTAGAGACTCTTTATTCTTCAATTTCTGTTGAATAGACTTCATACCAATTGCTCTAATCACCACTTATACTTGCTTTAAAAAGCCTAAGACACCATCCAAATATGCTACTATTATTAAATGGAAAGTTGAGGAAGAAAAACAGGATATTTTGATGTCAAAAGAAACAAAAACAACCTGTACTTTAGTCTAAATGATCCAGACTCACTGCTCATTTTGATTGCACTTACCAGGAATGAAATGTTCTGTACTTCCAATTCACATTGCTGATATAAGTGCAGCTATGCAGTCTGAATGTGAAAAAAGGAGAAAAAGATATGAGAGTACATCAGAATTCACTGGAGTGTTTAAATATACGAGTATGTATGTCTAAGCTCTGAACTGGATTTCTACTCTTCTGTGAAGTTGTTTGTTAGATTTAACTAATATAGATCACCACAGTGAGCATTCAAATTATAATGTAAATGCCTTTGTTTTTATTCACGTTGAAGAAATATTCAAATTATTAATTTTATGACTTCAGATCCTGGCAATTACACATTTAGAATAACAAGGGCTTTGGGATTTTTGTTTTGTTTTTAAGAGCATCGAATAAGAAATTTCTGCTAAAATTTCTAACCTGAGACAGGTGCCATATAAAAGACATAACTCATAATTCTATGCATATTTTTCTTAGAACTTAGTACCTTCAAAAGTATAAACTATAGGTAGGAAGAACACTGATATTATGTAAGGCATTAAACTCCTTTCAATCTGAAAATGAGTTGAATGATATAATACATAGTTTGGATTGTTCAAAACTCCCTGTCCACTACTACTATCTTTCACTGACTTCTTTATGTAGTTGAAGATTTCATTATATGTGCCATATGAACATAAAGATGGATGATGCTCACCATTAAGAACTTAGGGTGGATTCAAAGGGACAAATATGTATACACCTAATATTAATTTAAATGAAGAGGTACTATGTGCTCTTGAGAGTACACAAGTGATATGGAATTTCAGAAAAGGAGAAAGCAGGTTTCTGACAATAGAGGAAACTTTCAGAAAAAGTTGGTATTTAAACTCTCTCAAAAGACAGCTAACTATTGACAAGGACAGAATGTCCCTTTAAAATATAGATCATTATGTAAATATGACTCTGATACATAGAACTCTGGGAGAATAATAAACTACTTTACAGTAATTTTTTTTCTGATTTCTTTTTCATTTCCCTGCCATGTAGAGGAATGTAATGTACGGTGATGCAGTATTAATGGTATCTATTGAATTTTAAACTAGAGATTAAAAACATAAATAAATAAAATGAAATAAATTGTAAGGCCATATTTTGACAGCCCTGATTTTGGGTAGATGTTGAGGTGATGCTGATCTGATCCAAGCAAATACAGTTAGACACAACAGTCCTGTCTCTTCCACAGCACTTCCATATTACTAGGAGGGAGAATGTCACCTAATTATATCAAGAGCAGCTAGACTGGCTTTTCTACTTAGAGGATGTATAATGGGAAGGAGGCTAAAGAGGTTAGGCACTGACATGGCTGTGGAATAGCTCCCAAGAGTGAGTGCTCAATCTAGTGAGAAATGGGTGACTTCTACTCTACTCTGCTTCATTTTGCCAAATTCAACTATTTAACTCAAACCTCTATGACATGCCCCTATCATACCTCCAGTCCTATCTACCTAGTCATGGATAGGAAGAACTTTGCTCTGACATATCAAGCCTTCCCATGCCCTTGATTTCACTGAGGAGTTAGCCTTCCAAATTTCAAAAGCTTTTGTCTGTTTTACAGAAGTAATGGACATCATTTGTTTGGGGAAAGATAGGAAAGGGAATGATCAGAAATTAATACAATAAACAAACAAAAAGCTGAGAGAGTGTATGGGGACCGACATGATGGCACAGGAAGCTTCTGATTTCCCTCCTCCTATGTCCACCTTGACATACCTTCACACAGAGCAATTCCATCTGGGAGAAATCAGAAACTACATTTCAGGTGGTTGAGAAAATAACTACATTAAAATGGATAGGAAAGGCTGATGTACATACTCTAATGATAAACTTCACTTCCAGAAAAGTGTCATATGATCAAGAGGAAAACCCCAATTCTCAGCTTCTCCCTTAAGAGTAAAAATTTGGATCATATACCTAGTGTCTTGATTTTTAGGGCTGCTGTCTGAAGAAACAGGCCCAAATCACCTTGTTCCTCTGATAATGAATATGGCTTGCATTCACAAGTACCATAAAATAAGAAGCAATTTTTAAACAAATACAGAGGCACCATTTATAACTATAAAACCAACACTGGCATAAAAGAAGGAGACAAACATGCCTCTTCCTCTTTTTGTCCCTCAAAAGGATTTAAATGCATACTTTCCCAACTGTTGCCTGAGTTCTAATCAGCCCTGGCTTCTAATCAGCCCTCCATCTAGGCTCTAATAGGGATCCTCCCTTTAGGACAGTGATGGGTCTTGGCACACCATCAACTACTGAGAGCCACTAAGAAAAAGATGGTGGCTTAGGCATTCACAAGGTTTCAGAGACAACTAGGAGCTTAGATTGGACTGATTAATAAGTTTTATTTCCTACATGCTACCAACCAGTGAAGAGTGAGAGAGTGACTGTTTTATCTAATGCACAGAAACCAACAGTAAAAGGAAAGAAAAATGAAGAAACAGGGAAATATGTTTCAAACAGAAGAACAAGATAAGTCTCCAGAAATGAATCCTAAGGAAATGGAGGTAAGTGATTCACCTGATACAGAGTTCAACGTGAGTTTCTCAACAAGGTCAGGTAAGCAACAGATGATCAAGTAAGAATTTCAAATAGAACAAAGAAAAATAGAAAAAATAAAATGCAAACAAATAGAAAATATAAAGAAGGAGAAAATATAAACTAGGGCCAATCAGGAATTATAATGCTGAATAATACAATATTTATATTAAAAATTCAATAGAGGGGTTTATAGATCAAAAGGAAGAAAGGATTAATGAACTCAAAGACAAGACAGTGAAATTTGTTCAATTATAGGGGCAAAAAGAAAATGAATAAAAAAGAGTCAAGACAATTTAAAGGACTTATGGAACACCATCAAACAGATAAATATACACATTACAGAGGCCCCAGAAAGAGAAGAGGGGTAGGGGACAATCTTATTCAAAGTAATAACTGCTGAAAATTTTCCAAACTTGGGGAAAGAAATAGATATCCGGAACCAGGAAGCCAAAAACAAAATGTCCCAAAAAAGTGAAACCAGGGACCCACAACAAGCCACAATATAATTAAATTGTGAAAAGTTAAAGACAAGAAGATTAAAAGCAGCAGGAGAAAAGAAACTTGTTATGAACAAGAAAACCCCATAAGACTATCACTGAAATGTTTAGCAGAAACCTTGCAGATTGGAAAGGAATGGCGATGTCCTTGGTTGGCTCAGTTGGTTAAGTATTCAACTCATAATTTTGGCTTGGGTCATGATCTGACAGAAATCAACCGTGGGATCAGGCTCTACGGTGGCAGTATGGAGCCTGCTTGGAATTCTCTCTCTCTCTACTGTCCCTCCCCAGTTGATGTTATCTCTCTCTCTCTCTCTCTCAAAATAAATAAATAAACTTAAAAAAAAAAGAAAGGAGTGGAGTGATACATTCAAAGTGCTAAAAACAAGCAAACAAACACACACAGAAACAAAAATGCTGCTAATCAACAACACTCTCAGCAAAGTTGTTTTTCAGAATTAAAGGAGAGGTAGAGAGTTTCACCAATAACAAAAGCTAAAGAGTTCATCACCATTAGACCAGCCTTAAAAAAAGGTTAAAGGGATTTCTTTAAGCTGAAATTAAAAGACACTAATTAATAACATGAAAATAAATGAATGTTAGGGCCCCTGGATGGCTCAGTCAATTAAATGTCTGAGTTCGGCTCAAGTCATGATCTCACGGTTTGTGGGTTCAAGGCCCACAGTCAGCTTTGTGCTGACAACTCAGAACATGGAGACTGCTTCTGATTCTGTCTTTCTCTCTCTCTACCCTTCCCTCACTTGAACTCTGTCTCTGTCTCTCTCAAAAATAAATAAACATTAAAAAAAGGAAAATACATAAATATGAAGCTCTCTGGTACAGATAAATATATTGTTAAATGCTACATATTCTAATGTTGTAATAATGATGGGTAATTAGGGGCAGCTGGGTGGCTCAATTGAGGGTCCCACTCTTGGTTTCATGGTTGATGATCTCATGGTTCCTGAGTTCAAGACCCACATGAGGCTCTGTGCTGACAGCATGAAACCTGCTTGGTACTCTCTCTCCCTGTTTTTATGGCCCTCTTCTGCTTTCATGCCCACACCTCTCTCTTTCTCTCTCTTAAAATAAATAAACTTTAAAAACAAATAATGGGCAAATAAATTATAACTATTATGAAGGTGAAAAGATAAATTATTAAAACTAACTATAGTAATAATTTTTAATGGGTACACAATATGAAAAGATATAAATAGTGACAACAAGAATATAAAATATTGGGGAGGGAAGTGTAAAAATGTAGTGCATCAGCATGCACTTGAAGTTAACTGTTATTAACTGAAAATAGATTGTTGTAGCTATAAGTAAGCTTCATGGTGGCCACAAAGCAAAAACCCATAGGTAGATACATAAAGAAGAAAGGAAAAGGAATCAAAGCATATGATTACAAAAACTAATTAAATCACAAAGGAAGACAAGAATAATGGACAAAAAAGGGACAAAAGGGTTCAAAAGAACCATAAAACAATTAACAAAATGGTAATAGTTAAGTCCATACTTATCATTTGTTACTTTAAATGTAAATAGACCAAATTCTCCAAACAAAACCCATGGAATGACTGAATGAATGAAAACACCCAGATCCAACTATAATACATTGCCTGTAAGAGATTTCCTTGGCTTTAAGGACATACATAGGCTGAAAGTCAAGGGATAGTAAAAGATATTTCATATAAGTGAAAACCAAGCAAGATCAAGGTTATTTATACATATATTAGACAAAATAGAAAATAAGCCAAAAATTATAAAAATAAATATAGAGGATCAATATATAATGACAAATGGTCAATTCATCAAGAAGATAAAACATGTGTAAATATTATATACCCACCAATGGTGCATGAAAACATATAAAGTAAATATGCATATATCTGAAGAAAGAATGTAATAGATTTCAATGCCTCACTTTCAACAGTGGATAAAACATTAAGACATAAAATCAATGAGGAAATACTGCACTTAAACTATGTACTAGACCAAATCAATCTAGGAGACATACACAGAGGATCCACCCAGAGCAACAGAATGCTCATTCTTCTCAAGCATACATGAAACATTCTCTAGGATAGATTATATATTAGGCCTCCAAACGCATCTTAAATTTAAGATGATTGATATATTATCAAGTACTGTTTCTGACCACAATGGTATAAAACTAGAAATCAATTACAAGAGAAAAACTGGGAAACTCACAAATATGTACAAAATGGTCAACAAGTTCCTGAACAACCAATGGGACAAAGAAGAAATCAAAGAGAAATTTTAAAAAATCTTGAAATAAGTAAAAATTGAAATACATCACATTTATGTATACGATGCAGCACAAGCAATTCTAAGGGGGATGTTTAGGGCAATAGGTAACTATATTGAAAAAAAATGTCAAATTGACAACTTAATTGGATATTAAAAAAAAAAAAGCTCCTAGAAGAAGTAGAACAAACTGAACTCAAAGTTAGGTAGAGAAAGGAAACAAAGATCATAGTGGAAATAAAATAGAACCTGGGAAGATTATAGAAAAAATCATTAAAACTAATAATTTACTTTTTGAAAAGATAAACAAAATTGACAAAGCTTTAGCTAAACTGAAAAAAAGAGAGAAGTTTCAAAATAAAATCAGAAATGAAAGAGAAGACATTATAACTGATAATACAGAAATACAGAAATATTAAGCTACTATGAATAATTAAATGGCAACAAATTAGGTAATCTGGAAAAAATAGATAATCACCTAACAATTTACAACCTACAAAGACAAAGTCATGAGCAAATAGAAAATATGAACAAATAATGAGTAAAGATATTAAATGAGTACCCAAAAACCTCCCAACAAAGAAAGGTCTAGGACCAGATGGCTTAACTGGTGAATTCTATCACAAAATATTCTACTTAAAAAACAAATCTAAAACCTTCTCCACAGCAAAGGAACCCATCAACAAAATGAAAAGGCAATATATGGAATGGGAGAAAATATGTACAGCCTACATATCAAATAAGAGATTAATATACAAAATATCCAAGGAATTCAAAGTGAGGTGATGATTGTGTTACTTAACTCAAATGTTGAGAATCCTTTTACAAGGTGTATGTATATCAAATCATAATTTTGCACATTTTAAATATATTACAATTTTATTTGTTTGCTATTATCTAAAAAAATTGATTTTAAAAAGTGGGACAGATAAGAATCAGTTTATATTTCCTAAAATATTATTCCATCACAATTATCCCAAAGTTGTCTTTGCTAACCTCAACACTACATGGAAATGAACCTGACAGTTTCATTTTGTTTGCTCTTCAGTACAAATGTTATATCCTGAGAAAAAATGAAAGCAAATACAGAGATGGAGAAAGCATATTTTAAGCATTCTCTTGCATATTTTGTTTCTAAAATCTCTCAGAATAAGAATCATTTGCAGAGCAAGCTTTCTTCTTCATCTTAAAGCTGTGACCAAAGCTATGATGTTGGAGCAAATCATGATCTTTAAAAAGATGGGTTCGGGCACCTGGATGGTGGTTGAGTGTCCTACTCTTGATATCTGCTCAGGCCATGATCCCAGGGTCTTGGCATTGAGCCCCGCGGTGAGCTCCAGGCTGAGTGTGGACCTGCTTGAGATACCCCCATCTCTCCCCATCCATCTCCCTGGCTTGTGTTCTCTCTCTCTCTCTCTCTCTCTCTCTCTCTCTCTCTTTTGAAATAAAAAATAACAAAAACGCATGCATTTGAAAAACAGGTTGAGCGAAGGAAAGAAAATTAGCAAGCCCCCAGAGTGGTGATTAAGTGCCCAAATATATTGGTTTCTCAAAGGCAGGCTTGGCTAGTACAAAAATGATGGGAGATTTATTTTTGACATTTCTGATTACGGTCTCTGAATTCTAATATACTAATTTCAACATACTTTAATTAAATCAGCATAAACTGAAGCCATTTTGGAAGTACATTAAATGTTAGGGATGAGAAAAACTTCTGTACATCCAAGTTGTAACCACTGGACAAGAGTGACTAAGTTGTATGTAAAGAGATGGAAGAATAGATTAATCATAAATGATAAATATTAATATTATTTCTTGCTTGCATCCTTCCATAAGCACCAAAGCTCAAGTTGAACACTTATTTCTTAAGATTTCAGCATTTGCCATTCTGGGCTGCAAACATGGTAGTATGGCTGTAATCTACATTTGCATTTATTCAATCTCTTTAAAATGGTGACATTAACAGTAACCAGCACAAGTTATAAATCATGTTATTTTTGCATCTGCAAGCTCAGTTGTAATTCTTATACATATCTCACTCATTACATGCGAAATCTTAGTTTCTGATACTTATAAGGGCTTCTTTAAATACCTAAGAATCAGGGCCTCCTGTAAGTCAAATGCCGCAGAACTTTAGTAAGGGGAAAGGTCTACAAATGTAGTTGTAATAAAAAATGTTATGCTAACTCTGGTGCATGCCATGAAAACACGGCAAGTCTGGATGTTGTTACATACTAAGCATCTTTTCCTGCACATCCATTTATCCAAAACTACAGATTTGATCATTTGCTTCTTGTATCCTGTATCTCAAGGCTACAAAGAGGGCAAATTATGTGAGTTAACGCAGCTTTAGTTGTGAGAAAAATAAATCATAAAGCTGGTAGTAATAGTCCCTTTGATCTTGAACAGAAGGTCAAATCTTGCAGGTCAGAATATTTAATATTATAAAACTCTCTTAATCTGCAGTTTTGATGTAAATAGACGGTTGCCCCTAAATGCCATTTCCTTCGTAAATACAACAGAGAAATCGGGTGCTGAAATGATTGTCTGGTAAGTTTTAGTTCAGCGGCAACAAAATCAATCAAGGAGGTTCAATGGAAACCACAAAGAGGAGAGGATTAATGCATTATTTAGGGAAAAGAAGTCTTTCTACTTGATGCCAACGCCACAAGTGTGAATGTAATGGATGGCTGCCTGAATTCTTTTGTATGCACTCTTCTTTCACTTAGGTTATTTTTCATTACAGAGATTCCCAGAGGGTATATTTTCATCTCAACCAGTTTTTTTTTAAAGCACCACAAAAGCAACTTCTAATTCACATTGATTTTAGGAAAAGGGTATCTCTGTTCATTCACAGAATGGAAATCAAGTTTCAGTGTATAAGCCGCAAGTGATATGAACAAATGTTTTTCAGAGGTTTTCTTCTTACTGTTTCTGGTTTGAGAAAGTTTACTTAAAGTGTCATAACATTTAGAACCATCTGGAGGTTATTTTATTATTTCTAAAGGCTAAATAAAAAATTAAATGTTCCCCTATATGATGTATTGCTGTATCCACACAGCACATGTAAAGAAAGGTTCCTTATATCACATTAGGGTGTCTCAAACTGCACCTGCTTTATTTTCCTAGCAGCTCACTCCATTGTTTGTTCTAGACATGTGTGCTAAACAGCAGCTTTTGTGGGCCATCTGATTCTGTCTTTACATTAATACTTCCTATATACTGCATTGGAAACCCATTTCCTTGTTTTGCAAAATTAATTTGATGAGAACCAACGAACCACATTTGAATAACCTTTTTCATATCCTATTAAAGTTATATGCATGACTTGAATGTGTTATATTTTAGTAGTTAATTATTTAGCTGTATGGGCTTTCTGTCGTCATTTTATCCATCCATAATATTTCTACTGGTTACTCGATATACACTAACCCCAGTAATAGGAACTAATAAGCATACCATAGATACTGTGCTCAAAGAACTGAGTCTTAGAACGCATTCAGGAATGTAAAACCTTTTCATAGGATGCATGAAGGGATTTTAAAACGTGAGCCTTATAGTTACAAAAAATAAGGAAAAATTACCAATTCTTTTTGTGGGATGGGCCTTTGAGTTAGGAGATAATCTGAGCTGTCTTTAAGAATGAGTAGTCCTTATAAGGACAAGCAGCAGTGTAAGTGCGTAAAGGCACACAGTTTGTAACAGCATGGATTCATTAAAAATTTGCAATAATTTCAATAATTTCTCTTTGCGTACAAATTTGAACAAGGAAATGAGGAAAGAGTCAGTATGAGCATGAGAAGTATGCAGGAGTCAGATTATGATGGACTGTACTTGTATATCTGATTTGTCCAAACTATTAATCTTCTAGGTGGCCATGTTTCTTAAGATTGTTTAGGTTAATTCTTGGTTGACTGATAACACAAATTCCTGAGGCAAGTAAGTTTCTTAAATTATCCTTTATTAAGGGAAATGGGATATAGCAAGATTTTGTAAGTTTTCTAAACATATAAGCTTTATCAAATATAACATTATGAAAACAATGGAGCTTTCAATTTTACAGGTAAATAGTTTGATTAGAACAATAAAACAGAAGTATTACAATACAATTTATGTGTACAGATTTAGCCTGTATTTATAGAAAAGAATTTTGTTTTGAAATTTAATAGAATAATTGTAAACACTTCCTAATAGGATCATTGTAAACACTTCCTAATAGGATCATTGTAAACACTTCCTCACTCAATAATGTATTTTGAATGAGTTACTTTGAATAGTAATAAACAATATTGCTTGTATCATTTAATCTCACTATGTATCCAAACACAGCAAAGCTTAGAGGCTTAAAACAATAATAACGTATTATTTTTCATCCTCCTGCCAGTTGATGGACAATTCTTCTGCCGTCCCACTGGGGCCCCCTGGCCTCTGTACTCAGCTGCTGTTTGTGCTGGAGTTGTTGACACAGTTACCTTGATTCTCTCCCACATAGCATGTCCTCATGGGTTTAGCATGGACTTCAAATACGTTCTCAAAGTAGGAGCAACTTCTTAAAGGCTTGATCTGGAACTGGTGTAGTGTCAATTCTTTCACACTCTATGGGTCAGACAAGTAACTAAGCCACCCCAGATTTAAGGGGTGGGAAAATAGTCCCCATTTCTTTATAAGAGAAGTACCTTGTGCAAATAAGACTAGAAAACATTGTTTTTCTCAATATGAAATTATTTCTCAACCCTTAAACAATAATTCTCGCAGTTTTAACAGTTGGAAGTATTCAATAGATATAGAAACAGAAAATCAAGCAATGCTTCACAGTAATCTGAGAAGTTGCATGAAGCTCTTGTAAATTCCAGCATGCTTACATAGTAGCATCAAATTCCAGTCTGGTCCTTTGTCTCAGGTGATGGCCTCATGTGCATTGAGGAGGTCCCAGTGGCCTTGAGCAAGCCTGCTGCCTTGGGTCACCCTGTGACCCAAAGCCCCTGGGGTACTGAGTTGATCCAAGAGGCAGGTTTGTAGCACATGTGTCCAAGCTTCCTGGAGATGCTAGATTGCATTGAAGGTACACCAGCATCCTTTCTGAGAGCATGTTGTGAAGATCAGTCTCACTGAACTGACTGTGAGGATGTTCTATCAAGATCATTCTTCATCCACTGACATTTTTCTTCTCTTCAAGAGTACTGATAGCTAAGCCTTTCTCAGATAGATGTGGTCTTGAAAAGTCAAATACATGAGCTCCTGGGTGGCTCAGTCAGTTAGGCATCCAGCTCTTGATCTTGGCTCAGGTCATAATCTCAAAGTTCATGAGATCCAGCCCTGCATGGGGTTCTGCATGGCCAGGGAGGAGCCTACTTGGGATTCTCTCTCTCCCTCTCTCTCTGTCCCTTCCCTACTCGCAGTCTCTCTCTCAAAATAAATAAACAAACAGGAAAAACAGTAAAGAAAAAAGTCAAATACATTAAATTGTGATACATTGAATCAAAACCTCCTGGTCTAAAACTCCATCAGTTTTCTACTTCTCCTTTATTTTCCCCTCAAATTGGAAAACATTTCTGATGGACACCTTTGGAGAACAGAGTCTTTTATAGTCTTTCACTGAAAAATTTAGCAGTCTGGAAATGACAACAGACAAAATATAAGTATAAATAAAAAATGTTTTAAGTGATTACATTGACTTGCTCAACCCAAATTTATTATTTCCAAGCCTATAATGCTGAAAAAAAGTACTTTTTGACACTAACAAGGAGAAAATCTTGTCAGTAAAGGATCCAATTTGTAAACAAAGTTCTTTTTTGCTGATATGATTGATTGCCAATGCAATCACTGTTATTTCTTTTCTGTGCTTACTTTGGGGTTATTTCCTCTTGTGTTAGGTTCAGAACAGAAAAGCCTAGGTCATTTGTTTAATATCTTTCTTCTTTCCTAATATAGGTATTTAGTGCAATGAATTTCCCTTAAATACTGCTTTAGTGCCAGCCCCCCAGTTTCGCTATGTTGTGTTTATATTTTCATTCCACTTAACATAATGTTTAATGTTCTTTTGATTTAACTTTTAATATATACTTTATTTAGAATAATGCTATATTATTATAAATACCTTGAGATTTTTCAAGAACTATTTCTACCTTTACACTTCTGATCTAGCTCTGTTCTGATAAGAAAAAATAATGTGCAGGACTTGAGTGCAATTAAATTCACTGAAGGACTTTTTAAACCTTTGTTGTTTTTAATGTTTCATGATACATTCCATTTTGGTGAATGTTTTGAAAATAATTTGTGTTTTGCTCTCAGTGAAGTGCTCTATAAATATCAATTGGGTCAAGTTGATAATAGTGTTAAGTCTTCTATATACTTTGTATCTATTTGTCAGTTACTGAGAAGTAGTACCAAAATCTTTGAATGATATTGTTAATTTATCTATGCCACTTTGCCTTTTATCTGGTTTTACTTCATATATTTTAAGGCTCTGTTATGAAGTAGTTAGACTTCTGGGATTGATCCATTTATCATTGTAAATTGACCCACGGTATCCCTGCTAACATATATATTTTTGCCGTGTAATCTGCTTTTTCTGATATTACTATAATCACTCCACTTATCTTTAGATTAGTATTTGTATAGTGTATCTGTTCATCTACTCTGATAATCTCTGCCATTTACTTGAGATTCTTGCTCAATCTGCATTCAATGCATTTATTTATAGGGTTGAGATTAAATCCAACAATTTGCTCTTCATTTTCTTTTTTATTTGTTTTGTCTATCCTTTTCTTCCTCTTTCTCTTTTGATGAGTTCTTAAATTAAATGAATATATTTTTATAATTTCATGTTGCTATCCATGAGTTTTTAATGATAACTTTTTACATTGTTATTTTAGTGGATGTTTTGAAATTTAAAGTATATAACTTAAAATTTTTTTACATTTATTTATTTTTGAGAGACAGAGAGAGACAGATCATGAGCAGGGGAGGGGCAGAGAGAGAGGGACATATAGAATCAGAAGCAGCCTCCAGGCTCTGAGCTGTCAGCACAGAGCTGTGAGATCATGACCTGAGCCAAACTTGGACTCTCAACCGACTGAGTCACCCAGGTGCCCCTAAAGTATATAACTTTAGTTTGTTATAGTCTACTTTCAGTGATATTTTACCACTTTATAAATAAAGACTTGAAACACTTCTGTTTATCCCCAATGTTCCTTGATGGTGCTATTCATTCATACACACACACACACACACACACACACACACACACATATATGTGTGCATGTGCACATATAATAAATCATAGTATTCTTTGTTATTATGTTAGTTTTAATGAGTTCATTACCTTTTTTAAAAGTTTATTTATTTTGAAAGACAGATCAAGAGAGTGAGGTAGAGGGCAGAGAGAGAACCCCAAGCAGACTCCCCGCTGTCAGCAGAGAACCTAATGGGGCTGTCATCCCACATACCATGAGATCATGACTTCAGCTGAAGTCGAGTCTGATTTCAACTGACTAAATCACCCAGGTACCCCTTCATTACCTTTTTAAGAGATTTAACTGTGAAGGAAGTAAGATTTCTTTATATGTATTCATTATTTCTGGTACCCTTAATTTCCATTGGTAAATTCAGATTTCCATTAGTTACCATTTTTCTTATACTTTAAGGTCTTCCTTGAATGTTTCTGGTAATGCAAGTCTTCTGGTAATGAAGCCATAGTACATGTTAAAAAGTCTGTATTTAATTTTTCTTTGAAAGGTATTTTCCATAGCTGAAGAATTATGTTGTATATTTTTTCTCTATTTTACTCTATTAAGAGCTTGCCTTGGTTCTGACAAGAAGTCTGTTTTGATCCATTTCTCTGTTGCTCTGAATGCCATGTGTTTGTTTTCTTTGGCTGCTTTTATTGATTATAAACAATTTTATTATCTTTCCTTTTGGTGTAGTTTTCTTCATGTTTCATGTGGTTACAGTCATTGAGTTTCTTGAATTTGTCGATTTATAATTTGCATAAGACATACTTTTTCAAAAATGTATCTGCCTCTCCCCACTTTTAAAGGCTTCCTTAATTTGTGTGTATGGCTTCCTGAAGGTGTTTCATGTCTCACTTCTGGCCTGTTTTGTCTTTTTTTTCCCCAGTGTTTTTTTTTTTTTCTCTCTGTGTTTTATTTTAGTTTCTGTTGCTGCATCTTCAAGTTCACTAAAGTTTTGTACTCTAATATCTAACTTGTGTTTAGTTCCATCTAGTGAATTTTTTACCTCACACACTGTCGTATTTTTCTTCTCTCAAATCTCAACTGCTCGGGCTGTTATAAAATTCAACATGTGTCCTCAACCCAGTGAGCCTTCAGCTTTCTGTTCTGAATCTCTTCTACAGTCAGTTGCAAATACCCTACAGGAAAATGCTGGCATGAATGTGGAGATTGTTTTGAGTGCTTTTATTTCTCAGGGCTCATAACCCTTAGAGCACTGCCAATATTGGTTACTTTCCAATGCCTTCAAATGATTGCTGTGTTTTGTCCAATTTGTATACTTGTCTTCAGTAGGAGGATTAAACTGATAAAAACTCCTCAGAAAGGGCAGAATGAGATGTACATAGCTGAAGAACTTGGACAGAAAAATATAACATGGGAGGTTAGGACATTACAGGAAATCATATAAATTTAAAAAATAAGATTTATACATTAATAAATTCAGTAAATATGTTCATTAGATAGTGAGCCATCGATTAGTTCTGGAAGGTAAAGTAATAGAATTATTTTAAGTATCTGAATAAAAATATGCAGAGGCAGAAATTTTAAGCCTATGAAGAGATTCTGTTACTAAATTCAGAATACCTAACCCACGAATATTAAGAGTTTCAAAATGAAATAAAGGTACTGCCATAATTAAAAATAAAATAATGATCCCCTAAATAATAAACATTGAAAAATTACAGACTGGCCTGATAAGAAAGAAATACATCTTCATACATTGTCAGGTAAGATTTTTAAACTCTAAGGATAAAAAGAAATCATCATACGTTTCTAAACAGTAAAAAACAAGTCAGATTGGCAGTGGGCTCTGGACCAATGAAAGCTAGAAGTAAAAAAGTAATACTAATACAAAATATTGAGAGAAAAAGATTATTCCAAAGTCTTATATCCTTGGGGCACCTGGGTGGCTCAGTCGGTTAAGCGTCTGGTTTCAGCTCAGGTCATGATCTCACGATTTGTGGGATCAAGCCCCCCGTCGGGCTCTGTGATGACAGCTAGCTCAGAGCCTGGAGCCTGCTTCAGATTCTGTATCACCCTCTCTCTCTGACCTTCCCCTGCTTGCACTCTCTCATGGCTCTCAAAAATAAATAAAAAACATTAAAAATTTTTTTAAATCTTATATCCTTGCAATATGGTATTTAGAGGACATGCTAAAAATATATATTGATAAATATGAAAAAAATGTGGAGAGCACATTAGCTTAACACACCGTTAAAGGTCTACTTTTGAACTAATTAACTGAAAATTTATTTAGTTAGTTAATGATCCATGTACGTTTAAAAATGTATAGGTTCTACTTATATATGTGAGACTGGTTCTCTAAATATATAATGATTTAGCTTGATTAAATATAGCATTTAACTCTTCTGTTTTTATTGTCTTTTGTTTATTAGTGTCTGTCTATTTCTAAAGGGATATGTTGAAGTCTTCCACTGTATATGATATTTTTTAATAAAGTTATTCCTGTGATCTAATAGTTTTTGGCTTATGCTTTTGGCTACTATGTTTCATACATATAATTTGTAATGGTTATCTCTCTTAACTTGCATCTTGTTTAATTATATTCTGTTTATTGACTTTAGCTTACATGTATCTATTATAGCTATGCTAAATTCTTTATTTTCTACATTCCTTTTTCATTTTAAATATTTTTGGGAGGGCTTCTGAGTGGCTCAGTTGGTTGAGTGTCGGACTCTTGATTTTAACTCAGGTCATGTTCCCGGCGTTTGGGGATCAAGCCTCATGTTGGGGTTCATGCTGAGGGTGGAGGCTACCTAGCGGTCTCTCTCTTAAAAAATTTTTTTTTGTTTGGGGATTCTGTGTGGCTGAGTGGGTCAAGGGCTGACTCTTAGTTTTGACTCAGGTGATGATCTCATAGTTCATAAGTTATAACCCCAGTTTGGGCTCCATGTTGAAAGGACTGTGCCCGCTTGGGATTCTCTTTCTCCCTCTTTCTCCACCTCTCTCCAACTCGTGCATGCTCTAGCACTCTGTCTTTCAAAATAAATTCATAAACTTTAAAGAAAGGAATTTTTGTTGTTTAGCAATTTTATCAGAATCTGCATTTTAATGAGAGTTTCTAGTCTATTCATATTTAATACAAAAATATATTTTATTTTTACATTTTGCAATTTACATTGTCCTTCATTTTTAAAAATTATTTTAATATGACCAAGATTTTTTGCATTGTATATTCTCTTGAGTTACATTGTGAGATCTTCTCTTCTTTGATAGTCCTTTTAAATTTAGTTTTCTCTATCACACTATTTGTAAGATTAAATTCAACTTAGAATACTTTTTAACTGGAAATTTAGGTGGGAAATCCATTTACTGGGGACTCTAGGCATGCTCCCTTTTAGATGGATGTTGCTTATAACGTTTAAAGGTAAATTTAATAATTCCTACTCAACCATGATACACCTTTCCATTTACTTTTCTTTCTGCTTCATGGGGAAAGATGAAAGATGACTTTTGGCTCATGAGGTATTATCCTGACAAAATAGTTGCCATCTGTGTTAACAATCCAGAGAATTGTCTATGCAATAGATTTATAATAAATGCTCTACCTCTATGTTTTAGCTGTCATCACCTTAATCCATTCTTATAGATCAAAGAATGTGTTAGAGACTGCAACTGCTTAAAAGACATGTGACTCTCCTAGATGTAAAGTTGATATAGCAGAGAACAATAATAAAATTACATGTTGACCTATTTTTAAAGTCTTTATTTAGAGCTGCATCACTTTCAAAGGTTTCAAAGGATCTGCTCCATATACTTTTTAGGTCAGAATAGCAGTAGAAGTAAAGGTTCTCCTGATGGGTGAGCTAATTTTGCATTTCACTAAAACAGTTATAAATAGTTACTAATGATTTTTTAAAGACTTTGATGGCTTCTAGCACGCTATACATATTAATTATCCAATCATTCTAAGCCCTTTGATTTTTCTCAAGAAGATGTTAAGATGATACAGAAAGTCAAAGAATTTATAGCTTGAGCCTGCAGATGCATTAAATAAACACAAAGTGTGGATCACATGGGTCAAATGGGCCACACGTGACAAGCAAAGCTGTACAGTAGTGTGTAGCAATTCTGCTAACCACACTGTGTTAATCTGGGTTTCTTGAAAGCTTAGGTAAAAAAACAGGAAAAAAATCCTCAGAACATACATTATAAAACTGTATTGCCATTCCAGAACTATAAAATGAATGCTGCAAGGTCTTGAGGCAGAGAGAGAAGGAAATGTGAGTGTATTCATCAGGATAAATCAGGTTATATTGTGGTAACAAGCAATCCCTAAATCCCAGTGCTTTCTAATGGAAGATATTGTTTCTTTTCTTCTTTTCTTCTTGCATGACTTGCCCAGTGCAAGCTGCTCATCTGTCATTGACACCATGGTAACTGAAGCCCTGGGCTCGTGTAACACCCATTTTACTGAATATTGCCTGTTGCCTTGTCAGAAATAAGATTTCTGGAGAGCCTCACACTAGTGAGTGAATGTTCTGCTCATACCCACATGTCATCAGTTTACAACTCTTTGGCCAAAAATGTCCACGTGACTATAAACCAGAAAGTGAGTCATAAAGTGCAATTCTTTGGGGATTAGCACTATCTCACAACATATGTGCACAAGCTGTGTTGCCTTTATATTTCCCTCATGAATAAATTTTGAATTTTCTGATATGTGCTATCAGTGATAGGTCCTTTTTTTCATAAAGATTTTGTAGCAGATGATCTGTCAAATACAATCAAGTTAATCATGATCAGTGCATGATAAAGACCATAAGATGTTTCCTTAAATGCATGAGATAAATTATGTCTGTTTGATTTATATATATGACAAAGAACTTTAGGACTTTATGGACAAAAAAACCTTTCGGTAGAAAATTAAAAAATTGTTGACTAAAGTAAAAAAACTAAGTGTAATAAAATAAAATAAACATATTCTGTATTTCTTTTTAAAATGAAATAAAATACTTGATAGCTGTATAATATTTCATTTAATAGATGCATCAAATTTGTTACCTTTTCCCTATTTTAAAGCTTTTATGTTTCATATTTTTAATGTCATAAACAATAGTAAAATGGATATGTACCTGCAAAGTTTATTTTTCTTAATTTTTAGGTTATTCCCATAAGACAAATAGAAATGAGGTTACTGAGACAAGTATTAGTATGTTCAAAGCTCTTTGTCAAATTACTTAGCTGCTGAAATGTTTATTTATTCAAAAATATTTTTTGTAGGGGCGCCTGGGTGGCTCAGTCGGTTGAGTGTCCAACTTCGGCTCAGGTCATGATCTCACAGTTCATGGGTTTGAGCCCGCATCAGGCTCTGTGCTGACTGTGCTAGCTCAGAGCCTGGAGCCTGTCTTCGGATCTTGTGACTCCTTCTCTCTTTGACCTTCCCCTGCTTACACTGTCTCTCTCTGTCTCTCAAAAATAAATAAAAACATTAAAAAAATGTAAAAAATATTTTTTGTAGACACCACCATGTGCCACTTTCCTAGTTGACCACACACACACACACACACACACACACACACACACTCACACACAAATAAATTCTCTTTGATGTTAAGAAATTTCTATTCTAGTAGAGTAAAACTAACAATAAGAAAGTAGAGTAACAAAATATTTTCAGACTACCAAAAGTGCCATGAAAACAGTGCACAAAGATACTGTGACAGAGATTGGGAACCTCTTTAGGAAATGGGGACAGAAATCTCTCTAAGGAAGGTTTATTTAAGCCAATGATGAATGGTAGTATTGAAAGGAGCCATTAAAGTGAAATGTTTGTATAAGATCTTTCATAAGTATATGAATTCCAAATTCACTGTGTAAGAGCAGCTTTAATTATTCTTAGTTTTTTAACTATGTGGATTTTTTTTTTTTAAGGAGAGAGTGGCAGAGGACAGGAAGAGAAAGAGAGAGGGAATCCCAAGCAGGCCCCATGCTGTCAGTGCTGAGCCCAACCTGGGGCTAGATCTCAGGAATGGTGAGACTATGACGTGGGTGGAAATCAAGAGTTGGACATTAACTGACTGAGCCACTCACGTGCCCCTGCCTTTATGGACATACCAAGTCCTAAAGTGTAGGACCTGCAAATTGGGATTCTGCTGAAAGAATAGGCTTGGAACATGTGATATTGTGCCTGGAAAAGACCCAATGGGGAATTATAAGCTCACGAAAAGAGGTGTGAACCACAGCAAGAGTGATTATAGAGATAGGTGAATAAGAAATGGTTATTTATTCTCTGCTTTGCATTCCACCCAAAGAGAAGTCTTGCCGCATAAGCAATCTTTTATTCTTTGTCAAATGCTTTTTTTGTACTTATTTCATCATCTTTCCCCTCATTTCATCAATATTACACTTTGTTCCTTGGTAAAAATGCACTAAAAGCACATCATTACCATGCTGCTTGATTATTAAACTGTTTTTCCACCAATCTGTAAACATCCACCGAAGCTATTGTCCTCAGGTGAATAAGCAATGGTGACATTCTGAGGCTGAGAATATAATACAGGATTTCTTTAAGTGCCTGAATGGCTTCTGGATAACTCTTATTTACCAATTATCTTAAGTTTTCCGGATGCCTGACTTAACTAAAAATTATCCCTCCTTCCCATGTACACAATTTAATGAACTTAAAAACCATGGTGAAATTTAGCTAATATTTCTTCTTTGGAGAAGTCACCCAATCGCTTTTCCAGAGCAGACATGCTCCTCACACTTTCAGAACTCATAAACAGAGGTATCGCATGTAGAAGCACTGCCTACAAATCTGAATAAGGCCTTTTATCATAAAGAAAACCTACTTAGATTTCCTGTCTCTATCACAGAAACAATGATTCCATTGTTAAAATTGAATGGACTAAATGGTTAAGATTAAAAAAAACTAAAAAAAATAAATGATTAATATATACATTAAACTGGTTAAGATAGGTGTTAATACTACAGTAGAGTGTCTTATATTTTTAGAAATAATTTTTATTTCACTTATTATTTTATCTTATTTCATTTTAAGAGAGAGAGAGAAAGAGAAAAAGAGAGACAGTGCATAAACAGGGGAGGGGCAGAAGGAGAGAGAATCTTAAGCAGGTTCCACACTCAGTGTGGAGCCCAACATGGGGCCCAGTCTCACTACCTTTACTTGAGCCAAAATCAAGATTGATCACTTACCTGATTGAGCCACCCAGGCACACCTACAAATAATTTTCATTTAAAGAGGGCTATGTATATGGATTAAGTAGTTATACATCTCTGTTTGGTACCTAAAATCTTTAAAAATAAGATGGAAAATACTTTGTGGAATTCAATATATAAATTAAACACCACATCTTAGAGAAGACCCTTTGGGAATCAGATGTCTTCTGTTTAAGTTGTCATTTACTCAAAACAGCTCAAACTCAACATCTAAAGAGCATTCGTAGTCTCTTTACACAAAATAAATTCTTGTTTCTTATCTTACGTACCCCATTGTCCCAATTCCTTGAGATATCCTTAGTTAATTATTGAGTTCTTGTTCCTAAAACAATACATTTAGCGGGCTACTTTTCTGTAAATCTTACCCTTTTAGCATGTCTAAAATATATTCAATGTAACCAAATCCACTGATTTTTTTTAATCATGCAGATATTCTGCTTAAATTTATTTGGTTTTCTCTTTATGTCTTCTGTTTCTTTCCTGAGACTTTCCGTCTTTTCATTCACTTCAAAAGTGAGAAGAAATGCATTTAATATAATAGATTTTTTTCCTCTCCTTGTGAATTTTAAATCTGTGATGGATAGATAGGTGATAGAAAACATTGTCTGAAGGTGTTTTTAATATAGGATTATGAACATATAATAAATAAAACAACTGAAACACAAGGGAAGAAAGTAAACAAACTCTAGTGTAGAAAGTTTTCTACATCCTATTTAAACTCTAGACTATTTCAAGTAATGGTGAAATTGTGTACCTGTGCTGTAGTTCCTACAGTCAGTCTTTTAGCTACTAAATAACAAGAGCTGCAGCAACAACCAACAGAGACAAAAAGTCACTATGCAAAATGGTGAAATAAAAAATACAATAGATACATCAACATGGAACACTAAAAATCATTCAAATGATTCAAAAAAGGCACAAAAATGGAAATTTTTGGTCAAAAAACAAAAGAAATAAAGAGAAAATAGTAATAAAATGCTAGCCCTAATCCAAATGTATCAATAACTCCATAAAATGTAAGTGGTTAAACTATACCAATTTTTTTTTTTTGGAATATGAGTGCATTTTATTTATTTATTTATTTTAGAATATAACACTATTTTTTAACAGATGCAATTATTTTCCATCATTTACAATACAGTAGTTACAATGACACTCCAAATGGATAAGCAAAGTAAAAAATCAGAACCCCAACTTCTATTTCATGTAATTAGACTTATACAGAAATTAGAAGGTTAACAACTAGTTAATCACCTAATTTCACAGCTATCTGAAGTGGCTATTATTATATAGCAGCTTATCTATGATACATTCAAGATACATGATACAATTTATTACTTGCCCATAAGCTAGAACACAGCCTGCTTAATACCTTTCCTTAAATTCCACCTCTATACTACAATATACTTGAGGTCCATACAAAAAAGT
>NC_043700.1:58511773-58514328 GCF_006229205.1 Suricata suricatta
CCAACTAGTATGTGTACCTTCCCATCCAAGACTAAATTTGAAGACAGGAGAAGGCCCATTTTCTAGATCAAAGACAGGTGAGAAAGAGAAGTCTTTTTAACTCAGACATTTTTCTAATTAGACTTTCAAGATTGGATGAGACCCACCCACATTAAGGATGACAGTGATTTACTGTCTACCAATTCTGAGGTTAATCTCATCCAGAAGTGCCCTCACAGACACAGCCAGAGTATTTGCTTAACCAAATGTCTAGACCAGATATCTTGGCCTAATGAAGCTCATAAATAAAATTAACCATCACACCATGCAAATTCTAATGAAAAGTAAGCTGGCGTGCTATAATAATGTCAGATAACGCAGATTTCAGAGCAAAGGAAATTAGCAGAAATCAAAAGGGACATTGCATTACAAAATGATAAAAAGTAAAATCTTTGAGAAAACATACCAAACTTAAACATGCATACAACTAACAATAATGGTTCAGCTACATGAAACAAAAACTGACAAAATGAAAAAGAAACTAGATGAACCCACAATTAGAGATGGAGACCTTAATACTTCCCTCTCAGAAATGGATAGAATTAACAGAGAAATATCAGTAAAAATATAGAGGAACTGAATAATACTATCAATCAACTGGATCTAAATGATATTTATTAACAAACATTTACAGAACACATTATCCAACAACAGAATGATATATAGTCTTTCAAGTATACATACAACACTCACTGAGATAGATTATTCCCTTATTCATTAAACAAACAAATGTATTCCAAAACACACAAATAATTAAATCATAAAGAGTGTATTCTCTGACAATAATGAAATTAAATTAGACACCAGTAATAGAAAGATAATAAGAAAATCTCAAAAATAAGGATTACATTTATTTGTTTGTTTGTTTGTTTTAGAGAGAAAGCACAAGCAGGGGAAAGAGACAGAAAGAGAAAGAGAGAGAATCTTTTTTTTTTTTAATGTTTTATTTAGTTTTGAGAGAGAGAGACAGACAGACAGCGCAAGCAAGGAAGGGTCAGAGAGCGAGAGGGAGACACAGAATCTGAAGCTGGCTCCAGGCTCTCAGCTGTCAGCACGGAGCCCGATGAGGGGCTAAACCCATGAACTGCGAGATTATGACCTGTGTCAATGCTCAACTGACTGAGCCACCCAGGCACCCCCAAAAAGAGAGAGAATCTTAACCAGGTTCCACACTCAGTGCAGAACCCTACAAAGGGCTCAATCCCATGATCATGGGATCATGACATGAGCTGAAGTCAAAAGTCTAATGCTCAACCAACAGAGCCACATAGGCACCCCTCAAAAATAAAGAAATTCAACAACAGAGTTTTAAGTGATCTATTGTCAATGAAGTCTCAAGGGAAATGAATAAATTTTATAAATTGAACAAATATTACAATGTAGCATATCCAAACTTGTGGGATGCAATGAAAGCAGTGTTTAGAAGAAAGCTTTTATCATTAAATGCCTATATTAGAAAAGTTAAAAGTCTATAATTAATAATACAAGTCTCCATCTTAGTAAACTAGAAAGGGCCAGATAAATTCAAAGCAAGGAGAAGAAAGGAAAAAATAAAATAAAATAAATAATAAAATAAAATAATAAATAAAATAAATGTAGAAAGGAAAACTAAAAAAAGGAAATAAATAAAATAAATGTCTCAGTGAAATTGAGAACTGGGAAACAATAGAGAAAAATCAGAGAAACCGATAGCAAGTTCTTTAAAGAGAACCAGAAAATAGTTAAACCTGAAGCAAGACTTAGAAAGAAAAAAGAGAGGGCACAAATTACCCATATTGGTTTTTTTTATTTCTTTAATGTTTTATTTATTTTTGAGAGAGAGAGAGAGAGAGAGAGACAGCCCGAGCAAGGGAGGGTCAGAGAGAGTGGGAGACACAGAATCTGAAGACACGCTCCAGGCTCTGAGCTAGCTATCAGCACAGAGCCTGACGTGGGGTTCGAACCCTTGAACTATGAGATCTTGACCTGAGCCGAAGTTGGACGCTTAACCGACTAAGCCACCCAGGTGCCCCACCAATATTCTTAATAAAGAGAATATCACTTCAGACCTTTTGGACATGAGAAAGATATCTGCAGACAACATAATTATCCTTGTAGAAAATCCCAAAAAATTTACAAATACACACACACACACACACACATACACAATGCTCCTACAACTAGTAAATGAGTTTATCAGGGTCATAGGATAAAAGGCCATTACACAAAAGTTAATTATATTTTACATATAAAATCAGAAATAAAAATTAAAAACAATAATTGGAAAAACAAATGGCCTTGTGTTACTAACTTTGTATAGGGATAAGTGGACACTAGACTTTGTTGTGGTGATCATATTTGCAATGTATACAAGTGTCACATCTCTGTGTTGTACACATGAAACTAAGAGAATATTTTATTTCAATTATACTGAAATGAAAAATAAATAAATAATAAATTAAAACAGGAGTAAAGGAAAACCATTAGTTAATCGTGTCCCCACTTTTAATGTAGAATTCTTAACTTTTTATGATACC
>NC_043700.1:58514428-58515645 GCF_006229205.1 Suricata suricatta
GGGGAGGTCCGGGGGAGGGGGGGGCGCAGAGACAGGCTCTGCACAGATAGCAGAGAGCCCAATGCTGGAACTCATGAACGGTGAGATCATGACCTGAAATGAAGGCAGACATTTAACTGACTGAGCCACCCAGGTGCCCCTCAAAATTTATATTTAAGTACATGTTTGTGTAATTCATAATTCCATGTTTCTTTTACTATGTAGGATATCAATCACTCTGCTTCAAAAGAAAGATTGAAAGTTTTACTTTTTCCTTGATTATTTATGGGAGATAAGATTCCATAATTTATCCTTAATGGTATTAAGTTCTATAATTCTATTTCCTCTTTCTGGAAATAGCTATAGATAAGCATTATAGATAAGACTATGAATATTATTGATGGGTATATTATTAATTAAAATGGATCTTTGATTATCTGTATTCATCAGATCTCTTCCAACATACTGTGAGAGGTTTAGTGGTGAGTGAATTACAGGGGCTCCACCTCACCAAATGAACAGGAATCCTTCTGCTGAAAAGAAGATTTAAATATGAAAGGAGAATTTAAAGAAATTAACATGTGAAGGGTATCAAAGAACAGGAGAAATCAGAAATTCTTGAAGCAAAATACAGATACCAGCCATGTTTTGTCTTGTTTAGTACACTTTTCATAAAGTTTGCATTTAAAATTTTTTAAATGTTTATTTATTTTTGAGAGTGAGAGATAGAGCACAAGTGGGGAATGGACAGAGAAAGAGGAAGACAAAGAATCCAAAGCAGGCTCCAGGCCCCAAGCTGTCAGCACAGAGACCAACCCAAGGCTTGAACTCATGAACCTGTGAGATCATAACCTATGCAGAAGTTGGATGCTTAACTGATTTAACCACCCAGGTCCCCCCATAAAGGTTGTATTTAGATGCTCAAAGCAAAAGAGACATAAACTGTAGATCAGCAAAATTTTCAGGAGACTCTACTTCCCACCCCAAAGCCGGAGTCACCTCTAGGCAATACCCAAGTGTGCTTACCCTTCTCTTTTGCAGGTAATAAGAGGGAAGTAACTCTACCCCACTACTTAGTGGCCTTAACCCTAGCGCCTTTCTCTTCCCAGGACCATAGACTATAGACGAAAGTTATCTGGATTTTGTTGTCTATTTTTTTTATATTACTTCTTGTTACTGCATATCCCTTCACTTACACTTATTACTGCTGGCAATGTTGCTAAAACTGATGGGAGATA
>NC_043700.1:58515745-58707656 GCF_006229205.1 Suricata suricatta
CCTCGGTTTTGCTTTTTCTAAAATTATTTGGCAATCTGGGCAGTTGCTCAGAGTAATGAAGGATGCACTAAAATATTTCAGAGGGAATCATCTATGCACTGAGAGAATCTGTCTCAATGTTTCTGTGTACAATTTAGTGGAGAACCATCTTACTTCTTTAACACTTTTATGATCATAAAAACTATATGTTAGATGTAGTTACAAAGATAAATTACTCTGGGTATAAAATAAATACCATATAAAATAGCAGTTGTCCTGCTTCAATTGATAGGGATAGATTCTCTTGCCATCTTTTCTTATACTCTTCTTTCTTCCTCTTTAAAGCCTTGTCACTATAATTCAACTGTGTTGTAACATTTGTGGTACCTATAATTCCACTGGGATGTGAGAAGCCCATGATGTGTGAATTGGGACAGTTCTATCATATTTCCCTGGGCACTATGTATCTTTTAGCCCCAGTTTATAGAAATAACTCTTAAGTCTTTGCTTTCTGTGTAAGACGTAGGTGGAATATTCTATGCTCTGAATAGTGCATTGAGGAAAAGCTTTAAATTTTTCTGTTGCTTAAAAGTTGACAGTAACTTGTTATCTTAATCCAAAATTATCAGGCAATACTACATCATAATGGGAGTTACTTATTTTTTTCTTATTTTTATTTTTGGGGGGAGTGATTTATTTTGAAATGATTTTGTCAACCGTACTCTATCCATTTGAACAGTACTATTGTTGGAACAACAAGACATAAAAATATGGCCTCAGCCTGCAAGAGGTTCATCCTCTAAGTTTCATAAATTTTATGAGAAAGAAAGAAATCTGATATTATAATAACTGTTTAATGATAGACAGGAGATAGAATGAGTATATGGCATAGATGAGGGAAAATTAGCATAGATCTCACTGGGAATATTGCTTGTGTGTGGTAGGATTTAACTAACTTGTAGAATGCCAAAGGAAAGTAGTTGGTAAAGAGGCTGTATTTTGAAAAAAAAAATTACATAATTGCGGCAGAAAATATCTAGAAGGTCGACAAGTTTTTGTTGTTGTTTGTTTTGTTAGCATAACTGTAATTTGCTTCCCTGCTTCATTTGTGGTCTCTACCCTGTCATCTGGAATACTTGACAAGAAAGACATAATGAACGAAACAGTCAGATTATTTTCTAATTATCATTTGCAGCGGTGCAGCCTACCAGATCCTCCACAATATTAGATCTTTGATTAATTGAATGTTTTCATTCCTTCAACACTGTTCTAATAATGATCCGGGAATAGATCGGAAGAGTAAATTTCTTGCTTATAGTCAAATGGAGGAATCGAGTAGCCACAATAAATCAAATCTCCTACAGATACTGAAAGAAATGTCACCAGATGCAACGGTAAGAGTGTGGCATCTGCAAACAGAACGCATTAAGAAGACTATATAAACATCTTTTTAAATACAGAGAAATTATCAATTGTAACAATTTTTCTCCTTTCTCCCCTTCTCCATTTATAATAATAATTATAAAACAATAATACAAACCCTTTCTCCATTGGGGCAAATATTTTGAATATTTTCACAAAAGGAAGGAATATTCCCTAAGAGATATGCTTTCAGGTAAAAGTACAGATTCCTAAACTACTTTTTAAAATGAACAATGTCAGTAAAACTCATGGCTTTGGTTTGTTAACTGAGTATACTTGTGCAGAGAGAAATGAATCAATCTGAACCACAAATAGATATTTTACTTTTATATGTTATTTATTTTTAAGGTTATTTATTTATTTATTTATTTATTTATTTAGAGAGCAAGCGGAGGAGAGGCAGACAGAGGAGAGAGAAAATCCCAAACAGGCTCCATGTTTTCAGCATAGAGCCAGACACAGGACTCAAAGAGATTTTTTAGAGGAAACGTCTTCAGAGGGGGAAGTTTGAATACAAAAGCAAAGCTAATCTCTCAGTTGAGAGGGGCTTGAAAAGAGAAGTCTACCAATGCATATTTAAAATTTTAAATTTGGTATATTTTGCACATAAATCATTCTCCTGTCAATCCTAGAGAAACTTCAGCACTTTTTTCTTTCATTCTCTTTTGGGATAGATTTGCTTCTGGTGAGAAGAACAAATTTAGAGCCAAATCCAGCCTTAGGGCTAGCACTGGTCAAATCAGGGGTTGTCCACAGAAGGCCCTTCACACATATGTTATGTAAATTACATAAAATGAAGGGTGCTTCATATTAAAGCACCCCATTGTATTGCTGCTGGGTTTAGAGGAAAAAAGGAAAAAGTGAGTTTATTTGATTGAGTTACACCTGGACGTGGCTTTCCTTAAATTCTTTTGTATTAATTTTTGTATGAATTGTTCACTATTAATTAATAATGAATAATAAAATTTAGGATAAAGAGAATTAAAGTTTAGATTAAATAATGTTCAGTATACTCTGGAAAGATTTTTGGCCCACAGTGAGTGTTGATTTCCATTAAGTTATTTACAACGAATGAACTCGAGAAAGTTTTAGAATCTGTCATGCGTGTGAAACAGTACCGATTTGTAAATGCCAAAAACTGTCTCAGCGCAAACTGTAAAGAAAATATTCTATTGACAACTTTACCCTAAGAAAATGCATTGTGTGCACAGAGCTTTTAACTTTAAAGGATATTATTTTTCTTGATGCTTCCCCTTGGGGGGGACCTGAATGGAGAGTATAGAACCATGCTTTCTCTTCTGCTTCGTCTAGACAATAAAAAGGTGTAATGTAATTATGAGCACCTCTCTAACAGGTGAATGAATTTCTTTCACTTAAAATTAGTCTTGCCAAAGCCTATCCACTCTCCATAAGAAGGTTCCTGCAAGGTTTGTTTTGTTTGTCTTAGAAGAGAATCAAGTAACATTAACCCTTCAATGAGGCAAGTAACTCTCAGGTCCTAAGAAATCCAATCCAATCTGTTCTAATATTGCAGCCCTGAGAACTGATCATTTCATATTGGTTCCTTAAGCACATTAGCACAGAATGAGTTAGGAACCAGGGAGAATAGACCTACTTTTATTCGTATTAGAATACATATTAAAGTTTATTCAGCTACTTGACTAGTACATGCCCTTTCTCACTATACCTTCTCCCTGCTCACCTCCACAAATATTCTTATGCTTCAAATCTCAGCTTAGATATTTCTTCTTTCTCTTGCAGTTTTCCCGGGTCTCTGAAATTGGGTGGCATGTCTAACTTATACTCCCACAGCACTTAGTAATGATCATACTCGCTGACACTTTCCTGTTTTTCTGCCTACAGCTTTCTTCCACCAAACTGTAAAGTCAAGGTTACTGCTGGATACTCAACATCAAGCACTCTGCCTAGTATCATAGGAATCAATACTCATTGAAGTAATATTCACTTGTGGGGATTTATAATGATTTGTAATCATTTGAGAGATGGAATAATTGAATTATCTGGATTGTTAAAGCTCATGCTGTCCTTACTGTATTACACTAGCTTATCTAATTGTCTGTCTTACCCACACTATGTGATATTCCCAGAACTAAGCATATGATTGATGCTTATTATCTTCTCCAACAGTTAGTGAATATATACATCAAGAAACAAACAAATGAATGACTATTGGTGGGCAGCTAAAAAGAAATAATACTTATGGTCTTTTTGTACTCTATTGAGTATTTGCCATGTAAGCATCTTTTGGGTGTAGAAACTCAGAAGACAATATTGCTGGCTAAAGAAGTATTTAGAAAATGCCACTATTCTTTCTGTAAAGATAAAACAGCTAGTTTTTTTAAATGGGATCTCACTGGTTTCAGGATTTGTATTTTTTTTACACAGAAGTTTTTATAATGTTTATTTATTTATTTTTGAGAGAGAGAGAGTGGGTGTGTGAGTGGGGAAGAAGCAGAGAGAGAGAGAGAGAGAGAGAGAGAGAGAGAATATCTCAAGCAGGCTCCCTTCTGTCAGCCCAGAGCCAGATGCAGGGCTCGATTTCACAAACAGATCATAACCTGACTTGAATTCAAGAGTCAGCCACTTAACCAGAGGAGCCATTCAGTCACCTCTGCTCAGCACCTCCTTTTTTTTTTTTTTTACATTTCACGCATGTAACGAAAACATTTGTTGACAATGATTTAACTTGCAATATTACATGAACACAGATTATAAATTTGCTTTTAAAAAATAACCTACAAGTATATAGAGACTCTGATGTTATTTCTCAGCTTCTCTTGAAAATTTCCTTTTAGAGAATCTATTGGGACAGTACTGTTAAGAAACTTCTGTGTTCTTGGGGTGCCTGGTGGCTCAGTCAGTTAAGGGTCTGACTTCAGCTCAGGTCATGATCTTATGGTTTGTGAATTTGAGCCTCATGTGTTGACAACCCACAGCCTAGAGACTGCTTCAGATTCTGGGTCTCCCTCTCTCTCACTCATCTCCTACTTATAGTCTCCCTCTCTCTCTCTCTTAATATAAATAAATATTTTTTAAACATTTTAAAAGAAAACTTCTGTGTTCTTTTGCTTTTTCATCTTCTAGATCTGTGGGGTCTGTTTGGGGATGAACACTTCTTTCTAAAGGTATAAGTTATAATCCTGGATTTTAGATGGTGAAGAGGATGGGTTTTGGCAAAGCTAAATTCAATTAGTGCAAATTTATAGAGAATAGGCATCAAGCCTATGAACAAAAGAACAAAGCTGTGAAAGGATCAAGTTGGAGCATGGTAAACAATAGAAAGCCAGAGTCCAAAAGAAACAACGCCAATGAAGAGGTCTAAAATGGTAGCTTTGGCGAATGTTCCTGATGTTTCTTATTTCACTTATAAATGTCTCCTGTACTTAGAGTTTTACACCAAGTATGGAGTCTCTTAGGAAGTCCATGCTTGCAAGTTTTCCAATAAGCTGATAGAGGGATGTGAAGATTCCACATCTTGCTGCTCTTGTCTTTGGATCCTTTGAAACAGCTGATATCATACTGGACTACACTTTACTCTTCCTCTTTAATAATGACGAATTATATTTTACCAAACTTGTATCATCCCAATTCTCTAGTCACTTGGGACTAAAGTAAATAGATCTTGCTAAATTTGATTTCTCTGTTCCTTTAGAAGAAGAGGTATGAAACCAAGGACATGGTCTAAATCTATATTTTTACATGTTTGTAAATAGTTTCATTGGCATATGACAATACTCATTTCTTTATACATTATCTATGACCTCTTTTACCAAAGACACAATTGAGCAGTTGAAATAGAGACTATATGATGCAAAAAGTAACATAATTACTATCAGCCCTTTACAGGAAAGCCTCAAGGTATAGCCTTTACATCAGGTTGAACTCAATTATAAAAGATCTCTCTTGAGGGTGCCTGGGTAGTTCAGTCAGTTAAGTGTCTGTCTTCAACTCAGGTCATCATCTCAGCATTCATGAATTCAAGCCCCACATCTAGCTCATTTGAGATCCTCTCTCTCCCTCTTTGTGCACCTTCCCTGCTTGCACTCTTTCTCTCTCTAAAAAAAAACACATTAAAATAAAGATCTTTCTTGAATGTAGCCCCTTTATTTGTCCTTAATGTTACTTTATCTGTTAATCTTCAGAGAAGAATAAAATTAAAATAAGAACTGAATATGTTTAACTTATACTAGTGCACCCATACATGACTAAAGTACCAATGATTAGTATGAGATTGCTGACAAATTTTCATTTATAGTGTTTTCATTATATGAACCCAAACTGTATCATTAAAAGTAATGCAAACTTGTAAGGAAAACCCGGATTGTATCACTAATAGCTTTTTACAAAGGAATGCCTTTTCATTTCTTTAACCAATTTATAGTCTATAATTTTATTTGATTGCATATGTACCATTAACAGTTGACAGCTGTCAGACAAGGTCGGATAAAATGACTCATTAAAGTTATGTTTAAAAAAAGTCTGACCAACTGTTTTGTTTCCTATAGTTAGGTACTGACTAACCGTTTTGGCAAGAATTTTCTCTTTTAGCGTCATAGGTTCACAGAGTAGACAAATACTCATGTGATATTGATTTAGTAAGACCAGAGAAATTTTTAGAATCCAAAGTTAAAATAAGTATAATTTAGATTGATTCTGTAAGTGTATGTGGGGGGAGGGTGGGCCACACATGTGCATGCAAAAGAGAGCTATGCACATGATTTTGTCAACTTTGTACTGCAGAATTTTGATTACAGCATGTAGTTAATTTCCATCCAGTTCAGTTCCCTTTCTTTAAGAGTTAATTATGGATAATTTAATTTAATAATTATTTAATGAAAAAAATTTATTTATTTTTGAGAGACAGGACAAGCAGGGGAGGGTCAGAGAGAGAGAGAGAGGTACAGAATCTGAAGCAGATTCCAGGTTCTGAGCTAGCTGTCAGCACAGAGCCAGATGCAGGGCTCAAACCCACAAACCATGAGATCATGACCTGAGCTGAAGTTGGACACTCAACTGACTGAGCCATCCAGGCACCCCTGAAAAAAATTTCAGTAAGAGTGACTAAACTGACAATTTGGTGTGAGATTCGTATTCTTTTCATGGTGTGCTGTGACACTTCTTCTTTAAGAATTAATGGTAATACTTAACTTGTGTTATTAAGAAATTTTCCTCTAAATGTAACTCTTTTACAAGTCTTTTGATGTGTGGCAGAATATATTTGATCCTATTAATACACCTTTTTCCTAATCACATGACCTTAACATTAATAGCAGAAGTTAAAGGTTTTGCATTATGAACACATTCAAAGTAGTCTTTACTTACCATATTGTTTTTATTGTTACTGTTCCTAAGTTAGTCCTTTAGGTTGTCATGACAAAATATCATAAACAGGGTAACGTAAAAAACAGATCTTCGTTTTCTTACAGTTCTGGAAACTGGAAATCCAAGATCAAGGTTCTTATTAATTCAATGTCTGATAACTCTCTTCTTAGTTTGTATATAAGTGGCAACCTTTTCCCTCTGTGGCCTCAACATGGCCTTTCTTCAGAGCAAGAAAGAGAATGAGTACTCTGGTGTCCCCCCTTATGAGGACACTAAATTTATTGAATCCTTGCCCCACCCTCATGACCTCATTTATCCTTAATTATTTCCTGAGAGTCCCCATTTCCAAACGAGGGCTTCAATGTAGAAATTTTGAACGGACACAGCCACTCATTCAATAATAGTCCCATATGAGGGGCACCTGGATGTCTCAGTCAGTTGAGCATTCAACTCTGGATGTTGGCTCAGGGCATGAGATCTCATGGTTCATTGGTTTGAGTCCCACATAGGTGCACTGTCAGCGTGGAGCCTGTTTGGGATTCTCTCTCTCTCTCTCTCTCTCTCTCTCTCTCTCTCTCTTTGCCCTTCCTCTGCTTGTACTCTCTCTCTCTCAAAATAAATAAATAAACTTAAAAAAGTAGCCCCAGGTGAAAGCTTGTTTCATTCAATTTGTTCTGCAGAGTTGAAGTCAATTGCTCTACTTGCTAAAGGAGTTTCTTTTGTCCTTTTGTTATAATCTTCATTGAGGATTTGCTATTTGGCCTCTTTGACTGATACTTTTGTGTCAAGGGTCAAGTTTTGATGGGTTTATAGAAATAGAAAGGGCATGTGAAATATTCATAAGTAAGGATGTGTTGCCTGAGATGTAAGATGAAACAGATCTCCAACAATAAAACACTGAGCCATTTCCTTGGTGTAATATTGCATTACCTACTGGAAGAAATGTCTTAAAGAATTTATTCCCTAAAACATCTTTTTACCCCAAAGTTACACTTCATGCATTCTAAGCTTTTATAAACCAAAGGACAAAGATACTACTAAACCATATTTCTGAAATAAAATTTAGGATTATTTCATTCTTTAGTTTAAGAGTCTTATGTCTTTGTAAAATGAATGCAAATACTTGTGTCATGAAATATATTCAAAAACTGTGAAAGACAAAAGAAATTAAATTTATCTGTGGAAGCTTCAGATCTGTGAACACTTTTTATGGGGAAAAATTGTTTACCAGTAGAATAATCACAGAAGAAGACAAATAACCTTAAAGCATTCTCCTTGGTCACCAGAAAATAAAATTCTGTGTGATTGAGGAGATGAAAGCAGTTTTTACATTTCTCGAATCACAACTGCATTTGGCTTTCATGGAGAATCTCAAAGATCTTCAGTTGGATAAATAGCACTATGATGGAAAAATACTTGTCAATCCCATGACCTTCTGAGGAATGTTATACAAATCATTTGACTCAAGACATACTATCACCTAAACAATAGAATTGAGAATATCTACTTTAGGATGATATAAATAAAGCCAGATAAAAAATACCTAAGGGGACTGTGAGCTATAATATGTACCTCTTTAAAACATCTGGTGCTATTTATTTGATTTCAATCAAAATAAATAATATATACATCCCAATCTGTCTGCCACAATTCAAGTTTTAGAGTGTTTATTCTCTTTTGCTTTAGCTTGTCAAGTTTTTTCTCTGAATTTAGGGAATACTATCTCTTTTGAACAATATTGTCTTCCTTTAGGTAAGAAAACAAAAAGAACATAAAATCCTAAATTTAAATGTTCAATGACAATTGAGGAAATGACTCATTAGACATTGTTCAAATATGAGAATTTCTTCAATACCACAAATGAAGTGCTAAATTCTCACTCCTTAAAACATGAATTTCCCCCAGATATAATAAGAAACATAACAACATGATTTTCCTTCCATTTTTAATATCTTCACTTTGTAAACTAAGATGTAGATTTTTTAATATGTAATCAAAAGTATCTGAATCCAAACCTAAAATTTATATACTTGAAAGTAATCCTGTTGAGCAGGTGAAATATTCTTTACCTAATGGATAAATATGTCTGTTAAAGGTTTATTCTTCGATATGTGAATAAAAAGAGAAATTCAACCTCGTATAATAATTGCAAAATTGGCTTACATTGGTACTCTAATTTTAGGGATGAGAAAAGGAAAAATGTATTCTGAGTAAAAGTAGAAATCATTTCTAGTTTACTAGCCTATTAATTATTTTTGGCTTCTTTTTACCCACAAACTTAAAAATGAATTAAATCTGCTGAGCATCTGAATATTGATTTGGCTCAGGTCATGATCCCAGGGACCTGGGACTGAGCTCTGGTTGGGCTCTGCACTAAGCATGAAACTTGCTTAAGATTCTCTCTCTCTCTCTCTCTCTCTCTCTCTTTCTCTCTCTCTGCTCTCCTCCTTATCATGCTCTCTCTCCTAAAATAAAATAAAATACAATTTAAATTAAATAAAATAAATAAAATGTTAATACAAAATCCAAAGTGAAAAGCATCTCATAGGCAAAGAAATGAAGAAATGCTTAAATGAATTCCAAATATTTAAATAAAATCAATGAATAAAAAAATTTAATGACATCCTCATACGATGAACTTTATAAAAAATAATAACTGTGTTATTGGAGAAATGACCTAAGATTGGGTGCATGGGATCTACAGGGAAATATGAAGGGGAATTTTATTAAGGGAAACACATCCAAAAAAACATATTAAGCATTAAAAATATACTCATAGACACAAAGCATTTATATGATAGTGAATATGTGAATTAAATCCACATATTGGGACACTAATTTATAATTTTTAGATAATTAAAACATCCAAATCATAAGTTTATTGAAAGAAATGTCACATGTAATTTAGCTTTTTTGGTAAATTAAAAAATAACTTCAGAAATTAAATAAAAATTTAACTCTTAGAAAATGTTCCTGAAAAACAGTTGATAATTGATATGAAAGATATTATACTTTGACTTATTCCAACCTTTCCCTCTGTTCTGTGTAGCAATAGGTGACCCTATCAGTAGTAAGATAATCTAACTTATTTTTAAGCTATCAGTAAATCATAATGAAAATAAACATTAAAAATACACCCTTTATAAAAAGGGAAAATGGAAGCATACAATTCATATTCATTTTTCTTTGAAGTTTTCTACGTGTCATATATCAAACATATGTAGTTAGAGTGCTCTGGGGAAAATCTGAAAGCTGAAACAAATCATGACATTCATAACCATTTACTAACACTTGGCTAGATTATTTCAGGCTGTCGTAAATTTGTAGAGAGTCACCATCTGTGTCTCTTTAAAATTTATAACAGTAGAGAAAGAATATGTCTCAAGACTTCAAGAGTTTACTTCTCAGAGTGCCTGGCTAGCTCAGTTGGAAGAGCATGTGACTCTTGATCTCAAGGTCATGTGTTCAAGCCCCCAGTTGGTTATAGCAATTACTAACAAGAAATAAGTGTTATTTTTTAAAAAGTTTAATTCTCTACGTAGGTTTACATTAGCTGTCGTCTTTTGTCCTAAACCCAGGAACTCTGTGTGTGTGTGTGTGTGTGTGTGTCTGTGTGTTTCAAGGGAGGGGCAGAGGGAACAGGAGAGAGAGAATCTTAAGCAGACTTTATACCCAGCTCCACACCTGACACAGGGCAGACTCTGTGATGGTGAGATCATGACTTGAGCCAAAATCAAGAGTGGGATGCTTAACTGACTGAGCCACTCAGGTGCTCCAAACTCAGAGACTTTGTAAGCTTGTGATTTTCCCAACTTGCCTGTCAATTACTACTAAAAGCCAATATAGATTTCTTATAGTACAGAATCTATTTTTACGTATAGTCTCTATATAACAATTTGAAATTATTTTACCTCTTTGCTATTATTCCCTTTAGTATGAATGTGCTCTTATTTTTCCGTAAGACTGTATGCTTATAAGAAAAATTTAATTGCAACTAGTCAGTAAAAGGTACCCAGTGGATTTTAACAAGCCATTTGATATGACTAATATACTTTTTAGTTTTTACTACTTTGAGGAACGTGTTTTGTCATAAATGAAATTTTAAGTCATCTAAATTGGAAATTACAGTGGTAATAGCTTGAAAACTTTTAATTTTAACCATACTATTTCAGTAGATAAATTGAAAGTACAGCGATGGAGAAAGAGTGAAAATTTTTTTGTTTTCTTTTAAACAATTTATCACTCAGATTTTTTCCTTAATGCTCTGATTACTTGTGAAGTACTTCTGAAGTGAAAATGTCTCCTGTGAAATGGGTGAAGTAGTTTCATACTTGTGTCTGTGCTGAAGAAATGAGGTTTTCAAAGGTCAGTAATTTGAGTTTAGCATTAGAGGATTATCTGTATTTTATCTTTCTTTATTTTTGATTTCTATATAATTGTATTGCTGAAATAATTCAAGGACAGTCATATTCTATAGTGCCTATGCACAAGCACTTCACTTCCAACTTAGTGATCAGTTGCTTAGCAACTATGTGGTTGAGGAAACCTATCAGATCTGATGTCTCTGTCTCTTCAGAAATTGTCAGAAACTAGATGGAGTAGATTAGATTTTTCAAAATATTTTAGCATTTTACAGTCTCTGAAGGATTAGTAAGTACGTTTATTTTATTTTGCAATAGATTTTATTTTTGTTCTTTAAACCCAATTTTTTTTACTTCCATTATTTGTAAGTTCAGTAAAGCTTTATAGTCTACCTTTAAGAGATATTATTCTTAATATTTTAAGGGTTTTTTCGGGGTGCCTGGGTGTCTCGGTCAGTTGAGCGTCCGGCTTCAGCTCAGGTCATGATCTCACGGTTAGTGGTTCGAGCCCCGCTTGGGGCTGTGCTGACAGCTAGCTCAGAGCCTAGAGCCTGCTTCGGATTCTGTGTCTCCCTCTCTCTCTGACCCACCCCTGCTCACACTGTGTCTCTTTGTCTCTCAAGAATAAATTAAAGAAACATAAAAAAATAATTTAATTTTTTTCATGTTTTAGTTTCTAGAGAAACTGATCCATCTTTGTAACCAAACAATCAAATTATTTTAATTGAACACCTGCTGTGGTCAAAATATAATGCTAGATTATTTGCTAGAGGTAGGCATGATTTCCACCTCCACCAAAGAGGTTTAAAATATATTTGGAATCACACATCTTTATACTACAACTGGCAGTAGAAGGCAGTGTTTGATAAGTGACCAATAAATATAGAAAACAAAGGAGTTAAGGGAAAGAAGCAAAAGTCATATCCTTGGATGTTATTCAAGAAAGGATAATTATGATAGAGTTCTTGGGTAATGCAGAAAGGTGAGAGAACGCAGACGTTTCTGATGGGGAAAATACAACTTTCCTGAGCGCCTCTTAAATGCATAGCAATAAATTAAAATGACAGCATTTGCAACAACATTAATATTTTTCTACTAAACCATTTTAATGCAATTAGTATGTAATGTAAAACAAAAGTGCTGTCTTTGGCATTCATTATATCATTAATGAAATAGTTAAAATGGATGGCTTATCTCATCAAATAGCACACAGTTGAGATATCTACAGAAAAAAAGTACTAATGTTGTAGTTAAGCACAGATATTTTCTACGAAGACATATTCTGAATTAAACCGTCACATTCATTCATGTAACAAATATTTATTAATACATACCATTTACAGAAATTGGTGCAGTCCATGAAGTGAGAAAGAAAGTGGTACAAAAATGTATTTGGGATATTTAATACTCTCTGGTAATTACATCATTTTACCTTTCACTTTGACATCTGGAATATATTGGGCATGAATTTTTGTTAGGCTTCAAATCACAGTTTTTCCATGTACTGATCCACTTAACCCAGAACCACTCATTGAAAGGTCACTTTTCCAATACACTGTACCCTTTGTGTGCGTTTCTTTCTAAATTCTCCATTCTGCCCCCTTAGTTGGTTTTTCTAAACTTGTATCAATTTTCCACTAAGTTATTTATTTTATAATGAGTCTTAATGTATGACAATGTAAGTCCTCCAAAATGTTCTTCTTGCTCAAGATTACCTTGGATAGGCTAAACTCTTTGAATTGTCATATAATTTTAAAGTGATCATGATAATTTTCACAATTTATACTGGGATTTTGATTAAGATTGCATTAAATACAGATTAGTTTGGGAGAACTGATATACTTACAAACTGATTTTTCTAATTTTCATTTATTGTATTTTCCCCCAAATTTTTATTTAAATTCCAGTTAGATAACATACCGTGTAATATTAGTTTCAGGTATAGAATTTAGTGATTCATCACTCCGTACAAATAGCCTAGTGCTCATCACACTGCCCCCCTCGACATCCACAACCCATTTAACCAGTTCTCTCACCTACCTCCTCCAGCAACCCTCAGTTTGTTCTCTGTGGTTGAGTCTCTTTTATGGTTCGCATCATTGTTTTTTCCTCCTAAGTGCATGCGTTTCATTTCTTAAACTCCAAATATGAGTGAAGCGATATGGTATTTGTCTTTTTCTGACTGACTTGTTTCACCTAGCATATTACACTATAACTCCATTCATGGCTTTGCAAATGGCAAAATTTCGTTATTTTTGATGGCTGAGTAATATTCCATTGTATACATACCACTACCACTTCTTTATCGATTCACCAATCAATGGACATTTGAGCGCTTTCATGATTTGGGGATTGTTGATAATGCCGCTATAGACAGCAGGGTGCATGGGTTCCTGTGAATCAGTATTTTTATATCCTTTGGGTAAATACCAAGTAGTGCAGTTGCGGGATCTTATGGGAGTTCTATTTTTACCTTTTGGGGGAACTGTTTTCCAGAGTGGCTGCACCCGTTGGCATTACCACCAAAAGAGTAAAAACGTCCCCCATTCTTTACGTTCGCACCACTCCCTGTTGTTTCCTGTATTGTTAATTTTAGCCATTCTGACCCATATGAGGTGATATATCTTTGTCATTTTTACTTGTATTTCTCTCATGGTGAGTGATGTTGAACATCATTTCATATGTCTCTGAGCCATTTGGATATCTTCTTCAGAAAGTTTTCTATTCATGTGTTCTGTCTATTTCATAACTGGGTTATTTGTTGTTTGGTGTCAAGATTGATAAATTCCTTATAGACTTGGAATACTAACCCTTTATCCAATGTGTCATTTGCAAATGTCTTCTCCCATTCTGAAGGTTGCCTTTTAGTTTTGTTAACTGTTTACTTCCTTGTACAGAAACTTTTTACTTTGGTGTAGTCCCTATAAATTATTTTTGTTTTTATTTCCCTTGCCTCAGGAGAGATATCTAGAAACATGTTGCTATGGCTATTGTCCAAGACTTTACTGTCTGTGTTCTCTTCTAGGATTTTTACGGTTTCAGGCCTCACATTTAGGTATTTAACCTATCTTAAGTTTATTTTTGTGTATGGTGTATAGAAGTAATCCAGTTTCATTCTTTTATATGTAGCTGACCAGTTTTCCCAACACCATTTATTGAGGAAATGGTCTTTTTCTCACTGGATATTCTTTCCTTGTTTATCAAAAATCAGTTGACCATATTATTGGGAGTTTATTTCTGGGTTGTTTATTCTGTTCTATTGATCTCTGTGTCTATTTTTGTGCTGGTACCACACTGTTGATCACTACAGCTTTGTAATATAACCTGAAGTCTGGAATTATGACACCTCCAGCTGTGCTTTTCCTTTTCAAAATTGCTTTAGCTATTTGGAGTCTTTTGTGCTTCCATGTAAATTTTACAATTTTTTGTTCTAGGTTTGTCCCATATTTTTTAATATGATAAGTTACATTAAACTGCTATTGGTTTACTCATCCTTAATAATAAACCACTCTTGCCTTTGTGGCATAAATCCCACTTAATCTTTTCCAAAGGTAATATATTTTGGCTTTCCTGGAATAAACTCCACTTATGATTATCTTCCAATCCAATGCACTAATATTTAATTATTTTTGTCTATGAGAGCAGTTAAAATTTTTCTTTGCAGAATCTGATATCGAGTAATAGTCAAGCCTCAGAAAAAGAACGGAGAGAACGTTTCTGTTTCTCAGAAGCATTTGTGTCTCTTGTAAACAGCATATAAGTAATTTTTCTTTCTGTTTTGTTTTGTTTTGTCTTAGCACTTTTGGGGGCATATTTAATCATATACATTTAAAATAATTATGATATATTGGACAATTACCTTTCATTTTACTCTCCTTGTTTTCCCCTCATTTTTACTATTTTATCTAATAAAAACTACTGCTTTTGCTAATTTCCAGACGTTGCTTGCTATTAAAATCTTTAAGTCCACTCATTCCATTCCACTTTTGCATTCCTGTAGTGAATTGTAATTCTATTTTATCCCCAAAAGGATTATTATCATTACATTGTCAGTCAACTGTTATTTATATTATTGACATTTTTACCTTTTCGGTGACATTTTTACCTTTTCTGTGACATTTTAACTTTTCGGTGACATTTTTTACCATTTTCCCTTTACCTTTTCTAGTGACATTTACATATTTCCTTCAGTCTTACTTTTCATCTACCCAAGTTACTCCATTTAGTATTTCTTTTGGAGTAGGTCTGCTAAAAATAAATGGGCAGCGTTTGCTTGCATGAAATTTTTGTTTTCACCTTTTTTTGAAGAATATTTTTACTTGGTTAGCAGTCATCTTTTTTTGGTACTTACAATGTTTCATTCCATCTTCTCTAGAAGGCACATCTTTGAAGTTTTTCATTTTCCACAATTTGACTATAATATTTTCTAGTGTGTTTTTAATTTTTTTGTTATAATCACTTTTATTGTTTTTTTAAATTTGCTTAACATTTATTTATTTTTGAGAGAGAGAGTGTATGTGATAAGGGGAGGGGCAGAGAGAGGGAGAGGAAGACACAGAATCCAAAGACAGGCTCCAGGCTCTGAACTAGCTGTCAGCACAGAGCCTGATGCAGGGCTCAAACCCACGAACTGTGAGATCATGACCAGAGCTGAAGCCAGAACCTTAACCTACTGAGCCACCCAGGCTCCCCCAATTGTTTATTTGCATATATATGTGTGTCTTTGTTCTATTGAAGTTTAATAAGTTTCTTGACTCTTTAGAACTTCAGTGTGATGTTTTTCATTATTCCTGGAAACATTTGGGCAATATCTTCTTGAATACCTCTGCTCCATTTTTCTCTTCTTCCATCCTGGAGATAGATAGATGATAGAAAATAGATGATTGATAGAGAGGTGGGTAGATAAAAAGATAGATGATAGATAGATAGATAGATAGATAGATAGATAGATAGATAGATAATACGTAGATAATTAGCAAGGCTCACATGATTTTCTTACCCTACTTTTTTTCTTGTTGCTTTAAAATACCTAAGTATAAAGTTAACTTGCTTGTCTACATCGTTCAGGGAGCAATGGGTTGTTGGTTTGCATGTGGCATAAACAGTTCTGTAGCCTGGTTTTAGTAAAACAGGACGAGTAGAACATAAAGGACCCTTCAGTAAACGTGTCCAGACCTCACTGTAATTATGATATTTTGCATATATCTGGGTGGTTCTTAATTTGATGAAGTGCATCCTGTACAATTTGGAAAGAACACCTGAAAGGTTTAACCTGGAAGTTTTTGATTGATTGTTGCTTGCCATTTCTTTCTCCTGCTGCAACAGCAGCTCAGTCTTTATAGGAGTAAGCTATGTGGGAGCATTCACAAGTCCTTTCACAAAACAAAGAATATTAAAAGTGCTGTACTTTGGTTTACATCTTTTTTATTGGCCTGTTTAGAAGTTTCGTTCATTGATCCTATCTTCTGCCCTGTCCAGTATGCTCTTAAATATAGCCATTGAACTTTGGGATTCACATACTATATACTTTAATTTTGAATGACTTTTAAAATTACTTAACAGATTCCTTTTTTTCTATCTTAAATGTTTACATCTGTCTTAAATGTGTCAACTACTATTATTTTACAATTTTTGCTTCCAAGATCAATATTGGAATAATCATTATCTGGTGCTTTACATGTCCAGAAATTTTTATTAAATGTCAGATTTTGTATGTATAAACACACACACACACACACACACACACACACACACACACACACACACACATGCTCACACACTTTAGAAACCCTTGATGATGTTTTTTTCTACCAGAGATGGTTCCCTCTTTTTCCTGCTAGTCATGTGGAATGATCAGCAGACCGGACACAGATCAGTGGATCAGAGATTCAACTAACATGGATTAGGTTGTGTAAGACTTAGTCTATGTCTCTATTCCTAGAGCATGGCCCTCCAGGTTTCTCACTTGCTATAAATTTTTCTATTTCTTTCTCTCTTCTTTCTTTAAATTTAGTCACAGGTAATGGGTTCAAGCCTCATGTCAGAGTCTGTGCTGCCAGTTCAGAAACTGAAACCTGCTTCAGATTCTATGTCTCTTTCCCTCACTGACCCTCCCCTGCTCATTCTCTCTCTCTCCCTATCTCTCCCTCTCTCTCTCCTTCTCTCTCTCTACATATATATATCTCTCTCAAAAATAAATAAATGTTAAAAATAAATTTTAAGAAAATGATAAAAAAAAGAATTAGGTCCATTTGGCTTGTTTTGGACTGAGAATAGTGTTTTAAATTCATCAGAATTCATATAATTTCTATTTCTACATATTATCTCTCAATTTTCCATAATTCTTGCTTTACATAGAAAGTCTCTGTATTACCTTGTGGATAGATATAAATTTGCATCTTTACTGCAATCTGTGAGCTTTAGCATTACATAGTGACTTTCTTTGTGTCAGTGGAACTCTTTTTACTGTGAATTTTATCGTGTCTTTTATTGAGATTACATCCTGTATGATATCAAAGGTTAAATTGACAAATTATACTCACACAAATAATAGGTTTGTCCACAACCAGATTGTTCTAGTGATTCAAAAGACACAGGGAATCACAAGCCATGAGTTAAACATCATTTTCTTGAAGAAACTAATACTCCCCACTAATGTCCCTTTTTTCCCCACAGTAGGATATGCAGTGATTTTATATGATTTATGCATGTGGAACATGTCACAAAGGAAGCCACTTTTCTTCTGGAGTATCTCTAATTGATACACCACCAATGAGACAACTCGATTGGCTATCCTTCTTTCTCCTGACAACCATGACCCATAAATCTGCAAGATCTAGTTTTGTTCCTTATGTAAGTAGTCGTTGTACACCACGAATTTCCTGCTATAATGCTATGATATACAGGTTAAAGTTCTTATGTTACAAATTGGTAAGAAAATCTAATGAGCATTTCAACAGAGAAGGATGATGATTTTTAAACTAAGTAAGTACTCAGTAAATATTGATATCACTGATACACAAACAGATTGACTGCAAATGTTGTGTTGTTTGGGCTTTTAAAGCTATGGAATACCGATGTGGTAAAAACTATAAGCACATTATAGTACTCCAAAGATAACAACAAAAAGGGACTGGAATATTTGAGTTTTGAGGGGTTGTTTGTAATGGATTTTTTAAATAGTTTATTACCAAGATGGTTTCCATTTAACACCCAGTGATCTTCCCCACAGGTGCCCCCCTCCATGACCATCACCCCCTTCCCTTCCCCTCCCTCTACAGCCCTGTTTGTGTTCAGTATTTAAGAGGCTCTCATGATTTGCCTCCTTCCCTCTCCCTAACTCTTTTTCCCTCCTTCCTCTTACCATGGTCCTCTGTTATGTTTCTCCTATTAGACCTATGAGTGCAAACATGGTATCTGTCCTTCTCTGCCTGACTTATTTCGCTTAGCATGACACCCTCGAGGTCCATCCACTTTCCTACAAATGGTCATATGTCATTCCCTCTCATTGCCATGTAATACTCCATTGTATATATATACCACATCTTCTTGATCCACTTATCAGGTGATGGACATTTAGGCTGTTTCCATGATTTGGCTATTGTTGACATTGCTGCTATGAACATTGGGGTACATGTGCTCCTATGCGTCAGCACTTCTGTATCCCTTGGGTAAATCCCTAGCAGTGCCATTGCTGGGTCATAGGGGAGTTCTACTGATAGTTTTTTGAGGAACCTCCACACTGTTTTCCAAAATGACTGTACCAGTTTGCATTCCCACCAACCGTGTAGGAGGGTGCCCGTTTCTCCACATCCTTGCCAGCATCTATAGTCTCTTGATTTGTTCATTTTAACCACTCTGACTAGTATGAGGTGGTATCTCAATTTGGTTTTGATTTGTATTTCCCTGATGATGATTAATGCCGAGAATCATTTCATGTGTCTGTTGGCCATCTGAATGTCTTCTTTGGAGAAATGTCTATTCATGTCTACTGCCCATTTCTTCACTGGATTATTTGTTTTTCAGGTGTGGAGTTTGGTGAGTTCCTTGTAGATTTGGGATACTAGCCTTTTATCCGATATGCCATTTACCGCTATCTTTTCCCATTCTGTCAGTTGCCTATTAGTTTCTTTGATTGTTTCCTTTGCAGTGAAGAAGCTTTTTATCTTGATGAGGTCCCAATAGTTCATTTTTGCTCTTGATTCCCTTGCCTTTGGCGATGTGTTGAGTAGGAAATTACTGTGATTGAGGTCAAGGAGGCTATTTCCTGCTTTCTCCTCTAGGGTTTTAATGGTTTCCTGTCTCACATTTAGGTCCTTTAGTCATTTTGAGTTTATTTTTGTGTAGGGTGTAAGAAAGTGGTCTAGTTTTATTCTTCTGCATGTTGCAACAAAAAATATATTTTGTTGATTCCAAATGTTTATACCTAAATATAACTGAGAGTAATTCATAAATTTGCATTTATTTCCTTTTAAAATGTGAACTTAAGTTCATCTTGTACTATAATCTTGTGTCCTTTAAAAGCAGGAATTACCAACTTTTCTTTGGCTTGTACTGTCCAGTTCCTGACACACACACACAGATTTCAAAATAAGAACAATCATTTACATATAACATTAAAAAATATTCTCAGAAAATTTTTTCAATGTTAGTAAAAATAAGAGGCATAATATTAAGTCACTTTGAAATCTGGCTTTCTATTTTTAATGTAAAAATCATAAATATTTTAATTTAAATCCATTATCTTCATCTTGTTTTTTAAATGACATTTGTATTCAGAAGAATAATATTTTTATTATCATAATATTTCCAGTTAGGAAGGGCAGCTATCTTTCTCCTGATATATATTAAACATGTGATTTCCTTAGAATATTAAGGATCTCATATAAATAAAAATGTTATGGTTATATACATATATATTAATTTTTTATTTTAATTGTGGTAAAATATATATAAAATAAAATTACTATCTTAATCTTTCATAAGTGTTAAGTCAGTCACTGTCGTTTGCTACCATCACTACCATCTATTGAACTCATTTTTATCTTAAAAATCTTAAATTCTGTACCTACTAAAAAATAGCTTATCATTTCCTTCCCCATAACCTCTGGAAACTACCATTCTACCTTCTCTCTCACTTTGGTCACTTTGAGAATGTCATATAAGTGGGATCATACAATACTTGTCCTTTCATGATTGGTTTATCTCATATAGCATCATGTCCCTAAGGTTTAGCAATGTTGTAGCATATGTTAAAATTGCTTTATTTATTTACTTATAATTTCAGGTGTAGAATTTAGTGATTCTACACTTACATACAACCCCTAGTATTCATCACAAGTGCCCTCCTTAATCTCCATCACCTATTTAACTAATTTCCCCACCTAACTACCCGCTGGTAACCATCAGCTTGTTCTCTATAGTTAAGGGTCTGTTTCTTGCTTTGCTTCTCTCTTTTTCTCCACCCTTTGTTCTTTTTTTGTTATTAGTTAAATTCCACATATGAGTGAAATCATATAGTATTTGTATTTCTCTGACTGACTTATTTCATGTAACATAATACCCCCTAGCTCCATCCACATCATTGCAAATGGCAAGATTTCATTCTTTTTTAATAGAATTGCATTTATTTTTAAGACTGAATAATATTCCATTGTATGTATATACAAAGTTTGATGTATCAGTTGACTTTTGGATGGCTTTTGCCTTTTGGCTATTGCAAATAATGGTACCACAAAGACACATGTATCTATTTGAATCTCCACTGTCAGTTCTTTTGGATATATATGCAAATGGAATTGCAGGAGCTTATGTCATCTTATTTTTAATTTTTTGAGGAAAACCTGGTAGTGTTTTCCAGAGTAGTTGCATCATTTTACATGCTACTACTAGTGAATAAGCATTCCAATTTTTCCACATTGTTACCAACATGTACCATATTTTTTGTTTGTTTGTTTGTTTTTGTTTTTTAAGTAGCCATCTTGATGAATATGAGGTGGTATATCATTGGGGTTTCAAGTCACATTTTCTTATGATTAATAATATTGAATATCTTTTCTTGTGCTTTTTGGCCATTTCTAAATCTTTTTTGGAGAAATGCCTATTTAATTCCTTTGCCCATTTTTAATAAATAAGTTGTTTGCTTGTTTTGGTTGAGTTGTAGGGAGGTTTTATTTGGTTTACAAATTAACCCCTTATGAAATGTATGATTTGAAAATATTTTCTCAATATTTTCTCCACATTCCATGGATTGTCTTTTCACTCTATCGATAATGTGCTATGCTGCATGGAAGTTTTCATTTTGATCTAGTCCCAATTATCTATTTTTAAAAATTTGTTGCCTATACTCTTGAGGTCAAATCTAAGAAAATATTGGTATACTGAGCATCCTGTGGCTTTTAACTTATGTTTTATTAAAAGAGCTTTATAGTTTGAGTGCCTACATTTAGATGTTTGTTCTATTTTGAGTTAATTTTTGTGTACAAAATATTTAAGGGTCTATCTGCATTATTTTGCACATGGATATTCATTTTTCCCAGTATTGAAAAGACTGCCTTTGGCCCATTGAATGACCATTGAATGCTCTTGTCAAAAATCCATGTGAGGGTATACTTCTAGGGTCTCTAGCCCATTCTCTTGGTCTATATGGCTATCTTTACACCAATACCATCCTATTTTGATTATGTAACCATAATCATAAAAGGGCATGTAATATCATTTAAAATCAGTAAGTGTGATACTCCCAACTTAGCTGTCCTTTTTCAAGACTGTTTTGTCTAATCAGAGTCCTTTGTGAGATTTCATGTAAATTTTTGGAAATTTTTTTCTATTTCTATAAAAAAATATCATTTGGATTTCATTGAATCTGCAGATCACCTTAAGTAATATCGATACTTTAACAATGTTAAATTTCTCAATCCATGAACACAAGATGTATTTTTATTTATTAGAATCTACTATAATATCTTTCAGTAGTTTTGTTTTGTTTTTTTAATTTCAGTGTAAAAGTATCTTTGGTAAAGTTTGTTTCTAAGCTTTTTATTTTTGGATTTTTCACTGTTAGAAAATCCAACGGATTTTGTGTGTGTGTGTGTGTGTGTGTGTGTGTGTGTGTGTGTTGAATTTGTAGCCTATGACTTGGCCGAATTCATTTATCATTTCTATCTGCTTTTTTGCTACTTTTTTAGAGTTTGCATATAAAATTTTTGTCATCTCTGAAAAGATATCATTTTACTTCTTTCTTTCCTATCTGAAAGTCTTTGATGTTATTATGTTATTTTAAAAAGTCATTATTTAAAGTATTATGTCATTTAATTGATCATTAAGAGTTAATGCAAGTCTAAGATGATCACAGAGCAATCAGAAAGAGAGGATATTTTAATCCATATTCAACATACATATCTTTAAGAAAACAAGTTATAATGTCAAGCTTTGGTGGCAGTCAGTCAAATTCGACTCGTGAGCCTATTTCCTGAAATGATTTTTAATTGTTCATATAAATTAAAAACCTCTACATGTTACCAGTTTATATAAGATGATTGTAGCTACCTTTCTGCTCCATACAGAAGCATTTAAATGAAGTGGCCCTCAATCATGATGATTCTGGTTATATTCGATATAGGACACTGACCTAGGCTACATCACTTTACTTCAAATTTCTAAAACATCCAAAAAAGACTGAATGCAATGTTTTGGAATTGGATATTTTCTTCCTGTTCCAATTCAGAGCCAGATATTCCCTAACCAAAATTGATAAACATTTAGAACCTTAGGTAGGGCATTTGCAAAATAGTAACATAGAAACGAACCTATATTTTCTACATATGCTTTATCAGGTGATAAAATAGAGGTTTTCTCTTATCCTTAAAATTATATTTAATTTTCATCATATACTTTAGTTACTATTTTACCAAATAATATTCTCTAGTATGTGATATTTATACCTTTGAGATGAGAAGTAGATGTTAAATAAATGGTAAATTTGGACTTGAAAAACCTTTTCCCATGAAGCCTTTTTAATGTATGTGAAAGATGATATATAGAATAGAGGTAACTAACTACATAAATTAATTCAGTCTGGGTGTGTTTAAAATTTCGATTCATTTGGTTTTCAAGAATTTCTCCTACAGGTACAACAATGCCAGCATGCATAGGTGTATATATATTTATATTTATATTAAAGGATTTCTCTGAAGCTTTGTTTAAGGTATTGAAATTTTGAAATTGCTTAATGCACAAATATTAAATGGTCATTAATAATAAATTATCATATATCTATAAAATAAAATATTATTTATTCAGAAAATGTGTGCAATGTTGTTAATTTTAAGACAGGTGAGAAAATATGCATTTTCTAAAAAATGCGTTTTTGTTCATGTAAATATTACCTATATTTATGTTAATATCCAGAATATTACATTTAATGTGATTATGTCTCAGGAAGAGTTTTGGTGTAGAAATATTCAGAGCAGTTTTGTAATTAAAATTATATAAAATTTTAATAACTTAAATGTAGCTTTTTAATATATTTTCTTTCTGTTGCTACTGATACCATATACGAAGATAGAACCTAAATCTTATCCTTATATACAGGGATAAATAAATGTACTCAGAATGAATTTTAAAGCAGTTAATAAAAATATTTACTATTCCATACTGATGCAGTGTTTGAATAAGCTTTACCTAAGAAATATATTCTGAGGCAGCTAGTGTGGCATTTTTTTAAAGTAACGCATTACAAAAGCAATTGTACCATGAAAAAGTTTACATCAGGTCTCCGCTCTACCCTGGATTTAAAAGGATCATTAACTTCATTGCAAATTTTTAAGCAGGTGGCATGCATCAAGGATAAACATTCTGAAATATATGAGTCCGTCGAGGATTCTCATGTAAACATTGCGATCAAGGAGCTAGAAAAGTAAATACAGTTATTTGCTTTGAGCTTACAACAGGCCAGGTGGTGCGGCTAGACCTTCTGCCCTGAGAGACCATGGGACGTGGGAAGTTAGACGACAGCCTCACGGTTTCTGCTTGGGGATCCCTCCTGGGGATCTTCATATGCTTTCTCTCTCAGGGCCTTAAGACAAGTTGTAACCTTTGTAGTCTTTTTTGAGGAGCACCAGTTGGTTGTAATTTTGCTACATTTTAAGCTGTGGTTTGTTGAGGAGGAAGGTGAAGGTCTCAAAGAGCCCTGATTTGTAGTGCTGGTTGATTTCTGTGTCATAAATGTTCCCCCAATGGCTGATTTCAAGCTCGTAATGTGAAGTCACTGAATGAACATGGAATTGGAAAAAGATGTGAAACACTGACTCATATAGGCCATTGCAAGCCATCACGAATGTATTGCTGATTAAAGACACATTTGGTTTCTCTTTGCTTCTTTATAGACCCTGAAACTATTGTTTTGTTAGATTTTTACAATGCTACTTTACGTTCTATATACAGACACAGATACACACATAAAAGGGTGTTTGTACATGTCTGTATGTGTGTATGAGTATGTGTTTATGTGTGCTGATATATGTCTGTATATATAGACGTATATATACATATGTACGTATAGATATATATTTTTCCCATTTTTGCCCTGGGACACAAGAGCATAATGACTGGTTATATTCCAGAAAGAGGCTGCTGAAAAACCATTAGTTCCTAAGAGACGATGACATGGAGGAGGGCCACAACTGATTCACTGTGGACAGTGTTATGAGCAAAAAATAAGCCTATGTTGTTGCAAACAACTAATATTTGGGAGTTATATTTTATCACTAACTAATTATTATATAATTATTATTATAACTAATCTCCTGGGCTAAAACAAATTTATTATCAGACTTCTTTTTAAGCCCTTTGTTCAGAAGAACTATGTATGTGATTATAGATGAAATATATGAAAGAAGAATCTATAATATAGAAAATTATACATATATATTAGTTTCCTCTCCTGCTGTCAAAGGCAAAAGTCTGAGGAAGGCTTTGAGCATAGCCTTTGCCCTAAATGAGGGCACTTGAAGTAGTTCCGACCATGCCAGATGGTCACTGTGACCTAGCAAACTATCCCGGGGAAGAACGACAGCCTGACAATAAGATTAGGGTTAAAATTTCCCGGGAGGAGAAAAATAATCTATCCAAAATTGGTTTGTAGCATGCCTTGCTGTGTGATTCCTCATGGTCTGAACTACACCTTTCTCCTTGTTAAATAACTGAGAGTTAGAAATAACAGTGACAGCTTACAGTATCTTTTTAAGTAGATAAGAAGTTATTCCCATAAAGGGCTTTACATCACAATCCCAGCTCAAGTAAAATTTTATTAACAAACCAGATAACCTTGATTTTCTCTCTAAAGCATCTCTGAATGAGGTATGAAATAAGGTCTTTACTTAAGGTACCATAATCCCTTTTACAACAAGAAGAGTAATGCATAAAATAGACCTAAATGCACTGCTGATCTTTGGCCGAGACAAGCTTTAAAGACTTACTCTAATGTCGGCACGCCTCAACTACTTTCTCTTGTAAAAACCTAGGACTGGCCTTCCATTGGCCACCATTCCTAGCATTCACTTAGCCTTTTGTGACTTTAGTGTGACTGAAAGCAAGAAAGGTATTATAGACTTTGCTAGATTTCAAAAGGAGTCACGAAGTCTTCCTGAAACACCTCAAAACTCTATCAGAAAAGAATATGAAAGTATACATACAGGCACACTGAGCTAAACTCCTCTTCCATCCTCTGTTATGTCACCCCGTTCCCAAAAGTCCCCAAGGTCCCCATGTCGCTTCACATTTTAGTTGGGCTGACTTGTAGCGAGTAATTTTATATTTCAGGTTGAAAAATTTTATTTGATTTTCTTTTTTAATTTTCTTTCATTTTGTTTCTACTTTCATCCAGATTTGTTGGGATATAATTGACATATAGCATTGTGTAAGCAATACAACTTGATGATTTCATATATGTATGTATTACAAAATGATTTACTGTTTGGCTCCATTCAAATAGACAATACAGTATTTTAACTATACTGCATGTACTGTACATTACATTCCTAGGACTCAATTCATCTCATAACTAGAAGTTTGTTCTCTTTGACCAGTTTCACCCATCAGCCCTCTGCCCTGCAATCACCACCAGTCTGTCCGTGTCGATGAGCTTGGTGCTTTAGGTTCCAATAGATGAGTGAGAGAATACAGTATTTGTCTTTCACTCCCTGACTTATTTCACTGAGTATAATGACCTTCAACACCCAGATGATCACAGAGGGCAGAATTTTCTTCTTTATGACTGAAGAATATTTCATTGCATGTATACATGCCACAGTTTGTTTATTTATTCATTAGTGGACCCAGAATGTTCCTATGATTTGGCTGTTATAAAGAATTCTGCAAGATATCTCTTCAAGTTAGAGATTTAGTTTTCTTTGAATATATACTCAGAAGTAGAACTGTTGGATTTTATAATAGTTGTATTTTTAATTTTTTGAAGAACTTCTAAACTGTTTTCATAGTGGCTGTCCCAATTTACATTCACACCAACAATTCACAAAGTTTCTTTTTTCTACACATTCTTTTCAAAACTTGTTATTTTTGGTATGCCTGATTGGCTCAGTCAGTTAAGTTGTTGACTTTGGCTCAGGTCATGATCTTGCGGTTCATGAGTTTGAGCCCCGTGTCAGGCTCTGTGCTGACAGCTAGCCCAGAGCCTGGAGCCTGTCTTCCGATTCTGTGTCTCCCTTTCTCTCTCTGTCCTTCCCCTGCTCATGCTCTGTCTTTCTGTCTCTCAAAAATAAATAAACATTTAAAATTTTTTTTAACTTTTAATTTTTATTTAATTTAATTATTTATTTGGTGAAAGCTATTCTTAGAGTGAGTTGATATCTCATTGTGGTTTGGATTTGCGTTTCCCTGATATTGAGCATTTTTTAATGTACTGTTGTCCATTTAAATATCTTCTCTGGAAAAGTATTTAAATTATTTACCTATTTTAATTGGATTTTTTTTGCTACTGAGTTGTATGGGTTCCTTATATATTTTGAATATTAGCCCCTTATCAGATATGTGATTTTAAATTATGGTTTTTCAATTCAGCAAGTTTCCTTTTCAATTTGTTGAGCATTTCTCTCTCTGTGCCGAAGATTTTTAGTTTGATATAGCCCCACTTGTTTTATTTGTCTGTTTGGTTTTTGCTTTTCTTTTTGTTTTTCTTTAGTGGAATGTTTTCTTTTCTTTAACTTTGGATACATTTAGTTTTTGAGAGGTTCCCTCTTTACATCTATGAACTATTTTACAACAATAGTTGTAAAAATGAGAAGGGGCATTAAACTTATGGGGGGAATCTTTATTTAATTATAAGGATCATTAAAAACTTCCTACATCTGAAATGTCATCACTACACCTAAACCTTACTAGGTGTAGGTAAAGTACTAGATAAATTTTTAAAACACTTCCCAAGTAATGTCTGTATACCCCTTATTAAGCCACTCCATTCTCCAGTCCCTAACCCTTTGGAAATTACTACTGTTCTCCACTGGTAGCTCCCAAACCTAGTTACATCAAAATCACATGAACAGTGTTTTGTTTTGTTTATTTTTAATATTTAGGGTCACTCTGGTGTACCCAGAAGATCAGAATTTCTGAAGTTGGGATGGAAATCTGGAATTTAAAAGCTTACAAGTTATTCTGATACAGATTCACTACTTTAGACAACTGCTGTTTGATATAATCTCATACTCTGCCTTATTTGACTAAATTCTTGTGAGATATGCCATTCAATACTGTGGTAGGAATCATTTCTAATGAGGTCTGCCAGATAGATACCTCTACTAGCTAAATTATTTTCCCCGACAAATACTGACTCATGGTATACTAGAGTATCAATGAACTACATGTATTTCCAAATGTATGAATAAGGTATCTACTATCATATCTGAATATATTAATGTATCAAAAATATGAGCAATCTCTAAGTCTACAAATCAATCCTGAATGTTGAATATCACAATTTGGTAGAGACTTTAGAGTATCTGAATCAAATTTGTTAACATTCAGACATAAATTTTAACACAGTTCTCTCTACGTGTAAATTTCCAATAAAATTCATCTTGCCCAATATTTTCCATACATACCTTTATCCATCAATTTCCAGTGAGCTCATGAAGATTATTGTGCCTCATATGTGGCCATATTCAGTAACTCATCATCTAACACTAATGATCACCCATTCCTCTGCACAATGCTCTTAAAAGGTCTTTTGACACAATGATACCACTTCTCAGGTGACCCTTCATTTAGTGTCATGCTCCCGATGACCACTTAGCTGACACCGTTTCATTTTTATTTTTTTACGGTTATTTATTTTGAGACAAACAGAGACAGCCAACTAGGAGATGGGCAGAAAGAGAGGGAGAGACAATCCCATGCAGGCCCCACAATGCCACTGCAGAGCCCAACTGGAGGCTCATACTCACCAAACTGCGACATCATAACCTGAGCCAAAACCAAGAGTAGGATGCATAACTCCTTTATAAATCTTACTCTTCTGCCTCTGGCATGGGTTCAGAGAACACAAATTTCCAAAATTCTAGGAAATAGAGCTACATTACATTACTAACATGTACAGGCTGAAGCCAACTGACTCCACTGAAATTAGTATCTGTCTTATGGTAAATCATGTAATAAAAAGGCTTAAAAATTGATGAATCTTCCCTAACCTACCTGAAAGTCATTATTGCACATATTGGAAGTTACATATTTATGCCAGGTATGTGAGAGTAGAGGGAGAAAATTAAAGTGTTCTGATTCCATGCTTTCTTTATCTAGTATAAAACTACATTTTTCCTTAAAGAACTCATGGAGAAAATTTTATCTTAAAAAACAGAATATTTGTCATTCAGCTATAAATGATGTAATCGACATCTCAGGACACCCCTGTCTCTGCTTTCTGCCTCAGGGTAAAGAGGTATATAAGTGAAGCAAACAAGCTATTACCTAGTAAAGTGGGTGGACGGTATTAAAGTTACAAAATCTCTTCATACAGTTATAAAACCTCATGTGATATTATCCTAGGAAATATGCTTCATAAATACAAGACACTATTTATTTATTATAATCAGTCTTTACCCAGAGACATTTTATTAAGGACTTTTTATAGGTAAAGACCTTCTTCCTCTAAAACTACCATTAATTCACTTACATGGAGTTCCAGTTATTTTGTTAACAAACAAAATTAGCTGGATTGCCAAACTTCTTTTTCTTTTACTTTAAACATCACCTCCTTCTGTATCCACCTGATGACAATGAAAATGGAAAGTGCCAAAGGTTGTATGTTTTAACTTTTTCCTTTCCGTATGAATTTCCTGTTGCTGCTATAACAAAGTAAATTTAGTAATTTACACCAACATAAAGACATTATCCTAAACTTATGTAATGAGAAGTCTGACATGAATTTCACAGGGAGACTATCAAGACTTTACAATGGTTGGTAAATTTGAAGACATACAATAAACCCCTTAAAATAAAATACAGACAGAAAATAACAGCTGAATAAAAAATTAAAAAGTGGCATGTGAGACAGAATCAGTCTACATTAGATGTAACTGAAGTCCCAGAAGGAAAGAAGAAAAGGGGGAGGGAGAGAGTGCTGACTAATGTTTCAACAATAAATGGCTAAAAATTTGCAAATTTGATATTATAAATTCACAGATTATGAAAGTAAATAAGCCCCAAGCAAAAATACACAGAGAAAAATACACAAAGGCACTACATAAACAAGTTGTTGATATCATTGACTAAAAGAAATCTTAAATATAGCCAGAAAAAAAGTGTATAGAAAAAACAAACAGAAACATTCTCAGAAAATATGAATGCCAGGGGCTCCTGTGTGACTCAGTTTAGCATCCAATTTTTAAAATTTTTTTTAAATTTATTTTTGAGACAGAGACAGAGCATGAGAGGGGGAGGGGCAGAGAGAGGAGGAGACACAGAATCTGAAGCAGGTTCCAGACTCTGGGCTAGCTGTCAGCACAGAGCCTGACACGGGGCTTGAGCCCACAAACGTGAGATCTGACCTGAGCTGAAGTCGGAGGCTTAACCGACTGAGCCACCCAGGTGCCCCAAACATCCAATTTTTGGTATCAGCTCAGGTTATGTTCTCGTGGCTTGTGGGACTGGGACTTACAGTGGGTTCCATGCTGAGCATGGAGACTGCTTGGGACTCTCTCTCCCTCTCTCTCTCTCTCTGTCCTGTTCATGCTCTCTTTCTCTCTTTCAAAATAAATAAACTTTAAAAAATATTTTTAAAAAGAAAATATAAATGACAGAGAACAATAGAACTATTAGAGGGGAAAAACAAAAAAAATGGGAACCTAGAATTATATACGCAGACAAAATTAAGCCTAATTCAAAACTTTTTTCGGAACAATAAAAAGTGGCTTTATTTTTTTCAAAGTAAATAGGAAACTCTATTAATATCTGACAAAATAGACTTCAAGGTAATAACCTAGTATTATGGAAACTGGATACTGATGATTAAATGTTTTTAAAGAAAACAGGAAAACAAGCAATGATTAACATAATAAAACTGAGCTTTTGCCCTCAGTGGAAGGATAGCACTGGGATCTTTGCATAGAAGAAACCTACAGGGCGCCCGGGGTTTAGAGAGTAGATTGGAAGTCACTTTATGATGTTAACTGTGAGATATAATTAGACAACCAAGTGAAGGTATTATGTAGGCACCTGGCTGTATGTGTCTGAAGTTTGAAGGGAACATTCTGGACTGGGCTGGAGATATGTATTTACAAGCAGCTGTCATGTAGATGGCCTGCACAGGCTGGAGACAAGATGAGATCGACCAAAGAGTGAGACTGGATAGAGAAAAAGACCAAAGACCGGGATTTGGGGGACCTGCGGGAAAAGAACTTAGGCAAAAGGGTTGCGTGTAATAAATGAGATTTGGATTGAGAGGCCAAATAAATAGAAAAACCAGACTGTGAAGCCTTAAAAGCCAAGTGAAGAATGTATTTCTAGGAGGAGAGAAAGATCAATTGTTCAGTACTGGTGATAGGCCAAGTAAGGTGAGGTCTAAGTTACCATTGAACTTAACAACCACATTATTTGTGACATTGACACGGTCACAGTGGAACAATAGAAGAGTTGAATTGAAATGGGTGTAAAAAAATGGAAAGAGAGAAGTTAGGGATAGAAAGTGTAAACATTTCTTTCTTGAAGTTTGAGCATGCAAAGAATTTTTTTAAAGGTCGTATTTATCGTATGATTATACCAAATGGGCAAAATATAGTTGAGAGGAAAACTAATAGTGAAGGAACTAAATGGGCCAATTGCTGGGGCAGAATCATGTAAGGTAGAGGAGACACAGCATAAATAAAACAATTGCCTTTATATAACCCATACATTTCATCATTTTTGTTTCAAGCTTTTTTAAAAATATTAGTTAGTTAACATACAGTGTAATATTAGTTTCAGAAGTAGGAGTTAGTGATTCATCACTTACATACAACACCCAGAGGTCATCACAAGCGCTCTCCTTCCTGCCCATCACCCACTGAGCCCACCCCCTTCCTCCCTTCTCTCCAGCAACCCTCAGTTTATTCTCTAGAGTTAAGAGTCTTATTTTATAGTTTGTTTTATCTCCCTTTTTTCTTTCCCCAAGTTCATCTGTTTTGTTTCCTAAATTCTTCATATGAATGAAATCATATGGTATTTGGCTTTTTCTGGCTTATTTTTGCTTAGCATGATACACTCTAGCTCCAACCATGCTCTTGTAAATGACAAGAATTTATTCTTCTTTATGGCCAAGTAATATTCCTCCGTGTGTGTGTGTGTGTGTGTGTGTGTGTGTGTGTGTGTGTGTACACATACATGCATACTACTTTTTCTTTCCCATTCATCAGCCAATGGAAATTTGGGTTCTTTCCATAATTTCGCAATTGTTGAGAGCGATGCTATAAACATCAGGTGTATGTGCCCTTTCAAATTAGTATCTTTGTATCCTTTGGGTAAATACATAATAGTGCAATTGCTAGGTCATAGAGTAGCTTTAATTTTAACTATTTGAGGAGCCTCCATTCTGTTTTCCAGAGTGGCTGCACCAATTTGCACTCCCACCAATCCATACATTTTATCTTAATTAAAAAAAAAGATGGCTACATTTATAGCTCAGATGGTTGCCATGTGGATAAATGTAGTGGTAATAATCTGTGGAAGTTCTCTTCATACTGTTTATACTTTATAGTAAAGAGGAAAACAAATTCATTAGCTGACAGTGAAAATGCAGAGATGTGTTGGATATTTAAGGACAGAAGAGATGATGTGAAATAATTGCTTAGAAGAGGAAATATAACATGATTGTCATACAACATTAATGCTCAGTTCATATTCCTAGTCATAATTTAAAGAGGGACTAATCAGCGTCATCCTGTGTTTGTGTCAAATCACATTCAGGCAGATGACGATCAGCAGCGGATAAAGAGTTGAATTTAATCAAGGTTACAGGTACTCCATGGTCACATCCATAATGTATAGAACAAAGAGTACTCAGTGCCATTCCTCTTTCTGACTCCATTTTCTAGCTCACTTATTTGAGCCTGGAGTAAATGAAAATATATTTAGAACCAGCAAGTGCTTTCAGTATAGTAAGACAGAAATATCTTAGAAGCAATAGAAAAGTATTTCATTGTGAGCTAAGCTCATACTTTCTGTCACCTATTCAAAATCCACTGAGCTGAAAGTAACAGAAATTGGATTACTATTGAAAATTGAGAAAATAATATAGTATTCCAAAAGCAGTATACAGCTCCTAGTTATATATATTTTTCTGACAAAGTGTTTAAAACAAATAGAAATTTACTCTCAAGAGTTTATTGTGCTGCAGTGTAGTTTTATTAGGCAGATGGTCAGCAATAAAAAGCAGCTGTAGAAAATGTTCTACAAAGTCAAAATACACTGCACTGCCGTGTCCATGTTCTTCCTATGGTCAAATACTTCAGTAATGTGTATTCAAGTGATGAGAAATTGCATCAAAAAGTTATAGAAATAGATAACACAAACCTGTAACTTTCTCCTTCTTTTCTTTCCCTATCTTGTCTCGCTTATTATTCAATTATTATTAAATTCCTCTTTCTATTATACCCATATTTTAAAACAACCCTCTGCCCTAAACTAATACTATGTTCTTCTTTTGAAATTTTTTAATTGAAGCCTATCCCTGATACTTCCAATTTAGCAGCATCGTATCCCTTCCAAATACATACAAACAGTGGGTAGTTACAACTCCTTTCTGAGCAGTAGGTATTGTTACCATGGCAACAGTGGACAACAGAGAACAGCAGCACACCAGTAAGTTCCCTGCACTTTAAGAAATGGTTCCCTTTATCTATTGCTATATTCATAGCCCATACAGAATTTAAAATCAACAGGATGCTAAAATCTGCGACACTCATATAATAGCATAAGAAAACGTCATTCTCCTTTCCCTCAATTTTTTATATATCCTCCACAGTAAGTGCTTTTCAGTATGTAGATGACTCATGGCTCTACAATATCATGATTTGCTAAAATAGAAGAGTGGTAAACAGATAGCAATATAAACTGAGCAGAAGCCTCACTATTTTATGTTTAGCTTTGTGAGTATGTATGTGTGGGGCATGGTTCTCTTTCCCTGAAATTCGTATGACAGAGTCAAAAATCCGACTCCATCAGTTATTTCTTTTTTTCCTTTTAGACTCATTTATTTTTGGTCCCCACCTGCATAATATAGGACTTCCAGTGCCCTAAGAGCCTCACTATTGTTTCTGGAGGTTTCCAGGAAGGAATGTCACATGTACAAAACCACTTTCTCTTTCCACAACAGTAATGGCAACAGTGAGCCAGCCTGCAATGCACTAGCTCTTGGAGGTTCATCCAGCCCAGACCCTCAGGCGCACTCGATGTGGTCTCACTTACTTGTTTCAGGGCTGCACAAGGCCCGATGTGGTCCAATCTCTCTCCTGCCTTATACTTTTGCCCTTACTGCTGTACATTTTCTCAGTAGTGAGCTGCCTGTGGATTGCAAGTGTGTCATGCTGATCCCTCTCCCTAGGAGGGTGTTCCTGGGCTTGCAAGCTTAGGGCATCCTTAGTCTGCTTTACGATATCATCCAATACCTCATCCAGGAGTCCTTCCCTCACCATGGAATCCTTGACCTGAGAGTGGACACTCCCTTTTTAGGATCTTTTATTTTAAGTGTATTTTTTTTATTTTGAGAAAGACAGAGAAAGCGTGAATGAAAGAAGGACAGAGAGAGAGGGAGACAGAGATTCCCAAGCAGGCTCCATGCTGCCAGCACAGATCCCAACACAGGGCTTGAACTCTTGATTGAAACCTAGAGATCATGACCTGAGCCGAGTCTGACGCTCCACTATCTGAGCCACCCAGATGCACCAGGCTTGTTTTAATGAGATTTGGGAACCATATTACCTAAGGCAAGTGCTCAGTATCATTGTGCTTGATTACATGATTCCTTTGGCCAGAATTCTGCCCAGTACAATTTTGGATAGAAGTGATGAGAATGGACATCCATTTTTGTTGCTGATGTTAGGGCAAAGCATCTACTCTTTCACCATTAAGTATGAGGCTGCCTTTCATAAATGCCCTTCATCAAGTTGAAGAAGTTCCTTTTAATTCCTAGTTTGTTCAGTGGTATTTTGTTGTTGTTGTTCAGTGTTTTTATCACAGAAGTCTGTTGGATTTTGTCAAATGGGTTTTCTGCATCTATTCAGATTATCATGTGAATTTTTTTAAATTTTACTGACATGATGTATTACATTGATTGTCATTTCAAGATATTAAACCAGTGTCACATCCTTGGGATAAATTACATGTGGTCACACTATATAATTCTATTTATATATTTATATATGTATATTAGTCAGTATATTATTGAGGATATTTTTGTCCATATTAACAAATCTACTGATCTTACTTTTTCCTGTAACACCTTAATCTGCTTTCAGTTTTAGGAAAATACCTCATTCCATGCTTTGTTGCTAATGAGATCAGTTCCTTTGGGAAGAGATTAGATGCTATATGTTCTGTGACCAACATCTTTCTCCAGACTCAGGACTCTAAATCTAGGACTGGGGACAACAGGAAGCTTCTCTCTGAGTGATAATTTCACTTAAATAACTGAGTGCTTGGTGGGGGAATATAGCAGCCTGTGTTCTTCTTGGCATGGACTCTCCCACTTATAAGTTTAGAGAAGTCCTATTGCGTCCTCAGTATTCTCAATATGCCATGCCAAATGGAGAGTCTGCATTCTGTAAGTGGGAAAAGGGAGCTGCCACCTCGCCAGCCCTCATCTGGAAATTAGCCTCAGGCAGGATGAGAAATGTTGGAGTCCTGCCCTTCCTGCGAAGAAAGCCCTCCGGCTGGGAACTGGTGGGGGGGGGGCGAGAAATCTCTTTTTCATGGCTGCAGCAATGTGGAGGGGGACCACCGCCTCATTGAACCACGTGGGTGGAAGGAGAGAGCAGACTTCATTCAAATATCACAGATTCTTGCTTTTCTACTGAAGTTTTGTAGATATTCTTCAATAGATATTTTTTTATTTGTCATTTGATCCTAGGACTATTTAAATGTTTTTGTTTCTTTGTTTTTATCTTTGTTTTAATAAGTTTTACCAGTTTCACTGGGGAATGGCTCACCACAGTTCTTCATGTCATCATGTAGGAAGTTCATTTGAACTTAACAACAGAAGTTTAAAAAAACAACTTTCTTAAATGAGATACGCTAACATCTCATTTTATTTATTTATTTTATTTAAAAAATTTTTAATGTTTTATTTATTTTTGAGAGAGAGAGAGAGAGAGAGAGAGAGCAGGGGAGGGTCAGAGAGAGAGGAAGTTACAGAATCTGAAAACAGGCTCTAGGCTCTGAGCTGCCAGCATAGAGCCCAACACGAGTCTCAAACCCACGAACCGTGAGATCATGACCTGAGCCGAAGTTGGGTGCTTAATTGTCTGAGCCACCCAGGTGCCCCATAACATCTCATTTTTTAAAAATTCTTATTCAAAGAGATATCACAACTGCAAATATAGACCTTTTATAAAGAAATAAGAAAGTAGTATAAATAATGGGAAGTAGCAAAATGAAATAGGGCAGTGAAATAGGGTTTTCTAGAATTAAATTTCTGTTTTGAAACTTACTTGTTTTGTAAAATTTGGTAAGTTAATTTATCTCCCTAAGACTTAGTTTGTATAATTATAAACTATAATAATATTAATAACCCCTTAGTGATAGGAGTTTTGTCTGGATTCATTGAGATCGTAGAAGTAAAGCACTTAGTATGGTATCTGGCAAAAGTAAATGTCTTATAAATATTATGTACAAATATTTTTACTAGAGTACAACCAGAGCTTTAGTTAAAGGTGGATTGAAGAAAAATTCAACTGGGTCTACTCCAGAAGAATGCATACTTCAGAAAAGCAAAAGAATCAATGAAAGCTTAATCTGAAATTAATTGCTAGAATTTTTAAAAATGTAGATAAATCAGAGGTACCTTGGTGGCTGAGTTAGGCGTCTGACTTCAGTTCAGGTCATGATCTTGAAGTTCTTGAGTTCGAACCCCTATGTCAGGCTCTGTGCTGACAGCTCAGGGCCTGGAGCCTGCTTCAGATTCTGTGTGTGTCTCTCTGCCTTTCCCCCACTCACCCTCTGTCTCTCTCTTTCTCTCAAAGATAAATTAACATTTTAAAAATGTAGATATATTGACAAAGTGTGACAAATCTCAAAATATGGAGAATAAATACTCAAAATTATGAATGAAACAATAAAATTATTGACAACTTAATGTATAAAAGATATTTTTGCTGAGGCATAATACAAAACAGCTATTGGGAGTAGAAGTAAAAATCATTCATTGTTAGTAGCCAGTAACTCTTAACCTCTTACACCTGAGTATAGTGTATTGGGACTCTTGCTAACTTTAATCCTAAAAAGAAGAATGACCCAGTTTTGGTGGATGTTTCCGGTTCATCAAGAGAAAAGTGCTGTGTGGAGACAAAAAGCACTATCTGCTTTAGTTGGCAGATAGAGCAAAAGTTCGGCTGACTGCTTTCTGGAAGATCCAAAAGCAAAATAGAGACTGACTGGCCGGCTCTTCTGCTGGCCGTCAGTGGGACTGCCAGACTGAGAGTAGTTTATATTCCCTGAGTTTTCTAGGACAAAGAATGAGTGTGGCCTGAAGGCCAGATAAGAACCACACAGCAAAGCGAGCTGCTATCTTACAATCTGTTGGAAGGAAGCCTGCCTAAAAGGGACAAATATACATGATCAAAAAGAAGATGGAATTCTTGGATATCACTGTTCCCCGAAAAGATAATAGTTACTAAAAATAAATAAATTTGCTCATGTCAAGCAGGTTGCAGTTGAGAGATTCCCCAGGAGGGGAAAAGATTTCTTCAGGGGCACCTGGGGGGCTCAGTCAGTTAAGCATCTGGCTTTGGCTCAGGTCATGATCTCACAGTTCGTGGGTTCAAGCCCCATGTCAGGCTCTGTGCTGACAGCTCAGAGCCCGGAGCCTGCTTCAGATTCTGTGTCTCCCTCTCTCTCTGACCCTCCCCTGCTCGCACTTATCTCTCTGTCTCTCAAAAATTAAAATTAAAATTAAAAAAAAAAGATTTCTTCAAAAATATCCTGAAGATACCCAGAAAACAGTCTGGCTACACGCCTATTAATTCCAGGAAATCCCAAGGTTAAAACTGTAAGCTTCCTCAACAAAAAACCAAATGTCCACTTATTTCATCTCTCTTCCTTCCAAGCCTCAATCTTGGCAGGGTCAGAAACTAAGGTTAAATAGATCAAGTAGGCAATGGTAGCAGTAGGTGGAAGAGAAAAAAGAAGCCAATTATATGTCCTTAGTAGTAGAGCCTTTCCTATAGGAGGCTTGAACTTGATACAAGGAGAGGAATCATAAGTTTACAAGAATGAAAATGGAAACCATCTTTTCTAAGGGACCCGGCCAGAACCTGATAAAGAGCTTGGCATAAGGTTGACTCCTGGATTATAGAATATTTACTAACTATAGATAGTAGCTCTGAACAAGAAATACGTTGTCTGTAAAAACATATGAGAGAAATTTAAAAGTTGTGAGACTATAACAAAAACTTCATGCCCACATAATTGTCATTCATTTTAGGTGATAAGATTATTTGCTTAGGAAAATAGGCACTCAGTATAGATTTTGATTTAAGCATTAAATAAACAAAGAACATTTAGTGAGGTATTCCCATATCAAAGAAATCAACTAATTTAAAATATAGTCAATAATTAAAACTATTTAAAAAATATAAAACCACAGATTTAAAACATGGCCAATAAAAATATCTAGCTTTAAAACGAAAGAGAAATCCTAAGCAAAACCTATAGGAATAACACCACAGAATGCATTTTTATAAGAGAGAAAAGGTAATAGAATGAAGATTTAAAGATCATGTTCCAGAGGGAAAAAAAGAAAATAATGTTACTCTTTCATTCTCATTTCATTTTATTCATATGTGGCTGACTGACGTAGAAAAGCAATTAAAATCAACATCTTAAAGGAATTTTTTACTTGCAAAACTATCCACTTAATTTGGAATTTAAAAAGTGCATAAAAAATCAATAAAACACTTTAAATTATCTAATGGGATAACTCTAAGTAAAATTTAAAAATCATTTTACAAATATATAATAAATAAAAAATGTTTCAATGTGAATAAATAGTATAGTTAATGTGACAGAAAATCCAGATATACACAAAGTCATATATATTTCTATATAATTACCTAATGAAAAGATAATATTTCCAATGGAATTATTAGGTAAAGTCATCTGGAGTAACTTTTTAAATAGTATATTCAGGAAAAAAATGTAAATAGAATAAAGACTAAAGACAGAAACTAACATCTCATAAAATGATAAATTAAGTTCCAAAAAGAATGTAAGAATAAGACAGAAAATAAAGACACATACACACTTCTTTGATTTTACAGTATGGAAAGACTTTTTGTTGCCAAAAAGTTATGAAAGAAACAATGAAGGAACAATTGGGAAAACTGACCACTGTCAACTTTTTAAATTCTTCAGTTTAAAATTCTGCATGATAAAACAGTAACCATGAATAATATCGAGACAAGAAAAGTTAAAAATACATATATATTTTGTAGCATATATAATAAACAACAGATTATAGTATTAATAGTCAAAGAAATCTAATAAAACTAAAAGGAAACAGAAATGCCCTAAAGTTATGGACATGTGTTGTTCAGAATAAAAATGTATGATGTAAAAGGATGTTCAGCCTCATTAGTCATAAAAATACTTCATTGTTATTGGAGTAAGAAAGCTATGTGTTACCACAGACAAACCCAGAAATCTCAGAAGCTTAACAGAATGAAAGAAATACTTTTATCTCACTATAAAGTGTTGCATATCAGTTTCCTAAGGCTGCCATGACAAAGTACCAGACTGGGTGGCTTAAACAAAAATGTATATTCTTCCAATTCTCGAGGCAAAAAGTCTGCAATCAAGATGTTGGCTTGATTGGTGTCCTCTGAGACCTTTCTCCTTGGTTTGCAGACGGCCTTCTTATCCCTGTGTCTTCACACAGTCTACTCTCTATGTGGCCATGCCTTAATCTTCGCCTCCTCCAGAAACACCAGTAATATTGGATTAGGGCCTACCCCCAATGACATAAATTTGGCTTAATTACTTCCCTAAAGACCCAATCTCCAAGGACAGTCACTCTGGGTGTTAAGGGGTAAACATGAGAATTTGGGGAAAACACAATTCAGCCTGTGATATGCAGGTCAGCAGTTCCTTCTCCATCTTGTAGCTAAACCACCTGGACTTCATGGCCTTCAAGGATAATATGGCAGACACTTAATATGGCCTTTGCCACAAGCTATCAGGTGGTGTCCATTTCAGGAAATCAACTTAAAGAAATAATCAGAGACAAATCCCCAGTAAATAAACACAGGAGTATTTAGCACAAAATCATAGCATGTAAACTTTATAAATGGCTTATATTAAAGATTTGTTTGATTGATTTGATTGATCACTATGCAACAGTTGGAAATCCTGTTTTTATTTTATTTTATTTTATTTTATTTTATTTTATTTTATTTTATTGGTGGCGGTAGAGGAGGTAAAAAGAGAGAGGGCAGTTGGGCTGCCCAAGTGGAGTGGGGGAGGAGCAAAGGGCAAGAATCTTATGCAGGCTCCATGCTACAGCCGCCTAATGTGGGGGCGTAGAGCCAAGGCTCCATCCCACAACCCTGAGATCATGACCTAAGCCAAAATCAAGAGTGGGGCAATTAGTCAAATGAGCTACTCAGGTGCCCCTGAAATCCTGTTTTAAAAGAGCATATTATGGGACTTCTGGATGGTGTTAAGTGTCTGACTTTGGCTCGAATTATGATGTCATGGTTCCTGAGTTCAAGTTTGAGTTTGAGCCTCATGTCCAGCTCTGCACTGACAGCATGGAGTCTGCTCTATATTGTCTGTCTCCCTCTCTCTCTCTTTTGCCCTCCCTGCTCAGCTCTCTCTCTCTCCCTTTCTCTCTCTCAAATATAAATAAATAAACATTAAAAAATAAAAATTAAAAATATGAGAAGTAGAAATGTTCATGCTATAGTTAGACATGAAATAAAAATAGAACAATTTTATGATGTGTTAGACGCCAATATGTTATTTTAAGGAAACATCTGTATCACACAGTTAAGACTAGAAAATAGATATTACCATTTTACAATGGCTGACCGTAAATAACGAATTTTTTAAGTGGCATTACATTATTCTTTATAAACTTTATAAAGTTTATCATAGTTCATAATAGATTTTCTTTGCTGTTCATAACTGTTTTTCTTTGCTGAGATCTTCATAACTGAAAATTACAAAAATCTATTATAAAACGGTGAGCAATTTTTAAACTACAGTATTAAGGTATAACTTGGTTACAAAATTCACCCATTTTAAGTATACAAATAATAATTGTTTAGTAAATTTGCCAAGTTGTGCAATTACCACCCACTCCAGATTTAGAGCATTTTCCTCACTAATAAGTTCCTTCAGATTCATTCACAATCAATCCTCATTTCCATTTCTCAATGAAGGCAACCACTGATTCATTTCCTATCTCTTCTGGACATTTCATAAAATTAGAATGATACAATATGTAGATTTATGTGTCTGATTTCTTTAATTTAGCATAGTCTGTTCACCTGTGATGACAAACTCATCAGTTTGATTGGAAGAGGGGAAAACTGGGGATTTGCAAAGACAAAGCAAAGCTCCTATTCTGAAGAGCTAAATAGCTTCACATCTACATAGACAATGTTGTTCCTATTGTTGTAGAGTATGTTTCTGAAAATTATGTTTCTTTTTAGAGAAGTATTTGTTTGTTGTCTTTTTGTTTTGTTTTGTTTCCATGGAAAGAATTGTTATAAGGATACTAATTTACAACATGAATATCCCTCCATTGATTTTCTCAAATTATGTCTTCCAATTCCCTACACTACCTATAATCAGATGATTTAAGGATTAAATCCTTACTGTCATTGTATAGTGGGAAATTTAGCATTTTACCCAATACCCACTGCTAATCTGGGGCAGGCAGGCTTAATTTTCTTGTTATATTTAGATTTATACATTTCTCTCTTTGGATATTACCCCAAAGTCTTTATTCTTTAATTTAAAATGGACTGCTAAAGATGAAGTAGTTTTACTTAATTTGGGGGCTGGGGTTGGGGGCGGTGGGTTACACCTTTATGCGTCATAGCCAAAAGCTACATGATGAGGTTAAGACATCCAAATGTTTAAAATTCATCAGTCATTACTGCCTCCACGAAATCTTTTGATGGGGCAGAGGGATCATGCCTTCCACCAAGTTAATGGGGCCATTCTATCTCAATAAGCTCCTTTCATCTCTACTTCTCTTAAGATTTTATTTTATTGTGCTAAAAAGAGAATTACACATACCAAGTGCAGAATAAATTCTAGCACTTGTTGTACAGCTTTGGTGTTATTACCTTTTGCTGCCATGATTTGTTAAACATTGCGTGTTACTAAACAAAGAGATTTTTTAAACCTTTTGAGTAATTCTGATATCAACATCCTAAAAATACTTCATTCCCTCTCTCGTTCTTTCTGTAAATCATCCTCTCACACATGCACAAGTCTGATGGGACTTAGACTAGTTGTTTATTATATATATTAAATCTTTATTCAGGACTTTTATTGTAAAAATGCATTATTTTTAGAGTCAGAAAACTGTTCACTTAATTTAATACTATAGAATAAAGCTTTACAAAATGAAGCCATCAATTTAAACATCTTTAGTGGGGGAAAAATGACATGAATTCCGCCTGCCTCTTCAGGTCAGTTATTCCCAAGTCAGTTCCCACTCTAAATGGTGTAAGCACAAAAGAGTTCAAGCTACTTTTTTTGCTGGTTGCAGTCTTGAGGTCAGAGCAATATCATCTTGCAGACTAATTGCCTCTGGTCACATGAAATTAGGTTGAGGCCCTGAGGACCCCTCCCCCCACCATTCTTGTTCTAAAATTTTGCTGAACTCTCTTTTTTTCCCAGGAGCTATTGGTGTTCATTCCTGACCTTATTTCTTAGATTTAAAAACAGTGTAGCACGTTTTACTGCATGCAAATAAAAGGGGTGTTTCAGAATTAATCTCGGTAATAAAAGGTCTTCAAATTATTTTATCTTAATTTTTGAATGAAGTTAGCCACTGTAAAAATCCAAACGAAAAATATGTCCAAAAGACCATACAAAAATTTGGGGTAATAGTAGTATTTTTGAGTTGACGCAAAAAGTATAAGCACAGATTAACTCAGAACCACAATAGATTTGTGTTAAAATATATAAAAGTCAGGTCATTATTTTTACCAAAGAAGATATCAGAATTATTTTTTTAATTTTAGATGAAATTATTTATTGTTATAGCAAAAACTGCTCAGATGACTATCATATATCTATTTTTGTTATATTCAGAAATTTCACTTCTATAGCAAATCTTAATATTAATTTATAACATTATTGAACATATGTGCAATATTGATTATAATCATGTATATCTTTTTTATCATTCCACATTTAATTAAAAACCTATTAAAGTCAGGGGGTCTGGGTGGCTTAGTCAGTTAGCTGTCCAAATTCAACTCAGGTCATGATCTCCTGGTTTGTGGGTTTGAGTCTTGCATCAGGCTCTGTGCTGACAACTCAGAGCCTGGAGCCTGCTTCAGATTCTGTCCCCTTTCTCTCTGCCCTTCCCTGATTCATGCTCTGTTTTAAAAAATGAATAAACATTTTTAAAAAGCACTATTATAGTCAAATGATCCCAATATCTAGTGTTCTACATATGTGACCATATTCTAGGCCACACGCAGAGTTTGGTAATTCCCATTTTCAAGGAGAAAGTTTAACCTTACAATATATAAATGAAGAATTATATTTTGCCCTGAGAGATTTCTCCCTAAAAGCTTACAAGTAAAATTTAATGAATCCAGTGTTATTAAAGTGAGGTTATGCTATTTAAGATTTTTCTTTTATATTTTTTACAGAATGTACACATAAAGCTCTCTTGAAAATACATAATTATAAATTATCCTTTCAAAAGTGTGAGTGATGGATAAAAAAATTGAATAAGTCATCTGAGATATTTCTTGCTTTTACAAATAGATCAATATTTCAAAGAGATTACAACTTATCGTAGTTATTCTGAGAAGCTTTGACTTGTATACAGGATAAGTGCATGTAAGCTTTGAGCTGAAAGGCTTACTTGAACCTCAAAATAAAACTGTTCTGCTTTTCCAAAGTAGCAGATTCGTAGTCTCTCAGCGTCAGCAAGGACCTCAGAGATCTGCCCCAAGGAAACCTATTTACTGAATTCCCTTACAGAGCTGTTTAAGCTTTAGGTGGATTTTTGATAGGATTCTTTCATTATTCTGAGCACAAATGTATCTGTATAATTTCTAACTACTTGGTGCTGCCCTCTGGAGTTACACAGAAGAAGAACAACCCAAGTGACAATGTTTTGATAACCTGAAAGCAGCTGATGTTATATATACCCTACATCACCTCTTCATACTGTCACCATTCCTAGTTATTTTCAGTGCCCTTCCAATACCATGTTTACTCGCCTGCAGATAGGCTCAAATTAATTAGCAAAGTCTTAAACTGAAGTTTTAACAACAAATTGAATATTACAGGAATAGGCAAAATAGACCTGAGTAGGATTTCTTTTTTTTTTCATATTTTATTTTCTACTAAAACACTGACTGTGATATTTCCATTTACTTCGTGGCAACAAAGTACAAATTACGTCAACCTAAAAACATCTGTGTGGCAAAGTAAACTATCAACAAAATAAAAAGGCAGCCTACTGAATGAAAGAAAATATGTGCAAATCATATATCTGATAAGGGGTTAATATGCAAAATATATAGGGAATTCATGCAGCTCAAGCAAAAAGAAGCAATCCAATTAAAAAATAGGCAGAAGATCTAAATAGACATTTTTCCAGAGAAGACATAACATATGGGCAACAACACTAATCATCAGAGAAATGCAAATCAAAACCACAGTGAGATATTACCTCACATCTGTTTAAACGGTTATCATCAAAAACATAAATCTTAACAACAGTTAAGGAGTGTTGGTGAGGATGAGGAGAAAAGGGAACCCTTGTGCACTGTTGGTTGGAATGTAAATTGATGCAGCCACTATGGAACAGTATGGAAGTTCCTCAAAAAATTAAAGTGAAAACTATTATGTTAATTGGTAATTGCACTTTTGTGTATTTATCCAAGGAAAATTAAAACACAACTTGAGAAAATATATACGCCCTCTTGTTCATTGCAGCATTATCTAAAATAGCCAAAATATGGAAACAACTAAATTGTCCATCAATGCATGAATGGATAAAGAAAAGGTAACACACAGACAGGTAGACACTCACAAACACAGACACACACACACACACACACACACACACACACACACACACACTGGAATATTATTCAACCATTAAAAAAAGTAAAGAATGAAATCTTGCCATTTACAACAACCTGGATGGATCTTGAGGGCATTATGCTAAAGGAAATAAATCAGATAGAAAAAACAAATACCAGATGATCTCACTTAAATGTGTAGTCTGAAATTTTTTTTAATTAAAAATAAGCTTATAGATACAGAGAATAGATTAGTGGTTGCCAGCAGTGTAGGTTGGTAGAGTGGGTGAAATGGGTAAAGGGAGTCAAAAGTTACAAACATCCAGTTGCAAATAAATAATTTCTGGGAATGTATTGTGCAGCATGGTGAGCAATATTATGTTTATTATAAACTGTAGTTTATAAATTATATAAATGGCATATTATTTATATTATTATAAATTATAGTTTAACAATTCTGTGTTGTATATTTCAAAGTTACTAAGATCTTAAAAGTTGTCATCACAAGAAAAAATTGCATAATTATGTATGGTGACAGATATTAACTAGACTTATTGCGCTGATATCAAATCACCACATTATTGACTTGAAACTAATATAATGTAGGGTGCCTGGGTGGCTCAGTTGGTTAAAGATGTCCAACTTCAGCTCAGGTCATGATCTCGCGGTTCGTGGGTTCGAACCCCAGTTCCCGCTCTGTGCTGACAGCTCAGAGCCTGGAGCCTGTTTCAGATTCTGTGTCTCCCGCTCTCTCTGCCCTTGTTTGCACTATGTCTCTCTCTGTCTTAAAAATAAATAATCATTAAAAATTTAAAAAAAAGGAACTAATATAATGCTTTTCAATCATACCTCAGTAAAAAAAAAAGAATGTTCTGGGATAATTTCATTTACTTTTATTGTGAGATGACTGACTCATAATAATTCCAAGTGTAGAATGGAGAGTGGAGTTTGAGACCACTAAAGAGTCATATAAACAGAGGTGGATTTGGTTCTGATGAATGAAGTTAATAAGTGAAAGCTGAAATTACATAATCATTTTCAACTTTTTGTAACTGTGCTTTGGAATAATTTGATTTGTAGGAATAATCCTTTGATAAGCTTCCATTAAAATTGTAAATAAATATTCTACCAGATTAGAATAGAATGGCATTGAGAAGATCCACTGATTTGGAGAATTATTTTCTAGAAATAATTTTATTTTAATTTCACACATAGAAAAAATAGATTATTTTATGTGAGGACATATAAGAATTTACTCTATTGTCTTCTGCTTTTAAGATCCAATTCTTTAAAATGAGTCAAACATACTGTATATTCCAGTATAAGTCTTTCATGAAATTAAAAAATGTGTCAAACCACAAAATTTCCATTTTTAGTGAAAATGTAATTTCTATAAAACCTACCACTTCATAAACTTTTAAATGGGTTTTCACTTACCAAACATTTGATTTCTTATTCATTAAAAAATTTTCCAACTATTTACATATAGAGGACACACACTACAGAGTTTAAGTCAGATGCAACATTATAAGTATAGACACCGTGTGTCACAATTTTTCTCTTGGGAAAACATTTGTTGAAGAAAGACTCTGAATAGAATTAAGGTTCAATGAATTTAAAATTTATCAAATATATAAACCCAAGTTTTAGATAACATTTTATTTAAAAATTTGAAAATAATAAAACTGTATTTTAAGTTCTCTCTTCAGGGGCACCTGGGTGGCTGAGTCAGTTAAGTGTCTGACTTTGGCTCAGGTCATGATCTTGCATCAATGGGTTTGAGTCCCATATCAAGCTCTGTGCTGACAGCTCAGAGCCTAGAGCCTGCTTCAGATTCTGTGTCTCCCTCACTCTCTACCCCTTCCCTGCTTGCATTCTGTCTCTCTCTTTTTCTCTCTCTCAAAAATAAACACTAAAAACTTTTTTAAATAAGAAAAAAGAAATCTCCATATTTAGTTGATAAATCATACTATCACTCTATCTGTAGACCAAATATTATATTTAACTTATACTTTTAGTCTAATCTTTATTTTTTATTATTTTTTAACTTTGATTTATTTTTGAGACCAACAGACAGAGTATGAGCAAGAAAAGGGTAGAGAGAGAAGTATATACAGAATGAGAAGCAGACTCTGGGTTCTGATTGCCAGCCCAGAGCCCAATGTGGGGCTCAAACTCACAAACCACGAGATCATGACATGAGCCGGTGTTGGACTCTTAACTGCCTGAGCCACCCAGGTGCCTCTTATTCTAATGGTTAAAACGAAATACTGTTACAGCAAGTTTGGACAAACTTGTGATACTGGTTTGCTTGTTCTTTGTTTGCTCTCTTGGCTACCATCCAACTCCCATGCAGCAATTCAAATAGTAAATATCCATCAATTCAATGGCACAACTTAAACACATAAAATAAACCACTGGGCATGTAGCCAACTTGTTGTACATTGATAGAGAACTAAATACATATTAATGAAGGCCTTGGGAAAATTTGGGTTGAAATAATGAAGACAATAAGACCCGATAAAAACCACAGGATTTGCTTGACATGGTTATTTGTTAATTTTAAGGTTATTGTAATGTTTGAGCATTCCATTTGTTAAATATATTATTGAATATTTAATATATTTAAATATTTAAAAAACATTTTAAATATTTAAAATATTTAAAAAATAGTTTAAAGTCGACAGATTTTACTTTGCCAATTAAGAGCTCTGATAGCCTCTGTGTGGGACAAGTCTGGTGCATTAGCCTGCATAATCATTCCGAGCAGTCCATTATATCAACTCAAACCCAACTCAGAAGCCTGGAAACACTCTTCCTGGATTTGACCAGCAAACTAACCACAGGTTTTAATGCAGTTGTTTACGTGTTTCTTTCTTTAAAACATTTTTTATATAATTTTAGGCACTTGTTGTTTTTTTTCCATTGAGCAATACATTGAGGAAATTCATTCCACTCAACTAATTTAGTGTAATTCTTTTTCTTAGCATTTCATTATATTTCACAGTGTGGACTTGCCAAGATTTATACATCCAGTTCCTTACTGGTGTACATTCATATGTTGCCAGCTTTTAGCTGCTACTATGAACAATGCTACAAGAAATATGCTTTAACCTATGCACTTATGTACTTGCGTTTTTATTTCTATGAAATGGAATCCAAGAATTAAATTGCTAAGTTGAAAGACATATGCCTCTTCTTTTTCATTTTAATCAAATTTGCCAGATTACTTTTCAAAAAGCACAAAACACATTCACATTTACCATCCTGTGATACATAAAAATACTTTTTTGATACATAAAAACATTTTCCAAAACCCACTATCAATTGGAGTTTCTTAAACTTTTTCAGTATCAAGATCTTTTGGTATTCCATTTATATCTTAGTTTAAATTTCTTATCTTTTTAAAAGTTTATTTTATTTATTTTGAGAGAGAAAGAGAGAGAGAGAGAGTGAGAGAGAGAGATCAGAAGAGGAGCAGAGAGAGAATGAGAGAGAGAACCCCAAATAAGGCTTCACACTGTCAATACAGAGCCCAATGCAGGGCTAAATACATATTATATATAGTCAGATATAAAAATATATGTTCATATATGTAAATAATTCAGATATATTTTCCCATATATAAAGTTTTCTGATCTACTTAAATAGATCTATAAAATATATATATAGCAAGATGTAATTTTAATTACTAGACTTTTATTCTAGTCTCATAAGTTATCTAAGCACTCTCTAAGTTTTACCTCAAGTTTAATAGTTTTATCTTCATAGTTATGTAATTGATAAGGGCTTTAAATGGTATATGGTAAAAGTGCCTACTTTCATTTTGTACCAGGTAGAGAACAACAAAAGCTATCATGATTTGTTAAATCATTCAACCATTTCTCTCTGATTCAACTCATGTTTTTTCTCATGATTCATTCTCATAGCCACAGGGATCAATATCTGAAGTTTTTCTCTGCACCATTGATTGATTAGTATATTTTCTTTAAAAAATATATTGTGATTTCACTATGTAATTTGTTTTCATTTCTTTCCTGAACATTTATTCTTCTAAATAAACTTCCCAATGATATTATATAACTGGAAGATACACTCTATTATAATTTTTTATTTAAAAATTTTTTAATGTTTATTTATTTTTGAAAGAGAGAGAGAGAGAGCGAGATGAAGAGAGAGAGGGAGAGGGAGAGAGAGAGACAGAAAGACAGACAGAATGTGAACATGGGAGGGCAAAGAGAGGGAGACAAAGAATCCGCAGCAGGCTCCAGGCTCTGAGGGGTCAGCAGGGAGTCCTATGTAGGGCTCGAACTCATGAACCATGGGATCCTGACCTGAGCCAAAGTTGGATGTTTAACTGAGGTACCCAGGTGCTCTGCACCTTATTAGAATTTTAACTGAAATTGAATTAAGCTTAAATATTAATTTTCAAATAATTGACACTTCCATGATGTCAATACAAAACATGCAAGAACAAGGGATATTTTCATCTCATGTTTTGAGTATTCAGTAGGACTTTACACTTTTTAAAGTAAGTCCTGAGCCTTTATTACTAAATGTAATACTAAATGGTTAATCATTTTAATTGATTTGTTAGGTGAAATACAATTTCCTTTTCCATTTTTGTTGCTTTTTGTGTAATGCTAGAAAATTGTATATTTATTTTATATTCAGTACCTTCCAAAATCTTCCATTCTAATGTTTTTTAATAAATTCTCTTAGGCTTTCAATATTTTACAATATTTATTATTATGTCATATTATGGGCTTTCTATATTTATTAGAAATTCAAATAAAATGTTTAAAAATTATGGTAGTAATTTTGTATAGCCCCTTTTGGAACTGTTTTTTTGGGGGGGAGGTTCTGTCTTCTTTTACATTTATCTATTAGTGATATACTTGTGCCATATAATAATAATTGGGGAAGTGCTTTCATTTTCTATTATGTGGAGTGATTTATAGAATATGTGAAAAATCTGATCTTTGTAAGTTTGGTAGAGTTTCCTTGTGAATCCATTTGAGTCTGGTCCTCTTAGTGGAGGTATATTCCTGACAGTTTTCTATACTTATTGTATGTCAATATATTTTTTAAGCTTTATACCTCTGGTAGAGTAGGCATTACCAATTTGTACTTCTTTATGCAATTATCTATTTTTGGTGGGTTTTTTGCATAGAATTACACAAATTGACCTATGAGATCATTTTAAAAATGAGTGACTCAGTCAGTTACACATCCAACTCTTGATTTTGGCTCAAGTCATGATCTCAGATCATGTATCAAAGCGAATTTCAAGAACCATTTGCTCCTTTGTGATCATGTGACATTCAGCATCAGGTGCTACTCATACTGCAAAACAGCCCTCATTTATCAAGTTAAAATTTATTAGAAATGTTTGCTCTTCACATAACAAGTCACTCACAATCCAAGGTTTTAATGTATTGTTTAGAAACTAAGCCACTATTCCCAACTGTTTTATAATAAATACACCGTAATGTAATGGTAGTTCCTACCATTGTAAAATGTTTTTGTTTTGCTTTTTGTTTTTTTAATGTTTATTTATTTTGAGAAAGAGGGAGAGAGAACACAGCAGGGGAGAGGCAGAGAGAGAAGGAGAAGGAGGACACCAAGCAGATTTCACACAGTCAATACAGAGCTGGATGCAGGGTTCAAAGAGTCAGATCCTCAACTGACTGAGACACCCAGGATCATTATATAGTATTTTGAATAAATTCTCATATATAGCATCATAGATTTAATAAATACCTTTCTGTAACAAAGAGAGGCATTACACAATCAGAAGTCTCAAAATATAAATGTTACTAGGATCTAATTTCTGCCAAGATGTCAAAATAATTCTTGAACAGAACTTTTTGATATATCTAGAATAATGGAAAAAATAGTTTTGTTGCCTGTAGAGGCCAGAACTGTCAAGAAAATGCTCATTCATAAGGAAAAAGCACACGTAGATAGCATCAGCCCTGTGGTATTACTGACATCTGATGGCCTAGAGCCTGAATTTTAATAAACCATATGCCAGCAACAGGAGCTGGGTTAAAAATCATACTAAAGATTTCTTCATTACATTGTAATATGTGAAGAGGAATCTCTTAATAGTTAAACTAAAGAAGGCGGGGGAAGCTTATTCTGCAAAGCAAAGTTGCCTTTTCCTTTTTGGCCTACTTTTGGCATAAAGTAGGGTAAAACACAAAACTATCCCCTCAGAATTTCTTAACACAAACTTATATCCACATGTGTTTGAGACTACAATTCACTCTAGTATATTTTGAAAAACTGCCCACCTCTATATCTTCCTATATTCTCAATATTAATTCATATACAGTCACATTTCTAAAATGTGTCAAAATTACCTAGACAGCATCACCGAAAATGAATCACTATGTTCACAGTTCTCAATACTGAATTCTCAGATGTATTTGGGAATGTATGAGTATATTTCTGGTTGTCACAATGATGAGTGCATGTGTGGCAGGAGGAGGTGGGGAGTATGCCCTGGACTTCAATGAACCTTACTAAGTATATTGAATAGCATGCATCGTACAACATAGATCTGCTAAATAATGATCCTTTCAATGGGTCAATAACACCCATATTGTGGAGTTTAGCCCACTGATAGATACAGCAATACAATTCATTATCAACCAATATCACCTTTTGTTCATATGTTCGCTCACATGTATTTTGTTGTATTTTATACTCTACGCATTTAATTATTCAATGAGAGTAAGAGAGGAAAAAATCTTCCTTATCTGAAGAAACTAAGTAGATAGTGAATGAAACAAATTAGTTTATATATTAATTTTTCTTCCTGATAAGAATGATTTAGGCACAATTTTCCTCTCTTTCAAATCTTGCAGTCTTTTTGGTGTGTGTATTAAGTAAGTTAAGGTAACTAGCTATGCACTAAAATATTTTTTTAACATTTATTTATTTATTGAGGGACAGAGCACAAGTATGGGAGGGGCAGAGCAAGAGGAAGTAAAGCAGGCTCCAGGCTCTGAGCTGTCAGCCCAGAGCCCCATGTAGGGCTCGATCCCACAAACTGTGAGATCATGACCTGAGCCAAAGTCAAATGCTTAGCCAACTGAGCCACCCAGATGCCCCTACACAAAGGAATTATTAACACATATTTTTACAGCTTCCATCCAACAATCCTTAATTCCAGACTCTCATCTAACAAAATAACACACTTCTATCCCTCCTACATTGTTCAGAAAGATAAGTTTGGAATATGTTCATTCAGTTATTTTGTGTCCAAAGAAGTTGAATTTTCTTTCCAGATTGAAATTATTAGAAGCACACTAAACAGTTTTTTGGATGAGAGACCATAATGATCTAAAGAGAAGACTACATCAAAGTAATTGCTTTTTCTTAGGGACAGACACCACAGCCTAAAGGAATATAAAATAGTATCTGCATATAATAAACACCTTTTTTAAGCAACTCATTTGTGTCACACAGAATTCTTAAGATGACACCAAGAGTCATGTCCTCGGATTCATATCCTGTATAATTCCCTCTCCAGGAGAGTTAATATTGGATGGAATTTCATTCCCGTGATAATGTAGGTTATTTGAAAAAAGTAAATAGATTTTTCAAATATAATTAAGGCCACTAATCAATAATTTTATACTAATCCAAAGGGATATTAGCATGTGTAGTCCTGCCCTATCATATATGTACCTTATTTTTAATATTATATTAATATTTTTAATATTATAAGTTTTTATTTTACTGTAGAAAGATTTTAACATGAGATCTACCTACTAAACAAAGTTTTAAGTGTACAATACTTTATTTTTGACTCTAGGTACAATGTTGCACAGCACAACTCTAAAGCTTATTCATCTTGATTAATTCAAATCCAGAGAGATTCTCATACTTATTTTTTATATTTCATCATGTGCTTAAAAAGAGAAAGAATGATGTCAAAAAGGAGAGAAAGGATATTCCAGGTAGGCTATAAAAGGATTTTTCAAAGACATAAGAACCTGAGAAAATTGGTCATGTTTACTACATTTGGTAAAGTATAATCATTGGAAAAATTATAGCATATAGAATGATGTGGTGGAAAATAAAGTTGGAAACTATTAAAGGAAATCTTTGTGATATTTTTCCATTCTCAGACAACTCCATAAAAAAATAAATTGGACAAAAATAATATTTGATATTATTTCACTTATAGATAAGTTGTTATATAATAAATATTATAAAAGTGACTTAAAATCTTGACTGTAATCAATTATTTCTGCATAAGGTAATTTCCTTTATCCATATTTGTTTTGGAACTTACTTTACAAAACCAAAAAGTCTGGATAAAGCAAGTTATTGGTCAGAGTCTAGCAAGTACTAGCTATTCTGCATTCTCTCTCCATTGTTCCATGTAGCAAGCAAAAGTATGTGTGACCCCCCCCACCAATTATGGAACATAGATATTTTAAACTTTTTTCTTATCATGCTTTCTTTTAACATTCATATCCGTCTTCTGCTCACACACATGCTCTCTCTTTCTCTCTCTCTCTCTCTCTCGCTCTCTCTCAATAAATAAATATATATATAAATATATATATAAATATATATAAAAAATATAAATACATATATTTAAATGACATTTTTATAAAAGGTACCAAGCAATAAAATCATTACATATAATTAAACATTGTAAAAAGTCCTATGAATGCCATAAAAGAGATGAGCAAAAGAATAAAGTAGAATACTATTTTAGATAAGGAAGTCAAGAAAGATCCATTCAAAGATGCAGCTTTTAAGCTGACACTCTTTGGATAAGAAAGAGCTGAATCCAAAACGAGCATAGGGAATAGCATCATTAGTAAAGATCACATCATCTGAAAAGGCAGTGGTGTGGGGAAGTACTTGCTCTAGCAAGCAAATGGACCAGTGTGGCTGAAGAATGGTGAAGGAGAAATAATGTCATTATTAGGATATATTTAATAATCAAAGAAAATGCAAACTTGTCTACCTTTATATCTATCAAATATTTCTGAACTATGATCTATTAAATCATCTTTGAGTCATGACTATAACATCCAAAGCAGCAGCAGTGACAACAATAACATCATGTGCATCGTTCTTAGCCTCATACATTCTGATACAAAGCTCTGGGGCAGAGGCTGATGCAGGGAAGGCCACAATGGAATAATTATCCTTACACGTGGGACATGCTGAGACACAAATGAAAGTGCTATCATATGAGTTCAATATTAAAGATCTACAGGGTTAATCCAAAGCAATCTATACATTCAATGCAATCCCAATAAAAATTGCACTAGCATTCTTCTCAAAGCTGCAACAAACTATCCTAAAATTCATATGGAACCACAAAAGACCCCAAATAGCCAAAGAAATATTAAGAAGAAAATCAAAAGGGAGGCATCACAATGCCAGACTTTAGCCTCTACTGCAAAGCTGTCGTCATCAAGACAGTATGGTATTGGCACAAAAACAGACACATAGACCAATGGAATAGAATAGAGAACCCAGAATTGTACCCACAAGTGTATGGCCAATTAATCTTTGACAAAGCAGAAGAGTATCCAATGGAAAAAGACAGCCTCTTTAAGAGATGGTGCTGGGAGAACTGGACAGCAACATGCAAAAGAATAAAACTAGACCGCTGTCTTACACCATACACAAAAATAAACTCAAAATGGCTTACGGACCTGAATGTGAGACAGGAAACCATCGAAACCCTAGAGGAAAAAGCAGGAAACAGCCTCCTTGACCTCAACTGCAGCAACTTCCTACTTGACACATCCCCAAAGGCAAGGGAATCAAGAGCAAAAATGAAATATTGGGACCTCATCAAGATAAAAAGCTTCTGCACTGCAAAGGAAACAATCAAGAAAACTAATAGGCAACCAATGGAATGGGAAAAGATAGTTGCAAATGACATATTGAATAAAGGGCTAGTATCCAAAATCTACAAGGCACGCACCAAACTCCACACCTGAAAAATGAATAATCCAGTGAGGAAATGGGCAGAAGACATGAACAGACACTTCTCCAAAGAGGACATCCAGATGGTCTACAGGCACATGAAATGATGCTCAGTGTTACTCATCATCAGGGAAATACAAATCAAAACCACACTGAGATACCACTTCACTCCAGTCAGAATGGCTAAAATGAACAAAACAGGAGAATACAGATACTGGTGAGGATGTGGAGAAACAGGAACCTTCCTACACTGTTGGTGGGAATGAAAACTGGTACAGCTGCTCTGGAAAACAGTGTGGAGGCTCCTCAAAAATTTAACCATAGAACTCCCTTATGACCCAGAAATAGCACTGCTATGGATTTACCCAAAGGATACAGAAGTGCTGATGCATAGGGGCACATGTACCCCAAAGTTCATAGCAGCACTTTCAACAGTAGCCAAATCATGGAAAGAGCCTAAATGTCCATCAACTGATGAGTGGATCAAGAAGATGCAGTATATATATACAATGGAGTATTACATTGCAAGGAGAAAGAATGAAATCTGGCCATTTGTAGGAAAGTGGATGGACCTCAAGGGTGTCATGTTAAGTGAAATAAGTCAGGCAGAGAAAGACAGATACCATATGTTTTCACTCATAAGTGTAACAGGAGAAACTTAACAGAGGACCATGGGGAAGAGACAAGGGGAAAAACAGTTGGGGAGAGGGAGGGAGGCAAATCATGAGAGACTTCTGAATACTGAGAACAAACTGAGGGCTGATGGGGGCAGAGGAGAGGGGAAGGGGGGGTAATGGCCACGGAGGAGGGAACTTGTGGGGATGAGCAGTAGCTGTGATATGGAAATTTACTTGGCAATAAACTATAAAAGAAAAAAAAATCTAATGAACGTAGTACCAAAGACCATTCACAGTTTGGTGAGGGTCCGTAGTGGGCTTAGAAGGTGCATGGATTAAGAAAGAACCCTGAAGTTCTTGGAGACAAACTCCACAAACACATAAAAAGCATTCTAATCACATACATAGTTACAAAGTAGAGTGCATCACCAACAAATAGAGTCAAATTCGGAAGCTGCAGTATTTAACCAATAAATCGTCAAGTGACTTCTTGAAAATAAAATTGAAAAAACATTAAAAAAAAAAACTACAGGGTTAGTAAATTACAAGCTGTTGTAGGAGGTGAAAGAATCCACAAGCCGATTGCTTTCTTAGCACTGCCACAGCTGTGGTTAAACAGACTATCTAAGTTTTATATACAAATATGACCTGCATAATTTAAAATAAATATGGAAAATTGGAAAAGTTCAATGAAAAGACACAACTCAAAGGAACGATTGGAGATGTAATTAATGTCTTTTCTGGAAAGGTTTATTGGCAGTAGAATTGTTTTCTTCAGTAGTTCTGGAACTAGGGGTTTGTACCTGATGACATTGAGCATTTCAATGCTGGGGAAGTTGATCTGATGTATTTTTTTGTTTCGCTTTTTTTCAGTTGTAACTGTAATAATAATTATTTACTTATCCTGAGGTCTAAAAGAAATCTTAGGATTGGAACTTATTAAAGGTTAAGGGTGAGCTACAGTTCCTAAAATCTCAGGAGGCCCTCATGGTTTCTCTCTTTTTCTTCTGTTGCACAAACTCATTAACGTATTCCATATATGATGGCAATCTGGAAAGACTGCAACTTTTTAGAAATATGATAGACACAGTTTAAAAACCATAAACCAGTGTTCTAGAAGGTATTCATTTATGTCAGGCTAGGAAGTCAACTTACAATTGCCAAAGGCCTTTTGGATAAATATTCTCACACACAGCATTGCCATTCCACTGTACAATTGTTTGAGAATGTGAAACCAGCATCATTAGTCAGTACTGTGACGATGATGGGGATGTGTGTCTGTAGATGTTTCAATACATATAAGACCTGTTAGTTCTTTGCCATGTGAATAAAAGTATTTTTATTTTATGACAGCTCCACTGAGCTCTTTATTTTTAAATATTCTTCCCCAAAAAACAACCTGAAGGATGTTTACATTAACAAGAATATTTAAGGTACCTACAGTTTAGAAGCAATCTCAATGTTTAAAAAGCAACAATAGGGGCGCCTGGGTGGCTCAGTCAGTTAAGCGTCCGACTTCAGCTCAGGGAATGATTTCACAGTTCGTGGGTTCGAGCCCTGTGTTGGGCTTTGTGCTGACTGCTCAGAGCCAGGAGTCTGCTTCTGATTCTGTGTGTCTTTTTCTCTCTCTACCTCTCTCCTGTTCATGATCTGTTTCTTTCTGTCTCTCAAAAATAAATAAGTGTAAAAAAAAAAAAAAAGATTTCCTCCCAACAATTTACTAACTAATCTAGTAAGAGCTTTTGCAGTTTATCACTTTTCTTTCCATATGGAGGCCAAATATCATTTCCATAGAACACATCTGTTTAAAAATGAATATAAACACACAACACATACATACACAGCATCATATTTAAATCTGAAACATCTCATTGTAGAAATAATACATATACAGTTATTCTCATGTATAATTTGTTATACACATAAGGAAATAAAAAGTACTTATAATGCTACTACCCAAAAATAACAATAGTTAACAATTTGGTCTGTTACTCAGTCTTTTATATAGGCATATTTATATATACATACATTGGTAATATCCTTTAGATAATCAAATTATATTATACAGACATCGATAACATTGTATATTCTTAGAGAGAATACATTTAAAGGAATATAGTATATTTACCAATTAAGCTATCTAAATCTATATACCTACTAGGTTAATTATTTATTTCTTATTCTATTGGTGCTTTTTAAAATATTTTTCTAATGTTTTTTAAATTTTTTTGAGAAATGGAGAGAGACAGCGTGAGCAGGGGAGGGTCAGAGAAAGAGGGAGATACAGAATCTTAAGCAGGTTCCAGGCTCTGAGCTGTCAGCACAGAGTCCAATGTGGGGCTTGAACCCACAACCCATGAGATCATGACCTGAGCTAAAGCCGGACACTTAACCGACTGAGCCACCCAGGTGCCCCTATTGTTGCTTTTTAAACACTGAGATTGTTTCTAAACTGTAGGTACTTTAAAAATTCTTGCTCTATTTTTTATTTAATGTTAAGTATGCAGGTTCTTAAGTTTACTTCTTTGAAATACTGTTATCAACATTTACACACTAAAAACGATAACTTGCTAATTTATTTTCTGCACCTCAGTTCTGTCATTTCTGTAAAATACAGAAAACTATACTATTATACAGTTTGTGTGCTATTCACATGGGAATGCATAGAAGGATATTATCACACACAGTGTTTGGCAGGGCGTGTTCAGCAATAAGTTTTTTATAGTTGATAGTATTACTGCCATCATATCTTTTTATTTCCATCTGTTAATTACATCCAAATAATATATTCTTGGATGTGATATTACTAGAACACTTTTCACAGCTTATTCTAGATGGTGCTAAATGGACATCCTGTGGTAATTTATAGTTTTTATTTTCTTTTATAAATACATTGTACTTTTTCTCAAGCCATTTTTCTGATGTCTGCCTCGCAGCATTTTGCAGGTAAACTTTTTTTCCTTCCTTTTTGAAATTTTTTTGTCTAGAATGTTTCTTTGACAGGACACATGGAGAGAAGTTAGAAGGCAGACATAGACCTAGAAAGCTAGGAAGCAAAAGCGATGACATGCTAGAGAGAAGACATTAAAAAAAAAAAGTTAGCTCCCATGATGCAAATAGAACAGAAACTCGGAGTCGTGGTACAGTGAATGCTGGAGGACTGAGGTAGCAGAGCAGGGGTTTGGCTACTGACAGAGCTGCAAAGAGGGGTGCGGCTGGAGATGCCCCAGATTCTGAAACAAGCCTAATTCTTTGTGAGCCCGGGTTATTTGGTAACTAACTCAGACCATTTTCTGCCATCCCTACTTTCACTGAAAAGAAACTTTTATTATTTCAGGTAATCCGATTGTGTTTCTGTTTCCTGATACTTGAAAGAAACCTAAATCAGCCAGCGTGCATAAAGCAGCAGCAGGTATTAGCCAGACTGATGATAAATAAACACAAGCGGCTTTTGTCAATACTACAAAGTACAGATCACATCCCGCAGGCCGTGCAAAGACGTTGTACTACTTTAAGCAGAAGCTGATGTGGCAAGATAAGTGGCCTTGTCTATGTGATTTCTTTATAGGTAAACATACAGGCAATGAAAGACAGAAACATAAAAGGGTGATAACATTGGAGTCAGAAAGAAAGTTATCAGCAAGAGATTCCACGGGAGAGATTTAAAAGTTGGAATGATCCAAAATTTTAGATTGATTGACATCAAAATTAATCCTCTGGTTTCAGGCCTGCAGGGTAATACCATGAACTTGGACTTGGAAGAGGAAGAACAGTGGATTTCAGGGTTGGAAATGAGTGTTGATCAAAGAAAGGAAGGTTCGGCTTCGGCATGCTGAGTTTGCGGCGTATCAGGGACACACAGGCGCTAATGTCTTCCAGACGCTTGGATATTTGGAGCCTAGCAAAGAGGTCTTTCCCGGAGTTACGTTTGCTTGCTGTCCATCTTTAAGCATGAAATTGTGACCCCTTTCACTGAGAAGCTAGAGTATTCTCAGCAGCAGCATAGACCCTACACCATATCCGAGCATTTTGAACGTGCTCATGAGATGAAATAAATCACTACGATTCATCTTGCGAAAGGAAAACCTATAAAAACATTTCTAAAAAGAGAAGAAGCACAGTCTCAAATTTTTAAAATGTAGTTTTCTGAATCTTAGAGGAAAAAGAAACAATGCAACTTGTTTTAGGTATTAAATATTCATTTTGTGTAAATAACTTTTAGTTGCTAAATAAAAAAAAATAATTCTTCTCAGACCAGAAAGCAATGACTATGTTTTCTGCATGTCCTCAGTTTGCAGATACAATCTGAAAGCAGAGTCGGCCACTAACTGGGCCACTTTTTAAAAAGTTTGGTTTTACACTTCTCCTAAAAACAAAAAAGTTAGTTTCTACGTAAGAAAAGTCTTGTATCAAAAGGGTTGTAAAATTGTATAATCTAAATTCACAGAGTATAATTATATAAATAATTAATTTCCAAAAGTAGTTATTCTTATGTATTTCTTTATTCATATCTTTCATTTATAGAAATGAAATGCTTATCAAAAGGTATCACTTCTATCATAAAACATACTATTCATTTGAATAAATATTTTGTATAAATGTAACCCTTATACCGAGATATTATTGTCAATTAATTAAACTGCATGATTCCAAGACCATAAGATGATTTATATAGAAAATACTGGAAAGAAAATCAAGGGGCCTCAAAAGAATTTCTTTAAGAATCTGAAGAGATCAAGAAAGCATTTAAACACTGATAAAGCCAAGTCAACACAAATCATCTTCTTTTAAGTAGAAATAATGGTATAATGTGGTAATTTAACCAAAATGTTGCAAAACAACATGTGTGAAGAATTTAAAACTATCTTTACATTGAAACAAATCATTTGGCTCAAAATGGCAGAGATTAAACTTAGCTGAATGGGTATGACACAAGCCACTTTGGTTTCCACATCTATTTACTTTGGCTTTGCTTGAAAATCATTTTATTTAAAGAACAAATGCCCCCTTCTGATTATCAGAATGGTCATCTTTTATCTTAATTAAATCCAATAAATAAATAATCCAAATAAAACAAGAACAAGAATATAATAACCATTTTGCCCAATATTCAATTTAAGACTAAAATATTGTTATGTCAAATAACTTGCATTAAGCCTCACATTCCGGAAAGAACAGATTTTCTTTTGTGATGGAAAAAGTGTTGATGAATACTGTGGAGGCATCATCCACAGAGAACAATAATTTTAGGAAAATATATAAGCCTTTGCTACAGTGGTTTTCTAGTATTTATGATTATGTGACAAAAGACTATCTTTTGTGTGCAGCCAAATTAGGACAAACAACCCTAAATAAATTTTTAGAACAAGGAGGAAAACTAAAGCAATATCCAATGAATAAAGCAAAACCAAATTCATGAAAATACAAATGAAAGTTAAGCCAGAGATGAAAACACGAAAAGGCATTTGCACCAAAATCAAGAACAAGGCAAGGCAACTATTATTCAATATTATTATGATTATTACTACTACTACTACTGTTACTATGAAATATTTTACATGCAGTTGTAAACAATACAATTAGAAAGTAAAATCAGGTGGGGCGCCTGGGTGGCTCAGCTGACTAAGTGTCCAACTTTGGCTCAGGTCATGATCTCGCAGTCTGTGAGTTCGAGCCCCACTTCAGACTCAGTGCTGGCAGCTCAGAGCCTGGAGCTTGTTTCAGATTTTGTGTCTGCCTTTCTCTCTCTGCCCCTCCCCAACTTGTGCTCTGTCTTGAAAATAAATAAACCCAGGAAAAAAAGAAAGAAAGATAGATAGATCAGGTGTCCCTGGATGGCTCAGTTGATTAAGTGTCTGACTCTTGATTTCTGCTCAGGTCTTAATCTCACTCATCATGGAATTGAGCCTCATGTTGGACTCTGTGCTGAACTGTGGAACCGGCTTGGGATTCTCTCTCTCCCCCTTTCACTGCCCCTCCCCATTCATGCATGTGCACTCTCTCTCTTTCTCTCTTTCTCTCAGAAATAAGTAAAATAAACATTTTAAAAAGTAAAAAAAAAAATCAATTAGAAATCAATGTGTAAAGGGGGGGTAAAACAACCTCTACTTGCAGGTGGTATGATCATACATCTAGTCTATCTCAGACAATTGATGATAAATAAGGTTAAAAAAAGAATAATAATTCAATGAAATAGTGGAATAAAAGTTTGATGTACAAAGATCAATTGCATCCATATATATAGCAAACAAACACTTAGAGGTCATAAAGATTAAAACCATCTTTATAATAGCATCAGAAGAGATTTACTCCTTGGGAAGAGATTAATGAGAAATGTGCAAAAATATTTTTGTATTGTGTTTTTCAATATGAGGAAATAGTTTAAAAGCATTCCTGCAAGACAGCAAAATAAACTTAAACAGATGGAAATATATCCCCTCCTCCTGGATAGAAAAATTCAACATTATAATGAAGTGATTATAATTTATACTTAATTTATAAATTCAATCCAATAACCCAACAATGTCCAAAAAGCTATTTTATTTATTTTTTAAGCTTATTTATTTAGAGAGAGAGAGCAAAAATGAGCAGGTGTGGGATAGAGAGAGAGAGAGAGGGAAAAAGAGAGAATCCTAAGCAGACTCTGCACTGTCAACACAGAACAAGGTGTGGGGCTGGAACTCATGAACCACAAGGTCATGACGTGGGCTGAAACCAAGAGTCAGGTGCTTAACTGGCTGAGCTATCCAGGCACACAGTAAGAAGCTATTTTTAAATATATTTGATACAAAAGTTTATGCAGAGGAACAAATAGGCAAAATGGTTAGAACAAAGAAAACTGGGTGAAAAAAATACTACAGAGTGAGTTATTAAAACACACTGCAATGACAGTTACTGAAGCAGTGTGGTACTGGCTCGTGTATAGATATACCAGGGAAGAGCGGCAGAAGTCCAAAATTAGACCCAACTACATGCCAAAATTTATCATATGACCACGATGACATCTTAACTCATTAAGGTAAAGATGAACATTTTGATAAACTGTTCTGGGGCAACTGGGAACTGGGGAATTGTTTTGGAAAATGTCAAATTAAAATCATTTTGTATCATATGTAGGAACAAATTTCAAATAAACTTGGGATCTAAATATCGACGTATTCATCCTAGAAGACGTTAAAAATAAATGTCTCTTTAATCAGCAGTTAGGGAAAGGCTTTCAAACTCTGACTCAATCTGAAGGCAAGATAAAAAGCTTTATAAATTTGACTACATAATATTTTTCTAAATTTGATGCAAATCACTCTCAGAAAGGCAAAATATAGCTGACAAAATGGGAGAATATATTTGCAACACCTAACACAAGGAGCTAATAACATACAGAAGTCCCCCCTCCTTTGCAGTTTAACCTTCCAAGGTGTCAGTTAAAAGTCAAAAGTGGGTCAAAAGTGGCCCTTATGTCAGAGGTCTCTAATAGTCGAGTAGCAGGTCACATGCCTACGCCATGAATCTCACTTCCTCTCACCCCGTAGGCATTGTGTCCTTGCATATCCTCACAAGAAGGGGAGTACAGCACAATAAGATATTCTGAGAAAGGGAGACCACATTCACAAAACTGTGATTGTGGTATTCTATTATAATTGTTTTATTTTAGTATTACTGTTAATCTCTTACTGTCCCTAATTTATAAATTCAACTTTATTACAGGTATGTACACATAGAAAAAACATGGTACCTATAGGGCTCAGTACTATCCGCCATTTCAGGAACCCATCGAGAGTCTTGGGATGTATCCCATGTGGACAAAGGGTGACTACACGTTAGGGTATCTTTAGAATTCAGTGTCAAAGCACAAAAAAACCCAAGAGAAAAATCGCAACATACATTAAAAGGCAAATCAATAGAGATGTCTAAAAATGGCTGTCAAATATATTAAAAAATACATTAGCACTCACTCATAATCAGAGAAATGCAAATTGAAAATTGAGACACCATTTCTAATCTATCAGACTGGCAAAATATTTTAGATAATGTAACATATCATTTTATCAAGGTGGTGAGGAAATAAGCACTCTCATGTTATGGGTGGGAGTCCAAATCGGTACACTCTTCTAGAGGGAAATTTGGCAAAAATAAACAAAAGTACATGGTACAGCATTTACACTTCACTTCTAGGAATCTACCTTAAAGATACACCTAAAAAATATGAAAATGCACATATACAAGTTACTGCATGGCACTAATAATGTTTGCGATTATAAACCATTGGAAACAATTTAAATGTCCATACAGAGGAAAATGGTTAACTACCTAATGGGGACCCATACGCCAGAGGACTACGCAACTAACAAAACAAATGACAATGTATCTACAAAATAATAGTATGGTATTATTTCTAGGCCACACCATTCCGTGCAAAAAGCAAAGAATAAAACAATATCAATAGTATATACTTTCTCCATTTCAGAAAAAAGGGATGTAAAAAGGCACATGTTTCTACTCATTAATACATTAGAATTACATGAAAAATAAATCAGAAACTACAGAAAGCAGTTGCCACACAAGGAGTAGGTAGGGAGCGGGCGGAGGAGAGGGTGAAATGGTATCAGGGTATAGCAATGATAACAGTGTCCCTTCTCTGAGTACATTATTTGTATCGCTCTGATTTTCAAAACCGTAGTAATGCTTCACATGCTTTCCAAATAACAAACACTAAAATCAATCAGTGTGCAGAGAAAACATAAAATGAGATAAAATGCTAACAAATGAACCTAACTGTATTAGAAATAATAATCCTACTGAAGGATAGGAAAATACAAAATTTGACCTCCATAACCTTGGACATAGTACCTCGACTGACTCCTGTAATGTGCCATTCAAAGAAGATTAGTAATTGTTAATTGCTAATTGTTAGCGATTATAAAACTATATTGGGTATACAGTAGAATTGAACAAGTAAATATTATATTGTCGATAATAAGTGCATTTATTTATTTTTAGAGAAAAAATATGGAAAGAGAAAAAGCTAAAATGAGTGCAGTGGTATTGAATGGGAATCAGAAGAGCAGTATGATTTATGATAGGATACACACACACATGCAAATACACACATATACACACAGATGCAGACATGTAGACATGCATACAGGCATAGTTAGCATACTTACATGTGTTTCCTAGTTTTGGCTACTGAGAGGGGCTAGAAGCAATGATACCTCACCAACAAGGAGCCCATGGAACATTCATATCTTGGTTTTTACATATGATTCTCTAATTTAAACAAAACACACAGGATTCATTGAAGAGGGCTGAGGCAGGGAAAATGAGAGATGACCATGAAATTTTCTGTCCTGCTAGAAAACTCCCAATTCATTATGCACACGATACAGAAGCCACCTTGAAGATGTTCCCAATGGCCAAATTGGGTATGAATTGCACAAGAAAATAAATAGTAACAGCTATATATTATCATCCCTATAATAACATATATATCCATGGATTCATGTTGAAATACATATATACATACATCATATATAAATGGAAAGGAGCAGCTGTCCCTTCTAGAATCCCAATTAATAAGTATGAAGGAAGGAGGGTAATCTGAAATCTCCATGACCATGAAGGCAAGCACTGCCATGATCATCGTTTCAGGCAAGATCCAAAAATGGTTGTTAAAAGTAGCTGGTGAAAATTTGAGAAAAAAATAGTGTTCGCCTGGCTTGAAGTATTTTGCCCCAAAATAGGCAACAACTACAAAGGAAAATACAGAATTGTGCAGCAAAAAACCCAACAGATACCAATCTTAATCAAATGAGGAAGGTGAATCTATATCCTCACCATAAAACCGTCAATACACTCAAGGCACTGAGAAAGGTGTGACATTATTTGTATGGTATTCTTGACAAGAACGTGTGATCTCACAACAATGAGGTACCTCAGGCAAACCTAAATTGAAAGCATTTTGAAAAATAATGTATCAGTACTGTCCAACAGTGTCAATGTTATAAAACACAAAGAGGAAAAATTGAGGAATTGTCCCAGAGGAGACTACGGGAAATAATAAGAGAATCCGACATGGGATCCTAGATAGAATTCTGGAATAGACAAAGGACAATAGTGAAAATGCTGGTGAATTTTGAATAAAACTATGGCTTAGTTAATAGGATTTTACTGTATTAATTTATCAGTAATACTAATATTTATTACCATTAGTTCCCCGGTCTTGATAATTATACTAAAGTTATGTAACATTTTTAACATTAGGGGAAGCTGAGTGAGGGATAAACAGGAACTTTCAATGCCGTATTTGTAACTTTTCTGTAAGTGTAAACTTGGTTCAAAACATAACAATAAAAAAAGAACCAAAACGTTAGGTAGTTACTGGATGCTTTATATTCATACTTTCATGAGCAGATTGCACCTATCGACCTCTTTGTATGTGCCAAACAGATACATTTCTGAGTAAATCATTGCTTTATTTATTTTTTTAATGTTTTTTAAATTTATTTTTTAGAGAGATAGAGTAAGCAGGGGAGGGGCAGAGAGACAGAGGGAGACAGGGAATCAGAAGCAAGCTCCAGGCTCCAAGCCATTAGCACAGTGTCCAACAAGGGCTTGAATTGGTGAACTGTGAGATGGTGACAGGAATCGAAGACAGCCACTTAACCTGACTGAGCCACCAAGGCCCCCCTAAATCATTCTTTCATATTAAATATTTTATAAATGTCATCCTGTTAATTTTCTTACAGTCAGGGAAGATAATTTTGTTCAACACCTTTATTTGTTCATTGCAAAGAATTATTATTTTAAGGTACTCTGCTGGGTGATAGACACACACTGTTGATTAACAAAAAGAAATAATTTTTTCATAGACACTACTTTTAGTAGAGAATAAAGACAGGAATCAAGTTATCACACAAATAAATGTAAATGATAATTACTATAAATGAGGAAAAAAACATGATTTTATAAAGGTTTATATGAGAATTTGATCTTGTCAAATAATTCAGTGATGTGTCACAACTTACTAAAGTTAATTAATTTTTAAGTGTAAAATAAATAAAAAGATGATTGATTTCTCTGCATGCAGAATTTAAAGATATCTTTTATTACTTGTTTTATCAAGGCTATCCTGTAGGTATTTTTCTGCGCTACAGACACTGATAAAATCCTTAATGATTAGTCAAGAAATAAGTGACAATGAAACTTTTTATTGTACTTTAAAAGCAACTCCTGATAAAAACTGCAAAATAGTACTAAAAACAAAGCACCCTTGGGGCGCCTGGGTGGCTCAGTCGGTTGAGCCTCCGGCTTCAGCTCAGGTCAGATCTCACGTTTGTGGGTTTGAGCCCCGCGTCGGGCTCTGTGCTGACAGCTAGCTCAGAGCCTGGAGCCTGCTTCCGATTCTTTGTCTCCTTCTCTCTCTGCCCCTCCCCCTCTCATGCTCTGTCTCTCTCTGTATCAAAAAAAAAAAACATTAAAAAAAAAAAGAAATTTCTATTTAAAAAAATTTAAAAACAAAGCACCCTTTGTTATTAAATTTTCTTTTTATTATGTCACTTTAACAGAGGCGCTAATTTGGGGAGTGGTTATATGTGTATCATTATAAAAGCAGTTTGTTTGTAATTTAGGTTGGTTTTTTTTTTTAACATTTATTTATTTTTGAGAGACAGAGATTCAGAGTGTGAGCAGGGGAGGGGCAGAAGGAGAAGGAGACACAGAATCCAAAGGAGGCTTCAGGTTCTGAGCTAGCTGTCAGCTCAGAGCCCAACATGGGGCTTGAACTCACAAACCAAGAGATCATGACCTGAGCTGAAGTCGGCCACTTAACTGACTGAGCCACCAAGGTGTCCCTGTCTGTAATTTAGTTTTGATGTCTTTTTCAGGTTTTGAAAGCAGTATTATACTGGCGTCCTAAAAAAAATACTTGGGAAGTGTTTTCTCTGTTTTTATTCTTTGGAAAATTTTACTTAAGAATGGAGGCATCTCTGCCTTAAGTAAGAAAAATCACTACCTGACCTGATGTTTCCTTTCTGGACAAGTTTTACTGTGTTCTTTTTTCTTTGATGGATATACAACTATTCAAATTTTCTATTTCTTGGAATTTGTCCAGAAGAGAACCAGAGAGGAGGGTGCTCTCATGATCTGCAGACATCTCTTGGAGTCTTTGGCTGAGTCTCACTTTGTATGAATGAAAGGATACTACTTAAGACCCAGGAAAGAACCACCAGTAAATGTAGTAGAAGTGTGTAATTATTGTCTTTTACAAAAGTATTGGCAATATATTGAAATAAAAACAAAACAAAACATCAAAATGTAAAGCTAACCCTTTACAACAGATATTTATTTTTATTTTTTTAATAGTTTATTGTCAAATTGGTTTCCATACAACACCCAGAGCTCTTCCCCACAAGTGCCTTCCTCCATCACCACCCTCTTCCCCCCCTCCCCCTTCCCCTTCAACCTTCAGTTCATTTTCAGCATTCAACAGTCTCTCAAGTTTTTCATCCCTATATCTCCCCAACTCTTTCCCCCTCCCCCTCCCCCTGGTCTTCCATTAGGTTTCTCCTGCTTTCCTGCCAGACCTATGAGTGCAAACATATGGTATCTGTCCTTCTCTGCCTGACTTATTTAGCTTAGCATGACACCCTCAAGGTCCATCCACTTTGCTATAAATGGCCAGATTTCATTCCTTCTCATTGCCATGTAGTACTCCATTGTATATATAAACCACATCTTCTTGATCCACTCATCAGGTGATGGACATTTAGGCTCTTTCCATGTTTTGGCTATTGTTGACAGTGCTGCTATGAACATTGGGGTACATGTGCTCTTATGCATCAGCATTTCTGTATGGATACAACAGATATTTAAAAGAAACAATCCTTGTCATGAAGAAAAAGTATAACATTACTTATTTTCTTTAACAGTTTATGATGTGTCAGGCATTACGCATTTGTTTCTTATATGACCCTGTTCAAATAGATGAGGGAGGGGCTGGTGTTCAAGGAAGAAGGGTATTTATTTGACTGAAGTACTTCTTTGTTCTGTCTCCTTGGAATGTGGAAAAAAGAATTTAAGTTAGACACTACATAGGATAACATGATTTATAAATGTATATATTAAAAGTATTATATAAGTAAATATGTTAGTTAAAACTTGGGAAAATGTCTGGGTCTAATATTTAAATTTAATTTCTTCAGTTTTCCTTAAATTAAATCATTTTTCTTTAACACCTTCCTGATCATCCAAAACTTTCCTTGTTACTTGAAGAAAGTCTTGAAAAACATGCTCCCTGGGAAAATTCATGATGATGCTTGTTATTCTAAAGTGTTGGATCCACGGGCATAAACACTGAAATCTGTCAATGACACAGCCCTAACTTTTGGAACATAGCAATTATCTAATTCTTGTTTTTAATTCTTTTATTAATGTTTATTAATATTTGAAAGTGAGAGAGAGAGAGATCGCAAACAGGAGAGGGGCAGAGGGAGACACACACAGAATCCGAAGCGGGCTGACAGCTCAGAGCCTGACACAGAGTCCAAACTCATGAATCACGTGATCATGACCTGAGCCGAAGTCAGACGCTTAGCCGAATGAGCCACCCAAGAGCCCAGCAATTATCCAATTCTTGACTGATTACCTCAGACTTTTGCCAGAATATCTCTTCCTTGAAATAGGTAGAAGATGGGGCACCTGGGTGGCTCAGTTGGTTAAGCCCCCGGCTTTGGCTCAGGTCATGATCTCACAGCTCGTGGGTTCGAGCCCTACGTCGGGCTCTGTGCTGACAGCTAGCTCAGAGCCTGGGGCCTGTCTTCCGATTCTGTATCTCCCTCTCTCTCTGACCCTTCCCTGCTCACTGTCTCTCTCTGTCTCTCAAAAATAAATAAAAAAACATTAAAAAAATAGGCAGAAGAAAATGTTTTCCCTACCATGTTCTTGTACGATTTCAAATTGCACTTGTTCTTCCAACCTAATAGTCTCACTGTGACCCTACAGTAAATATGTGATTTAAAGAAAACAAGAGTAAACATAATGTAGTACAGTGTTTTTGCTTTATAGAATTATATCTCGGGATATTTAGAAACAAACAAAAAATGTTAATACTTTAAATTTATTTTCATAATAGAGGCAAACTGTTTCCAAATGACTGTATAGGACTCACAATACACATTTTACCATTTGGTAACATTTCTCAAAACCAAGTACAAAAGAGTGCTTTTGAGAAGGCTTAATTGCTCAGTTAAAAAAATGTAATGTGTAAGTGAGTTTGAAATGCTCATTTTTCTATGCAGAGTCATTTCTGTAATGATAAATAGTCATACTACATGTTTTTGGATTTTTCTTACTGAAATGATTACTTCTTTGAAGTTGCATAAAGTTGGATGATTTCTCAGAAATGCTTTCTGATGGGAGATAAAAGATATTGTTCTTTGCAATGTTTTTCATGCTGAAAGTACAATTTTTAGTCCTGGTGCATTTATTCTTATAGAGCTTGTGAAGCTTAACTATGATATTCCTTTAAAAAAATGGAATCATTAGTATGATAAAAATACAGATTTTTAAGCATACTTATGGTTTTAATATCTAGTTAGATAATGCCAGCCTGTTAGCTAAGCTAGAGTGCATCTTCATCAGTCCATAAAAACAAGTTTCTTTTTTCTTTTTACCTTACAGTTCTCTGTCATAAGGTATATTTTATGTGTGGAAAACTGAGTTGGTATGTGATTACCTAACTGTTTTTCTTTTTTGATATTATTCATATGTTCATGTACCTATAAACAAGTACACTTAGAAGCATATACATAAATGAAAGTCCTCCATTGTACATGTATTTGCATAAAAGGGCTTCTTGGTGTCAAACCTTAGATATTCATTAAATACTGGTTAAGTCTAATTTATATAAATAAAAATTAAGTCCTTAAGAAGTCAAATATAATTGTATACCTAAAATCCCTTTTAAAAGTGAGCAATTTTATCAAATTAATTTGAACACTGGCAAACATGTAATAAAAAAATAATTTTTTAATGTTTATTTTTGAGAAAGAGACCGAGTATGAGTGGGGGAGGGACAGAGAGAGATAAAGACACAGAATCTGAAACAGGCTCCAGTCTCAGACCAACTGAACCACCAAGGTGCCCCAAAACATATAACTTTTTAGGACAGTAAGTTTGACCCAGTTAATGCCTCAATTCTGGCAGGAAAATGACAAAACTTTCATTTTCAATCATTCCTCCTTTTCTACCAAATACCAGATAAAACAACCAGGATAATTATACTCAGAGACCCCAACCACTTTTATTATTATTATTATTATTATTATTATTATTATTATTATTATTATTATTTAGAGAGAGAGATGTGTAGGGGAGGGGCAGAGAGAGTGAGAGAGAGAATTCCAAGCTGGCTCTGCACTGCCAGCACAGAACCCAACATGGGACTCGAATCCACAAACTCCAAGACCATGACCTGAGCTGAAATTAAAAGTCCTACGCTTAACCAACTGAGGCACCCAGACACCCCAAGATCCAGCTACTTCTACTCCTCCATCCACTTTCTGGGTCTTGGCACCACTTCATTTTAGGTCCTCAATCACAGAAGAGCTTGATTACTTTGTATGTCTAGACTATTGTTCAGCTGATTGCTTCCAAGTCAACCCAGGTCACAGCAACAAAGGACAATTTTTGTATGGAGTAGTCTTGTAGCTCTTTCCATATGACCTACAAACACTAGAGCACTGATTGCTATCCATTTGAGACAAAAGAGCATGATTACTTATAAACTTTTCGCAACATAGAGTCCTTCCATGCCTCTGAGGGGATTCATTCTCTCTCACACACCTCTACTTAAATCAGATAAAGAAACAACTTTATTCTCTAGCGTGGCATCTCTACTATTTAGAAAAATGTGGCTCTACAGTCAAACACATTTGGCCCCACTGCTTTATGTACCAGAGTAATCCTGGATAATTTACATCATTCTTACAGTCTGCTTCTCATTCATAAACCTGAATTAAATGATATGAGGTACCTCATAAAGTGTGATGAATAAATGATTTTCTAACTTTTTATTGACAAGCACAGAGAAATCTTATGGTAAATTATATCTGAGTTTAATTTAATTAGAACAACCAAAAGAATATTCATTCCTACTCCAATTAACTACTTAAAATTTTCTAAACATCTCTGAGTGCCTAGTGCTATACTTTAAACCATATGATCTTGCCTTCATATTCAAGTTAATTTCAATCCTTAACTATCAGAGTGTACAAACATCTTCTGTACACCAAAAGCACTTGTCAATATGCTACATTTTGGCATTATATAGTAATTTAGCTTCCCAAGCATATAAAGACTTTATACATATTCCTCCTTTAATTGTGAACTCCTCTAAGACAGAGAACTGGCTTCTATTACTTTAACTTCACCTACTGAAATGTTTAGAAACAACTGTTCAAAATGTTGAATTTATTAAATTATCAACACAGTATTGGATAGTTAGCAAGATGAATTAACAGATTTTGAGATAAGAGGAAAAAAACTAGTATATGTAACCTTTCAAAAACAAGATTAAACATGAGAATCTCAAAGCCAAAATTACCAAGAAGTTATTTTATTTATTCATTTATTTATTTTTACTTCTTAGTTTTCCATTTTGCAATAATTACAGAATAATGAAAAGTCATAAAACTCAGAAAGAGAATTTACCCATATGTCTTGCAGTTTCCTCAAATATCAATATCTTATAGGACCATCATGAAATTATCAAAAATAGAAAATTGATCTTTAATACTAGAAAGTACCCTACAGACTTTGTTGAACCCACTAGTTGTTACACTAATGCTCTTTTTCAGGTGTGGGATCCAACACTGCACTTAGTTTCAGGTCTCCTTCCAATCAGGAAGAAATTTGTCTTTAATGATCTTGACATGTTTGAATAGCATTGGTCACTGATTCTGTAGATGTTCTTGAATTTCGGCTTAATATGTTTGCATAAATCAACTTTGGGTAAGGTATCACAGGTGTGAAATTGCATCCTTCTCAGTGCATAGTATCAACCCATGAATTAAACTGATGCTTCTCATTATCAGTGAGATCAGTTGATCAAGGTGAAGTCTGGACAGGTATCTCTAGACGACTTTTTTCTCTGAAATTAATACGTATTTGATTGAAAGAGTGTTTGAGACTATATAAATAAGCTATTTCTTATGCTTCACTCACTGATTTTGGCATCCATTCTCACCTTCAGCAAATATTTATGTGCTATCCACCCAATATTGATTTTTTTATCCATGGTTCCATCTCCATGTAGTAATTGAAATTTTACTGTAATAAGTCACTGTCCCTTCTCTCCCATTCATTTATTTATTTCTCTATGTATAAGTACAAACTCATAGATATTTCCCCCAGGGCTATAAGACTTAAAAGTAAATTAATTAATTAATTAATTAAATTCAAATCTTAGTTGCTACACACCTTGATTTACAATAAAAAATAAAATATTCTTTAGGGGCACCTGTGTAGCTCAGCTGGGTAAGCTTTCAGCTTCGGCTCAGGTCATGATATCACAGCTTGTGAGTTCAAGCCCTTGTCGGGCTCTGTGCTGACAACTCAGAGCCTGGAGCCTACTTCAGATTTTGTCTCTCTCTCTCTCTCTCTCTCTCTGCCCCTCCCCCACTTGCACTCTGTCTCTCTCTCAAAAATAAATATATATTAAATTTTTTAAATAAAATATTTTAAATATATAATGATGATAAATGTTAATAGGTATAATCTGTCATGTTTTTATCCAAAAGATAATAATAGATATTAATGGAATATAGTAAATGGCAATAAATATAGGAGAAAATAAGTTACTAAACATTTCACATTCTGCATGAACTTACTTCTTTGCACTATCATCCAGCAATTGGACAAGATTTGTATTTAACATGACCCTCATCCATTTGTCATTACCAGGTTCGCTTTCTCACAAATGGCACACTCTTTTTTCAACATGATTTAACTACTTACCCTCCATCATGTTCTCTACCAATTTTTTCAATTATCTTTATAACTCTATCACATAAAAATATATAAAAATACAACATAAAAAGATCCAATATATTTTTAATTAATAAAAATAATAACTTTTATTAAGAATTGTAATGACATTTATAATAGAAAGGTTATGTAGAAATGTCTATATTTAATCTAAGTTTTTGTTTTATAGCAAAGGGATTGAGTTCACACATTCTCAGCTAGCTCAAGCCGTAAAAAACAAAACTCAAAGTCTTCATCTTGAATGCTATTTCCAGCACCTGCAGGCTTTCTGCATGCTCTGTGTATTAAATTAATTAAAAAAATAACATAAAAGAAATTCAGAGTAAGACATGATCATGGTATAAAACTGGAAAATGAGAAGGCCCACCTAAAATCTGAGAGACCTACCCAAAGGGCTCTAAAATTGAAGTTGTTTTGTAACTCTAATTCAAAAACTATCAAAGACATGAAATAGTTGGATGAAACTAAAATAATATGCATAACAATTGTATATTCTGAACTTAAAATTATTATTTTTCCATAGAATTTAAATTTGTCACTGACTTTCAAAGTATTCTAGATTGTCCAAATTAGACAAATGAGGACACATATATAAAGAGTAAAAAGATAATTATTATTAACAATAATACGTGTTTCAGCATATTTGTTATAATATAAATATGTACAAACTGATTAAATGCTCAGATTCTAGAGGGAGAGAGACTGATTCAAATCCTTTTTTACTATTTACTAGCTGTGAGGTGCTGACTATGTTTTTAAATTTTCTTTGCCTCTCTTTCCTCATTTGCAAAACTAAGATAACACAGATAGCAACTTAATAGATTTGTTGAGAAGATCAAAGGAGATCATGCAAATGTCCTTGTAACTATTGGTTACTATTATTGTAATCAAACCTGTTAAAATACACCTATTCATTTCCTAAGAGTCCTCTCTTCCTTTAAAAATGAGTTCAGATAATACTTCAACCTTTTCTAAAGATCCAAAAAAAATAGATATAGATAGAATAATAATCATGAGTGACTGGAATAAAAAGCCAAGTCAGAATCGCTTTAAAAAAATTTTTAAACCAAGGTCCAATGACACCTGAGTCACACACAATTCCTGGCACGGAAATTTATTGTAAGCACTCTGATCTAATGTCCCACTGAGTACTGGACTCATGTTGGCACTTAATAAATGTTTGATTAAAGGACCAGACTGTTTTGCATTTCAAACATTTATTTCTAGAACTTTGTGTTCTTTCATTTCAGCTACAGGCACTTATTTCTACCCTCTGCATACATATTAAGTTTCAAAAATGCAAGAATTGGCAGTAGGTACTTCATGAATGGTATTATCAAAACTCTTTTAAGAAATCCAGATATAAAGAGAGAATTGCAACACATGAAAAAGGCTTGCTAGCGTTATGAGTGAATTAAGAGCACAGAGAACATTCACAACCAGTTTTTCCTGTGAAATGAAGATTTAAAAAACATGGAAATATCCATTCGCCAACCAGGTGAATGTTTGTAATTTGCAGTAATTATTAAAGATTATATATAAGATTGTTGTATGCTATCATGGTCCTTTTCTACTCAGGCTGTTTGTGTTTTGAAAGAAAATATAATTCTCTTCTCCTATAAACCGAGCATCCAGTAAATCTTACACCTAGGAGAAATTCCAGGACTGAAGAAAATAGCTGGACCAGGGATTACCCAAATAATTTGTTTTCAGTTTTCTTTTTTGATGCCTTCCAAATAAGAGCCTTCTCCAATTTGTTTATTAAAAGAAATTAGCTGTTTTGTTGTGCTGTTTGTTTGTTTGTTTGTTTTGCTGGTTATTTTGTACTAGGATATGAACCTACCCAGATAGATAACGATTATTTAAGAAGATGATTTTTCAAGGCTCTGATACTTTCTGTATGTCCTGTAACTCAATGATGAAATCCCTCTACAACATGGCTGACAGGCATTCTATTTCTTTTTGAACATTTTCAGCCATAATAAACCACTACTGATTTCTAGTCAAAACTAAATTAGTTAAATGGAGGCCTTTTGAAGCATTTAAGAGAGTCTGTTAAACTAAACTAAAAGCACTAGAAACCTGGTTTCACACAAGTTAGGCAATTTTTATTACTATACCATTGTAATAATTAGAAGTAATGCATTTTTTGCCATTTTATTTTAACAGACCAGAAGCTCAGCCACAGATTGAGAAGCTTTAAAAAATTGAAAATGTGGCAATTATTTTTAATTGCCAGGTTCAGGGCAAAGCAATTTAAAATTACTAGAGCTTCCATTTTGTTGCCAGCACTTTAACTTGGAACTGTGTCAAGTAATTCTCTACTATGGCAATCTAAATTACATTAAGCCAATTTACAAATGGAACATTTTAAGAATCATAGATGAGGAAAAGGCCATTAAAATAAATAAAAATGGATATAGAAGACTATTGGACTGTAACTATTCTGGACTGGGAGCAAGACTGTATTCATATTTTTAACATATCATATAGAAGGGAGAAAAATCTTGTGTATACTTTAAACTTTCCTAGTAACACCGTACTGTGAGAATCATGTTCATTTGTAGACATTATCATCTAGGGGGTGCCAATCTACAGGACATAAAAAGGAGAACAGGTTGGCTATCAAAAGATTAAAAATGCTTCATATGTTAAATAAACTGATATGATTGGTGTTATTTAGTTAAGAAAAGACTCAAAAAGAGATTACAACTGTTTTTAAAGTTCTTGAGTAACTGTGAGGTACAATCAAGATGGCTGTAAATTTCTGAGAAAAACTGGGTTAAACTGGAACCAGTGAACAAATAGGACCAGAGGGTATATATGTAACTTGAAAAAAAATTTATATTAGTTAAATTTAGACCAATGTGGTTAAAATTAGAGGTTTCCATCACCAAAATTACACCTGTAAAAGCCTATTAGATTAAATTTTACCAAAGTGGTAGAGAGTGTTATGCATCAAACAGAATGCTATATTAGATACGTTATAAAATTATAATTTGTAGGAGCACCCAGGTGGCTCAGTCAGTTAAACGTATGACTTTGGTTCAGGTTGTGTCTCACAGTTGTTGAGTTCAAGCCCCACATCAGGCTCTGTGCTGGCAGCTTGGAGCCTGGAGCCTGCTTTGAATTCTGTATCTCCCTCTCTCTTCCCCAACCCCACTCATGTTCTGCCTCTCTCTGTCTCTCAAAAATTAATAAACATTTTAAAAAATGTAATAAATAAAAAAATAAAATTATAATTTGTCTGGCATAAGAAACATAAATGGAGACTCAGGAGCCAGAAATTTGATTTCCTTTTTCCTGGCATAGTAGTTTGATATCTAGTTTTATCTTTTTATAGGAAGTTACAAATTAATGTGTATGGTCCTTTTCTCTAAATTCAAAACCAAATCTGAAATTGGAATCAAATATTAGAAAAATCATCCCCTACTTTTTCTTAATGCTTCATATCCTTCCATCAAGAAAATAAAATTCAACTTAACAACATGCCTGAGCAAACACTAAAAAACTTCTATATAGTAAATAGTCTTTCCCAAATATTTTCACTTGAAATAAGCTTAGGATCAGAGGCACGTCAGTATGTACCCCAGATCTTGGTGTTTTGGTCTGAAATTCCCAATTCAAGTAAAAATATTTCTTTGAAGTCTCACTGTAGGCCTTTAAAATTCATTTTAATGTTTTACCTTAGTAGAATAAAATTGTTAAAAATATAAAGTTTTATATGTTATATGTTATATAAAGTTTTTCCAAAAAAGTTTTGGCAAAATTGATGTTTTAGAAAAATATTTATTTAATAAGCTGTGTTTATAAAGTAACCTGGCATCTCTGCCCTTACAGGAAAACCTGGTCTGCAGTTTGAGAAAGATGGCATAAAGATGTCAAATATATATCATAGGTAATCTTGACTTTTATTTAAAACTACAATACGACTGTTGATATTCTAATGTTATTACCCTTTTCTAAAGTTACTACAATCAAAACAACCTTTAGCTAAGCTCATAAAGACAAATGAAAAAATATATAATTGTTGGAAAGCTATGAATATGAGAGAATGTGCTAGCTTTTCTCTAAAAGTGATAGTTAAAACTATTTTATATGATGTGGCCTCATCATTTATTTTCATTTTAAAGATGTAAAGCGTTTCAATTCCAATTATTTTAAATTAATATAAAGCTTTTTAAAATTGAGCCATTATAGTTTAGACCATTGGTCTAAAGAGCTACTTAAGGATTTGAAATGAAAAGTAAGATGATGACAAATAGGTTTCTTTGCTCCCTACTGCCCCAGTAACCAAGTGGAAGATGTGCTTCCAATAAAATATGATGAAATAATATGTGACAGATTTCTCCATCCAGTAGAACGAATCCTAAAAGTTACTTCATAGTCAGTCATAAACTTAAATATTAGAAACTAGTCACTACATTAAGAAATAGAAAACTAACTTAATACTCCACTACCCTGCTTCCCAATTTGGCAGAAGAGGCAGAGGAACTGATCATGAAGAGCTTTGTGCTGTCTAGTAAACAAAGTTTTCTTAATCTACTAAAAAATTTAAGAATTCTGTTTAAAAACAGAATCTTTTCTAAAGAAAGATTAACTGGCTAGAAATTTAAATAAGAGTATAAAGATGTGATTAGAGATAGACAACATGGAAGTTTTTAGGTTAAAAATGAACATATAGAGACTAGGAATGGTATTTATAAGGTAGTCAGTGAATATTAATGAAGGTTCTGGTAGTCAGTTTGATGGAGAGAAGTGGAAAAGATGAAGAAACCCAGAAAAAAATCCCCTTTTACGCAGGGATGCTATTTCTTTGAGAGAGATCCTAAAGTTAAAAAGGCAAAGCATCATTTTGCAGAGAAGGGGACATTAAACAAACAATGTATTTGGATATGGATTTATAAAATTTAAGATGTGTATTAAATATTTGGAGGAAGGCACTCAGGACAAAAGTTGTAAATATCAATCTGAGGCTCAGGAAAGAGATTTGAATTGAATTGAAGACAAGGACTTTCATGTCATCAATTTTAGATAACATCTAAGTTCAAAAACCTAGAAGATATGTCCAAAGATAGTTTGTAGAGTGTATTTTAGAGTACAGGAGTCCACGGATGGAAACTGAGAAAACAAAACAAAACAAATTCATTATTAAAGGATGTCTCACAAATAGAATATAAAAATCAGGTAGAAGAAAGTATCAAATGAATGTATCCTGGAAACAAAATGAAAAAGCTTAATATTAATTAATTAATATTCTTAATATTCATATACTGAACACTTTCATATGCCAAATAAATTAAGAGCTGTATTCTTTTTCTGTTGGATTTGGTAATTGGATGACTTTGGGGTTAATGATTCCAATTTGGGGGGGAAAAGTCAGATTGCTTAGAGTAAAGTAATACAGAAAATCTATGTTGGCTACTTTCTCAAAAATCTTAGAGATAAGAGAAAAAGTAGGACCTTAGTATCTCTAGAAAAATATGGAATGTAAGGAAGGCTTTATCAGAAGAAGAGATTTTAAGATGTTTGTAGCCCTAGGAGAACAAGTTAATATACAAGTACAGTAAAACATAGGCAAGAAAATGTATAGTCCATAGATAAGATCTTTGTAAGCTCTGGAAGGAGCTAATGGTGAATTAGTGGAGGAATTAAGAGGAAAGAAAACCTTCCCTTTTAGAATTTCAAAAAATGCAGATATAATTATTTGTAGTTTAGCTTTATCTAATATCAGTTAATCAGGTTTGTTATCAGTTTTCCGGCTTGTCATCTTCTTTTTTGGTTCTGTGGTACCCTGACTATCAGAAGGAAATGTCAGTTTAGGTAGTTAACCCTTGTTATCAGGAACCAGTAAACATATGTCATTTTTTCCCCTAAGGAACATAATTGTGAGAATAGGAATATTTCCTCTATAAAAGTACCTTAAGGATGTTTTATCACAGCTCTTAAGTATACTACTCTTTTTTGAGAACATCTTCTACTCAGCCTTGTCCTCCCAGATCTGACCCCCAGAACACAGATATAGTAAAAGAAACACTTTGTCAGGTCATTTAATTCAAAATAATCTGCTCATTGTCTTGTATTCACAAATAAAGCTAAATATCTGAAAATATGGAGTCAAGGTCTTATGAAAATTTATATTTATTCACGTGGGAAAGTTATCTTGATTCTTTAGGCCAGTCTGATATGGAGGTTTTAATTCTATACTGATTAAGATGGAAGACGCTTCAATCTTAATGAGAAGGACCAAATGAGACCTATAGGATTATATCAGGTCTCATTTGGTCCTTCTCATTAATGTTGTGAAGTTTCCAGTAAAAACAAACAAACAAACCAAAACACATGTATGTATTATAGAAGTTATTTTTGAATAATGACCTTATATATAATGTTGCTCTACTTGTTTATTCTATCAGATTTATATGTATTTATCATTTCCAATATTCTTCAGTTTTTCATCTATATCCATTTTAACATGTCATGCCATTTCCCAAAAGCCAGGAAAATTTTTTATATTTTTTCTTGTATTTTATATGTGTTGCTGATGATTCAGTCAGCTTTCATTTATCTGAAATTCTCATTATTTTCTTCTCATTCATCATGGATTTTTAAAACGAATATAGAATTCTGCTTTAAGATATTCTTTTTTATTCTAACATTTAAAATATATTATATTTTTTGGACAACCATTATTTCTCATAGGAAATCAATCACCATTTATATTGTTTTCCACATAAACATTTTCTTTTTGTCTGGATTTTTTAAGAACTTCCTCTTTAACTTTAGTCTTTATCATTTTTTCACTGGTATTAGCCTGGCTCATATCCCAGGGCATTAGCCTTACTTTTAGGCATAGATTTTGTTTTCATTGGTCTCCCGTCAATACTTGAGCTGCTGAGTGAGATGCCTCCATTCCGGCTGGGCCAGCAGTTCAACATTTCCAGCATTAAATGTTCCTTAGCATTTCAGCCTTTTGTGTCCTCCAAAGTCCATAGGTGAATCTAATGAAGACTCTGTCCCCTCTTCCCAACATCTTCTCAGAACCCTTTTCTCTGATTCATTACTCTCTATAGTTTAGTTGCCTTCACAACCCGAAATGGATCATCTGTCCTCCTCAGTGAGACATCTGCTCAAGCTGGGCTATGTCCTCCTGAGTTTTGACAAGAAGGGACCCTACATAGGAAACCAGGGCAATCATAGGATCCACTCCTTAGTTTTATATTTTCACAAAGATTGCACTGCCTATTTTTTAAAATCTAAGTGTGTATCTCATATGCTTTGTTGATCTTTATAATTACTTTTGTTAGGCGAGCACGTCTAACACTCTATATTAGCAAGAACCTAAAGCCTATTCCAAGACATATGTATTTTTTTAAAGCTTTCACTGTTAAGCAAGCTATTAACATTAATTGTGTGTGTGTGTGTGTGTGTGTGTGTGTGAAATTTCCCCAAATTAATCTCTAGATTCATTAAAATCACTTACAAAATCCATCCACCAATAGCTTAATAAATGGTAACATCAATTCTAAAATGAGTATGAAAATACAAAAGGCCTAGAAAAGCCAAAATGATTTTTTAAAAATCAATAAAGTTGTCAGACTTCATCTAAACTCCAAAGTCAAGACAATGTAGTATGGCTTTGGTCTAGTAAAAGCATAAAGATCAATAGGACAAAACTGAAAATCTAGGAACAAACTAGACAAAGTTTGGTCAATTGATTGTTTTACAAAACTGATGGCATTGGAGCACCTGGGTGGCTCAGGTGGATAAGTGTCTGACTTTTGATTTCAACTCAGGTCATGATCTCACAGTTTATGAGTTTAAGACCTGTGTTGGCTACATGCTGAGGCTGCAGAGCCTCTCTCCCTCTCTCTCTGCCCCTCTCCCCAAAAAGAGAGAGAGAGAGAGCTTGCATTCTCTTGCTGTCTCAAAATAAATAAATACTTAAAAAATACACAAAAGAGCTAAATTTAAAGAAACAAAAGAGTATATGAGTATATTCTGTGTGATTTATTTTATATGAAGTCTAAAACCAGATATCATTAAACTATGGTGAAATCAGAACACTGGCTTCCTGTGAGGAGCAGGAATTGCTAGAAAGAAGCAGTGAGGAAATACCCAACATGGTAGAAATGTTATTTCTAGGTTTTGATTTTGGAATTGGTTATATCAGTTTATATATTTGTCAAACGTTATCAAATTGGCTCTTCCTGTAAGCAACCTGAGGAGATCTCTGAAAATAGTTCATTATTCCCTTGACCCAGAAAACCCTACAAAATCATGCAAATCAAGAGGTTCAAATCTTGCTGTTTACTTTAAGAGCACATGTGAAACTGTCCAGGCCATCAGAGAGCTGCATCTCTGAAAAGCCCCCAGGTATCTGAAGGATGTTACTTTGCAGAAGCAATGTGTGCCATTCTGTCACTACAGGCTGGGGTTGGTTGGTGTGCCTCCGCCAGACACCGGGACTGGGCACAGGCTGAGTGGCCCAAAAAGAGTGTTGACTTTTTACCACACATGCTTAAAAATACAGAGAGGAACGCTGAATTTAAGGGTTTAGAAGTAGGTTCTCTGGTCACTGAGTACATCCAGGTAAACAAAGCCTCCAAGATAGCGCATAGAACTTACTGGGCTCATGGTCAGATCAACCCATACATGAGAGCTTTCTACCACATTGGGAGGAGACTTAAGTGAAAAAGAGTAGATTGTTCCTAAATCAGAAGAGGTGCACAGATGAAAGAAGATATCTTAGAAGAAATTGAAAAAACTAATACTTATGTCCCAGGAGTATTCTGCATAAAGTAAATGCAAATAAAAGTTTAAAAAGTCTTATCAAATTGTATATATAATATTTGTACCTTAATCTATATCTATATTTTACCTAAAAATAAATAACTGTATACACACACACACACATATTCACACGTACACACACATTTAAATTCATTCATTCAAAAAATATGTATAATTAAATAAGAAATGATAGCAGTCATTAAGCAACCAACTCTTGATTTCAGCTCAGGTAATGATCTCACGGTTCATGAGTTGGAGCCCTGCGTCAGGCTCTGCACTGACAGTGTGAAGCCTGCTTGGGATTTTCTCTCTCTCTCCCTCTCTCTCTCTCTCTGTACATTCTCTGTCTTTAAAAATAAATAAACATTTTTAAAGTTTCTTTAAAAAAAAGAAATGATAGTTTCTTTTCATTTCAGATCTTTCTGATAAAATCACCCATTGTTAAATTTCAATCTGGATAAATGACCCAGAATTTTCTAAAAAGTATCGAGTATAAGCTATTTCTCTTACTGTCCATCCCTTCTCCCCTCCTTCCCTTTCTTCTTCCCTCCCTTCCTTCCTTTTGTTCTTTCTCACTTTCTCTCTCTTGCCCGCCCTCCCTCCTAACCTCCCTCCCTTTTTCTCCCCTTCACTTCCTTCCTTTCCTTTCTATTTATTTTTTGTTCACTGTAAAGTTTGCAGAAAACATGATCCCCCAAGAAATCTGGCCATTTTAATACCTTCTTACAAATTAATTTTGGGAGGAATTAATGAATAACAGAAGAAATAGTATTTACTTATTATGGATTTATTTATTTTCGCCCTGTTAGCAAGTGCTTTCCTGAGAGATGAGTTGCTTGTTTGAAAGTTCTTTTCATAACAGGGATAAAATATGATATTAAATAAAATTTTAGTGCATGCAATTTTATATTAAATAAATAACACACACAGGGCCCCTGGATGGTTCAGTCAGTTAAGCTTCTGACTTTGACTGGCTCATGTCATATCTCACAGTTCATGAGCTTGAGCCCCACTTCCGGCTCTGCCCTGACACTGTGGAGCCTGCTTGCGATTCTGTCCCCCTCTCTCTCTGCCCCCTCTTGCTCGCTCTCTCTATATATAAATAAACATAAACTTAAACAATGAATAAATAAGTAGCACACACAAAAAAGTCTCCAGTGGTCATTTTCCAAGTAACTTTCCCTCCCTTCATTTCTCAGAGTTCATTGAATGTTTTTGCTTTCAAAATTAAAATATAAAGTTTGTAGTTGAGCTAGGTAGGTAATAAAGCTTTAAGTTATATTTGAATTGGAAATATTTCATATCAGAAAAGACAAATGTTGTTAATTCAAGAACAAGGAATGCTTTCTTCCTTATACCAGATTAATGAAGTATTAATTTTCATAGCCTCTGAAAAAAGTCAAACATGAAAGAAAACACAGAAGGAATTCTGAGGTGACTCCCACCAAAGAGCTAACTGGAGAACTAACTTTACGATACTTGTCAGTTGGTGTCAAATTTGTTCATGTAAAACAAAACTTGGTTAATATAAAGCATAAATTGAGTGATTTGTATAAGGTGGCTTGATGCCTGAATATTAACCCAATGTTAACCAAATAGTGAAAGAGAGAAAATGAAAGTTATGAGTAAATGTTAAAACAAAATACAAAATGAATAGTAAATGATATGAAAATATACTTAAACAGTAAAATTAAATAAAGAATTAGGGAAGTAAAAAAATAATGAACTTTGTCTCTGATTTTTTTGTGTGTATATGCCTAATATTATTATGTGTGTATATTATATGTTATGATATAAAATACATATTATTATGTGTTACATTTATTTTATATAATAACATATTTGTACGTGTTATATATTATTATATATACATATATGTAATACCTTACAAATCACAAAAGAAAATAGGTGGAAGTGTCGAGCACAATAAGTTATTAAATGTCCAAGCCATTTTTAACCTGGAAAAGAAAGTCACAGGCTATAAACTTGTCCAACACTCTAATTTGTTCAGAAAGCTTAGGAAATGAAATAAGGGCTGGCAATAGTTGAATTATGCTCTAAATACTCTATTCTTTTTGTGCACAAAAGCTTGGGAGCCTTGAGATTTATATAATGTACTTTCTGTATTATAGCTATAAACAAAAGTTACAGTCATTGAATGATAAACACTTACATTATTCAGTCCCTAGAAATAAAGAAGCACCCATTTCAATTTCTGTATAAAGATAAAAATATATCGTTTAAAAATGTCTCTTCAGAGGCGCCTGTGTGGCTCAGTCAGTTAAGCGTCAGACTTCAGCTAAGGTCACAATCTCCAGGTCTGTGAGTTTGCCCCATGTTGGGCTCTGTGCTGACAGTTCAGAGCCTGGAGCCTGCTTCAGATTCTGTCTCCCCCTCCCTCTGCCCCTCCCCCACTAGCGCTCTGTCTCTCACTCAAAATTAAATAAACATTTTCAAACATTTTTTGAAAAGTCTTTTATAAATATGTGTCACTAAATAGCTCGTATTTACCTTTCTAATTAAATTATATACAAATTGCATTCATATATGATCTTTTGACTCTTATTGCATAGCCCACTAGGAGGAGTTTCTGACCCTAAGAAGTTTGTACCTGAACCATCATGGCAGCCTTTCTTCATGGGATGGGGACAGTGCATCCTCAACATAAATGCATTATAATGAGTCTAGGGGTTACCCTGGGGCAGAGGTGGAAGAGGAGAGCACATGTTCCCTATCTGTGGCTCTTGATCTGTAAGGTCCAAGGTCTTGGAAGCCACAAGGTGAGGATCTTGTGCCCCAGGGTTTTTAATGTGGCTTATTTATCACCATCCTTGTCTCCAGCTCACATCTCTATCATTCTCTTTAAGGACTTGGGAATCTGCCAGGGGATGCTCTTTCCTCTGCTCAAGTCTAGCTTCTACCTAACATCTTTTTGTTGTTGTGGCTTCCTGAAATCTGGAAACCATCCCTTTAAGGTAATTTTAAAGAGAGGCAATATTAACAATTGTCTTAAAACCCTCAAATATCTGTGCTAGACTAACCCTTCCCTGGTTGCACTAATGTTAATTTGGTTCAGAAAAATATCCTTCTTTACGAATGTAAATAGCTTCATTTAAAATCTATAAACTAGTACATTTAGAATTTTAATTAGAAAACAAAACTGTTGCCCCGTAGTTTTTAAAGTGAGCTCTTGCTTTGATTGTAAGTCAGGAATAAAAGCAGCTATAAAATTATGTTCTTACTTTTTTAACAACAACAATCAGTCAAATTGATTCAAACTGCCTGCTTTGTACTGAGCTGTGAACAGGGTCAACAAGATCTTAATGAGAAAAAGGATGTGTGAACTTGCTTCAAATGGCCAACCAGTTTCAACAAACCAAAAACCCATCAAATTATAATTATTTTAAAGTTTCAGTATGTTTAACCATAAAACAGTTAATTTACCAATATTCAAGCTTGGCTTGGTCTAAACCATAGATGACAATATATCTTTGCTTAAAATGAACAAGTCTTATTAACATCATTTTACTAAACTAGTCTTCTCAGAAGACCTGTTGTGAAGTGTTTTATATTATTTATATTGTTTTGATTTATATTTTAAAGTATTGAATTATTGAATTACTTTTTATTTATTTATTTTTTTTGCTCTCTGTGAAGGAGATTTTGACTTGTTTTGCTGGCATTATTTGATGAGTAGTTAATGACTGGATTGCAACAATAAATGTCTTGATAAATTTGCTGCTACCATTTTAACAGGTTAATTACCACCTCACCTCATAAAGTGGCTTATTTTCTCTTTCCCATCTAACTTTCATTCTCATTAGCAACATCTTCTGCCACCAAGAAAATGAGTTGTACTGTAATAGTAAAGGGAAAAAAAATGGCCAGTATTACTGGAAGATCAAGTTGGATTAACAAACATTTGTTTGTGCCAAATTTAATTTGATCCCCCAAAATGATACTACATTTCGGAGACACAATCAAAATAAAGCATGCCTTAACATGCATTTTTAAATTTGAGGGAAAAATTTTACCACGTAGTTTTCTATTTTTTCCTAATGTGTCAGCTTATGTTTACCACAGACCAGGATAGACACAAATATTATTTCAGGTAGGAATTGTCATGGAAAATACAGATGTAGACCTCAGGTTAAATAAGCAACATTGGAATATATTGGAATTATAATACTGAGGGAATCACAAAATCAACAAAAGACCAGAAGACAAGCCTCAGAATATGCTTACAAACTAAGAGTTCATTGAAAAGCTGGGCCTAAGAAAGCCCTGAAGCTTTTCCCCAAAAGTGTCAGTCTGCTTGGCTGTCACCTCCGATAGTCTCTGGTTTTTATTGGTATGTCTAGACCATTCATATTTAAATGGTTACTGATAGAGTTACCCAAGCAGGTTCCAAACTGTCATCATGGAGCCGAGAGAGACTTGACTTCATGAGCCTTGAGATCATGAAGGGAACTGAAATCAGGTGGTGGATGCTTACTTTACTGAGCCACCCAGGTGCCCCAGCTTGTACTATTTTCAATCCAATGCACTGTTATTTTTTTTATCTCTTTAAGTATGAAAATAAGCTATGATGTGTCTGCAAAGTGTTATTTTTTTAAGCTTATTTATTTATTTCGAGCAAGAGAAAGCGCTCACACAAGTGCGGGAAAGGCAGTGAGAAAAGGAGAGAGAATCCCAAGCAGGCTCCCTGACTGATGGTGGCTCTTGAACTAAGGAGCCATGAGATTATGACCTGAGCCCAAGTCAGAGGCTTCACCTCTGTTCCACCCAGGAGCCCTTATCTTTTTGTTTGTTTGTTTGTTTCCTGCCTTCTTTGATTTAAAGTTGTTTTTACACACTTTTACATGATTCATTTCCCTCTTCAAATATCAATTATGCTTCCTTTAAGGTTTACAAAGTGGGTTTGCCTGGGTGGCTCAGTTGGTTAAGCATCTGACTTGGGTTCAGGTCATGATCTCACAGTTTGTGGGTTCAAGCCCCGCGTCGGGCTCTGTGCTGACAGATCGGAGCCTGGAGCCTGCTTGTGATTCTGTCTCCCTCTCTCTCTCTCCCTCCCCTGCTCGCACGGTCTCTCTCTGTCTCTCAGAAATAAATAAATATTAAAAAAAATTTTAAGGTCACAATGTATCTTTTTTAGTACCCATTCCACTCTCAGACAGCCCTACTCTGCTTCATGTGTAGCACAGTTTTCACATGGGCGACAGGGCTTCAACATATGAATTTGGAGGGAACACAGATATTCAGCCCATAATATTTTTTCTCCCTGATGTACTACTTTTGGCATTCATTTTATGTCAGGTGTCCTAGTGATAAATTCGTTCAGTTTATTTGCCTTACAATGTCTTCATTTCTCTACCACCTCTGAAGGAAAATGTTAATAGAGATTCTAGGCATTTCCCTTTTAACACTTTAAGTATTTCACTCAACTCGTGCTTGCATGATTTCTGATAAGAAGTCTGATACAATTCTTATCCGTGCTTCTTGTAGGCAAGGTGTTTTTGGTTTTTCTCTTATGAATTCTTTCAATATTATCCCATTGTTTTTGGTTTTCTGCAGTTTGAAGATGACATTCCTACAGGTAGATTCTTTAATGTTCACGTGATACTCTTTGCGCTTCCTCATCTATATACGGTATCTATCATTATTTTATAAAGTGTATAGCCATTGTTACTCTGAATATTTCTTATGCTTCATTTGTCTGTCTTCTGGTATTTCACATATTATGTTATGTTTATTAAAACTGTCCTACGATTCTAGATATTTTGTTCTTTCTTTTTCTAGTTTCTTTTTCTTTTTGCATTTCAGCTTGGGAATTTTCTAAGGGTATATTCTCAAATTTACTGATTCTTTCCTCAGCTGTCACTAGTCTGCTGGTGAGCCAGTCAGAGGCATTCTTCATCTGTTCTACGGCTTTTGATTTGTAATCTACCCCTGTTGCACTTGGAGCTAAAATTCACTGTTGTTCCAGGGGAGCCCTGTTGGCCTGATCGTGAAGTGTTCTATAAGCTTCTGATGAAATGTCACGATTTCAGTCAGGCAGTATCTCCCGGGTCACCTTCACAAGTGTTTCTCCCCGTGGTGAGATGTGGTATGAAATTAGGTTATTTTTGCATCAGATCCAACAGGATTGGCCGGTACTTTGAATCACTGGCATAAGAAGTGTTTTTAGCCTGACACTAGGAAGGGTAGGGTTGCTTCTAAATGAGATGGAAGCACTGAGGAAGGAGTAAGAGGGATCAAGAGTTTATTTTGTTAATGTTAAACAAATTTAACATTCCTAGTTTTCCAAAGGCCAATAAAAAAGATATGGCAGATATCAGAATTATCTATTAAGTACATTACAAATACTGGGTACATAAGTAAATATTTAACCATGATATTTCTTTCATTTAAATAACCATCTGGTTTGGTAATACTATAAGAAGAGAGTAGTTACTATACCTGAAGATAAAGCTGCAGAAGATATTTTATTATTTTTCAACAAATATTCAAGTGCAGTCTTACACATAAGAAAGTCTGTAAAATAGGGACAAACAAGATAACCATAGTGCCCCTGAAGGTGACATGCATTTCTAGTCCTTTTCCTTAGCACAAATCATCTTGAAAAGCAATTATAGACAAGATTACTGCAGCTTAAATTATAAGATTTGAAAGTTACTTAAAACTTGCTAATTTGGCTGAGGCAGAACTGTTTTTGTGAAAAATGAAGATAGGAAAATTAATTATTTTCATTGTCTTAGCTTCCAATAATACATGACAACACCAGAGAAAAGTTCCAGTAAGAGGTCACTCTTTCCTTGTCCAGGATAATGCTATTATTAATTTAGCTATCACAGGACGTACTAATTAATTTAAAGTGCCATTGCCAGAAATCGCTCTACACCTTAATTGCTTCTGTATTATTTATAAACTACACTGCAAAGAAAGAGAGAAATGAGAAACTGGAAACTATAAGGCTATTGTGTCTTACAGAAGACTAGCAGAAAGAGTTTGGCATGGAGGCATTTATTTCTTTAACAGATATTGATGAGGACTTACAATGTGCCAAATAACATTGCAAAAAATGCAATTATGGGATACAAAGCAGTTTTTTTGACTAAACTCTGCAGACAGAATTATTTTTTTTGTTTGTTTTAGTTGTACTACTGGCAGCTATAAATCATTTGATGATTCAAATTCCTCCAATAATTAATCAAACCCATGGAACAAATTTGGAGAGTGAATTCACTCTTTTAATCTATTCAACTTTCCTAAGAATCAGAAGGCTGAAAGACAGCTCCCAAGTTCTTTGGGATTTGTCCATTAAAATTTACATATAAATCCAATGCAATTGGAGTGTAATTAGCACAATCACATTCTTAAACAGGTCCCGTCAGGGAACTGAATGACCCCTGATGGGATACACCTAGTTTGTCTCCTAATATTAAGCTGAGGCCGAATCCGTTTAAAATTAAGCTGACACAGTAAGTTATCATTAACACATTAATATACCCAATGCGTTAACTTAATCAGAGCCACATTTACTAGATTTCAACTTCATTTAGGCAACTGGAGAGATATTTAGGATTTGTAATCCTTTGGGCTTCAATGATACACTCTGTGCCTAAATCCAGATGTAGATGTGGTTCATCTTGTACTTCTCTCTGTGATTATTTTGGACCATAAAATTACTGTTAATTAAGGAGGCTGGGGCACCTGGCTCAGTTAATTAAGCATCAGACTCTTGATTATGGCTCAGATCACGATCTCATGGTTGGTGAATCCGAGCCCTGCATTGGGTTCCAAGCTGACAGTGCCGAGCCTGCTTGGGATTCGCTCTCTCTCTCTCTCTCTCTCTCTCTCTCTCTGCCCCTCCCTGTGTGCACAAACTTAAAAATATATAAAGAGGCAAATCCATGTAACTTTATCTTTTAAATAATGCTTTCATTTTACCTTAAACCAAACTGTTCTTTAATAATACTTTTGTTTATTTTTTATTAAATTAGTATGCAAAGATTTGCTTTTCCCAACTTCCTTTTTTATAATTGTATCAGTTCTTCAAATGGAAAGATACACCATGTTCATCTTTGTTTCATATTTCTCTATTTTTATACCTATAACTCTCTACAATAACATTTGTCGATCCTATCCTATGAAGCCCATTACTTCTTATTTTCCTGTAAATTCATTATATCCATATTTCTTAGGTTTGACCACTCCCTTTCCAGAAGCTTATATCATGGTCTCTACTGGCAACTTCTTTACTTCTTTTACACGTGCATGAATACCCCAAGGATTTCTCTTCCCTGCCTGTCACAATTTGGGTGTGGTGCAGCTTTCCCATTTGTTCTTTTGTTTGCTATCGAATCCTCCCTTCACCACTTTATTTCGACCACAGTAATAATCCCATAGTATTTCTGGTGTCCTTCTGTTTAACACAGGACTAACTAATAAATGCAGTAACCAGTCCTTGTTCAGCTGTTTTTTTTTTTTTCAACTGTCTGACACTGTTTTCAGCTTTCATTCTGTTGACACATTTATTTTCAGATTGCCATTGTAGGAAGGAAACCTTATTGGGAAATGAAACCCTTTAATAAAGAAGGAATCAATGTTATATATAGAATTGGAAAAATTAATCTGAATTCATAATCTTAAGTAGCATACTTTCTCCCCTCCATGACTCTAGAAGGAGGAGCAGCACTTTACTATAACCTCATCACCAGTGCTTATCCTGCACCGCATTATGGCTTATACCATTACTCAACCTAAGACAACTTGACCCTAGGCAAGGCAGCTCTTTCCAGTTGTTGAGTCAGGTACCAGCATTCACCCATGTAATGGAACAGAGTATTCCACAGTGTGTTTCAAGGTGATGTATTAGTTAGATGCCCTAACAAGTGGCACTAAGGGCACAGGAACATCCTCATCTCTTAGGTCATGACACCTGTGCCTAAGATTAATAAGGCACTTGTGATTTTTTTGAAACAATGATAATAAATCAGGTAACCGCATCATCACAATAAATAAATTGGTTATGCAATAATGGCCAAGGGTGATTTTAAAAATACAATGCTTAGTGAGTCGGGGAGCAAGCAACATGATGTGATAACGTAAAGCTTAAATAAAAGGATTAGATTTAAGGGTCTTATTCGTCTAATAAGTGAAGGTTGCCATAAAAAGGAAGCTAAACTTGAAAGCATGTATGAGACGTGAAATATTTAGGATCAATGATAAATAGAATAAGGTGATTCATAACCTGATCTAGCCTGAGAGTGTTTTTTTCAGAAAAGGGACTGGATGTGGAGGAGTGGTGCTTTAAGATTACTATAACCCTGGAAAATATCATGTACATATTGCTACAGTTCCTAAAAGGTATAAAATACAAAACAGAAAAATGATGACTTGGATAAAAGCCTTAGTGTTATAGTTTAGGATGGATTTAAATTTAAATATTTTGATATGTTTAAATTGTTTATATTGTTTAAAATATTGGGAAAATTCAAAAAAGTATACAAAATAAATACATTATTGCATATTTACATTTTGAGAGAATTTAATGAATTCAATTTGTGATCATTATTGGTCAAAGTTTTATTAGAACAAGTTTTGTATGTAATATACATAAATTTACTAAATTGAGCATGAAACATATTATAGATAGTAGAAAATGAAATGAAAAAGCCCAGTGCAATAGCAAATATAATTAATCCAATGATGCAAAAAATATTAATATTCTATCTTTTTAATATTATTGGGATTTTGTTTTTATTGTATCATTTTTACTTTACACATATTTTCAATGAACTATAGATTATTTTTTCTATTTCAATTCAGCAAGTATAAAAATAAACACACCATTTTCTCCTAGAGGAAAAAAATTATCTCTGTACATATATTTTAGGTACCTATTTCTAGAGTAAAAATGCAAATTTTGAAGCCATTTTAGCTCATCTCTTTACTTTAGTCTTAATACACAATCAAAGAAGAATTGTTATTTTTAAAAAAGTCTCTAACAGAGGCACCTGGGTGGCTCAGTTGGTTAAGCTTCTGACTTCTGATTTCCACTCAAGTCATGATCTCACATGGGATTTAGTGCACATCGCCTCCCACCCCCCCCCCCTGCCACCACTCACAGGCTCTGTTTTGACAGCTTGGAGCCTGCTTGGGATTCTCTCTCTCCCTGTTTCTCTGCTCCTCTCCCATTCTCAATCTATCTCTCAAAATAAACTTTAAAAAAAAAAGCCAACAACTCTGGGGCACCTAGGTGGCTCAGTTGGTTAAGCATCCAGCTTCAGCTCAGGTCATGATCTCACAGCTCATGAGTTGCTGACAGCTCAGAGCCTGGAGCCTGCTTCAGATTCGTCTTTGTCTCTTTCTGCCTTTCCTCTCACCTTCTCTCTCAAATATAAATAAAAGCATTTAAAAACTTTTGAAAAAATCTCTAACATCTGTGTCTTTCTCATATTTCCACAGCCACCATTATATTAAAGGCTCCCCCCCCTGAGTTTTATTGAGATATAATTGACAAATAATATTTTGTAAGTTTAAGGTGTACAACACAATAATTCAATATATGCATATAATACATAGTGATTACCACAATGTTAGGTAATACACCTCTCACCTCACATAGTTATAATTTTTGGTGCGTGTGGTAAGAACTTTTAAAATCTACTCTTAGCAACTTTAAATATACAATACAGAATTGTTAACTATATTCACCATGTCATACATTATAACCCAGGATGTACTTTCTTATAACTGGAAGTGTGTACTCTTTGACTAACATATCCCTTTTCCCCTACCAATGACCCCTGGCAAACACACATCTTTTCTCTTTCTATGAGTTCTATTCTTATAGATTCTACATATAATCAAGATCACACAGTATTTGTCATTTTGTCTAACTTGTTTCACTTAGTACAATGAGCTGAAATTTCATTAATGTTGTTCCAAATGGCAGGATGTGTTTCTTTTTAAATTTTGAGTTATATTCTATTGTGTTATATATATATAATATGTATATTATATATAAGACATTTTATTTATCCATTCATCTGTTGATGAACACTCAGATTGTTTCCATATTTTGGCTATTGTACATAATGATACAATAAACATGGGTTACAGATATCTATTCAAGATAGTGATTTCATTTCCTTCAAATATAAATCCAGAAGTAGAATTGATATATCATATGGTAGTTATATATTTTTTGAGAAACCTCTATACTGTTTTTTATAGTGGGTATATCCATTTAGATTCCCATCAACAATGCACAAAGGTTCCGTTTTCTCCATATCCTTTCCAATATTTGTTACACCTTGTCTTAATAATATCCATTCTAACAGATGTGAGATGCCATCACTCATTTTATTTTTTTATTTATTTTTTTGAATAGTTTATTGTCAAATTGGTTTCCATACAACACCCAGTGCTCTTCCCCACAAGTGCCATCCTCCATCACCACCCTCTTCCCCCCCTCCCCCTTCCCCTTCAACTCTCAGTTCATTTTCAGCATTCAATGGTCTCTCAAGTTTTTCGTGCCTCTCTCTCCCCAACTCTCTTTCCCTCTTCCCCTCCTGCTGGTCCTACATTAGGTCTCTCCTGTTCTCCTGTTAGACCTATGAGTGCAAACAGATGGTATCTGTCCTTCTCTGCCTGACTTATTTCGCTTAGCATGACACCCTCAAGGTCCATCCACTTTCCTACAAGTGGCCAGATTTCATTCTCATTGCCATGTAATACTCCATTGTGTATATATACCACATCTTCTTGATCCACTCATCAGGTGATGGACATTTAGGCTTTTTCCATGTTTTGGCTATTGTTGACATTGCTGCTATGAACATTGGGGTACATGTGCTCCTATGCATCAGCATTTCTGTGTCTCTTGGGTAAATCCCTGGCAGTGGTATTTCTGGGTCATAAGAGAGTTCTATGGATAGTTTTTTGAGGACCCTCTACACTGTTTTCCAGAGAGGCTGCACCAGTTTACATTGCCACCAACAGTGTAGGAGGGTGCCCGTCTCTCCACACCCTCGTCAGCATCTATAGTCTCTTGATTTGTTCATTTTAGCCACTCTGACTGGTGTGAGGTGGTATCTCAGTGTGGTTTTGATTTGTGTTTCCCTGATGAAGAGGCCATCACGCATTTTAATTGTTGATAGCTAGTAAAATCCATACACACTGTGATCAAATTAGCTTTTTCTTATATGGACTTATCATATAAAATGTCTCAACTTCAAGACTATTGCCTACAAGTTCAGTGCTGTACTTATTTGTTTGGCTTTCAAGAGCATCCATATTACGATTATTCTTAATCAGACTTTTTTCTATCTTCCCACTCTCCAACTTGAATTATCCACTTAAGCCAAAATGGTCTCACCACTAGCCTTTGGGTTTATGACTATATGACTATATTAACAGAGACCATACATATTAGTTTAGAACATACTATGTACTCAGCCCAAGAGTATTTAATTGATCTTAGTATGTTTTTCCAATGCCGTGCTTAGACATTAACATTCTGAGCATTCTTATGCTTGGAACACACTCCTTATATCTCCCACATGTGTACATTCTACTCAGCCCACTAATTTCCCACTGTTCTAGGACATATTCCCATATGGTTATAAACTATTATCTCTTCTTTCTTCACAATAGTTGCCCACTGAGAATATTGTACCATGAGCTTTAGCTGTTTATATAGTGTATTATAGACTCCCTATCACTTCTCAGCCTTTTGGCTAAGATCGAGTGTAGACTCCCTAAAGAAAATACATTCTAACTTTTTATGTATTCACTATAATATCTGCCAGACTGCTAAGCATGTAATAGATAATTAATAAATTAAACAACTATATATTCATTGATAGATAATTTTATATACTAATTTCTTCATCAAATATTTATTAAGTAGCTTTTCAATGACTTACCTGCCTATATTCAATGTGCATATACAATGAACATAATGGACCCTTTTAAAGCCTCTTATTTAAGCACTTTACAGTGGGGAAAATAAAGACAGTTTCAATAGAGTAGGAGGAAACCAAACACTATTTGCAATGAGAATATAAAGAGAGTGAGAGAAATGGAATTTCCAGGAAGATGGTCATGCTTGTATAAAATATTAAGAAAAGAATTCAGAAGATATATATAGCCTTGCACTAGGCTATTCCTTCATTCATTTTGATTTATTTGGTGGTTTATTTGTTTATTTTTAATATCCCAAACTAAAATGTAAATTCTTTGAGAACTCAAACAAGGTATCTCCAGCTAGCTCTCTACTACATCTCTAAACAACGTATTGCCTTACATATGATATCTCTAAATAAATGTTTACTAAACTATGAAAACAAGATATTTCCAATGACTTGGTTGATAGTCTTTTATGTGTCTGATTGTGTTTGGCCAAGGTTGTAGATGGTGAGGTATAGGCAGTAGGGAAGAGAGAAAGTTTAAAATAAGTTATACATATAAAGATTTTGACTCTATTCTGAAGACAAAGATTACCACAGAAAGAGAGAAGGCAAGAGAAGTTACCAGAATCAGATGTGTCTTTTGGAAGAGCACTTTGGCACTGGTATGGGTGGTATGATATGAATTAGAAGAGATCAGCTGGAATACTGAAAAACTTACTTGGAGGTCATTGTATCCAAAATTTAGGTCCTCAACGAAATCAATAATAATGAGATGGAAATAAGGGTAGGAGTCCAGAAATATTTAAGTAGTAGGGATGTAGACTGATGGATTCATTCTGGAAAACATCCTGGCACACTCATGAATCATAATTTATACTCCTAAGTATGTGTCACATAAAAACGCTTAGTTACATAAGGACAGATGTACCAGAATTTTGTCACAGTATCATATCTGGCAGGCAAACATTTGAGGTAACGTTGTTGTCTATGACTGGCAGAGCAGATAAGTAAAATGTGGTGTAAGCACACCACAAAATATTTGCAACTGTTAATAAGCAACAGATTAGGGGTGCCTGGCTGGCTCAGTTGGTTAAGTGTCTGACTTTGGCTCAGGTCATGATCTCATGGTTTGTGGTTTTGAGCTCCGCCTCGGGCTCTGGGTGGACAGCTCAGGGCCTGGAGCCTGCTTTGGATTCTGTGTTTCCCTCTTTCTCTACCCCTCCCTCATTCATTCTCTGTCTCTGTCTCCCTCTCTCTCAAAAATAAATAAATGTTAAAAAATTTTAAAGCAACAGATTAAATGTATATAAAGCACAACATGGATGGATCATAAAATTATAGTGCTGACCTTAATAAGTGAGGTACAGAATGCAATTTCTAAGAAAAATACATTTGCATAAGAATATACATGAATGTCTGAATCACCAATAAACAAAATATACAGTTAAGTATAAGAAAATAATCCTGGCTTATTCAGGAAAAAAATATGTTGTTACTTTTACTGGCATTGTGACAAATCTATATATTTCCATTAGTAGAGTTGACACTAGGATGCTTAGCTTTCTTATCCAAAAACAATAACACAGATTTTCATTTGTTCAAATCTACTCTTGTCTTAAAATTTAAACTTTAAAGGAAATGAAAATAAGGAGGCATCATAATGGTGCCTATTTGAATAAACATCTTATGGCCCTTATGGTGACAACCACTGGATTACCTGCATTGTGAGTGGCTATTCATTTCCTGATATAACTTTGCCAAATGATTAAGTAGAATGGTTTTTCCAATCCTGCCTTCTTCAGAAAAGGTGAAGAAGGAGCACTGGAGAGACTTAACCTGTGTGTCCTTTATATCCAGATTTTGGTGCTGTTGTAGGTCTTACTCTGCCGAACAAAGTCCTATTGTACACAATCAAAGAATTTTTCAGATATTCCTGACCAACCTGACAGAGTTGAGACTTTGGCATTCAAAATATTACATACTAATTAAATTTAAATAACCATGTAAAGAAAAATATACTAATGAAAAATACCAGGTCTTATTTTGAAAAAAGAATGAACTGTAATTCATGCCTAGAAACCTTATACCAATTGTTAACACTTCTCTAAGTGAAATTGCTGTTGCAGACCTAGCTTCCTCCATTCCATTCTATCATTATCTCAGAAATTAAGAGGTAATCACTCAGGTTAAGTGGTTCTCATTGTGATTATGCTCTAACTCCCTGTCTCTATTGATTATCGATTGTGTCGCCACTCTGAAGGTGAAACTTTTTCATTCAAATGATCCCATGATGATGTGAATATCCTCCTGATGACCCTTGAACTAGTTCATTCTTGGCAGAATGTTAGAGCATGAGTAAATATTGAAGTGCTTCAGACTCTGGTCTTTAGGCAACTACTCAACACTTAGCCAAGTATTAATGAGCTTCCACTTCCTCAGTTACTCTAGTTATTCTGTATTTTAAATTCATTTTGAAAATATAATAGACATTTCCTTTCAAAAGAAAGGAAATTTACAAGTAAATTCACTGACATAGCTTTGTTTATATTTTTGTTATAGAAGAGTTTAAAGAAAAATATAAATTATACTCTGCTTATTAAAGATGCTATCACTTTTAATTTCTTTGAGAAATTAGAGAGAATTTATCACTAAATTCTCCAAGTTCAAGTTCCTTGAGAAACAACACAGTCAATGAGACAACTGTGCTGCCCTTTTTAATGATAAAACATCATTCAATCTACTTAAACTCCTTTAACATCAGCTCTCTTGTATATACAATGAGAATAATATTGTCCACCTCTCTATTAGTCGGATTTCTCTAGAAAACAGAATGAATGGAATACAAAGAATGGCATATTAAAAGAAGTTTAATATGGAAGATTGACACATAATTCTGGAAGCTGAGAAGTCCCATGATCTGCCGTATGCAAGCTGGAGCCCCAGGAAAGCCAGTGCATTAGTTCCAGTCCAAACCCGAAGGCCTAAGAACCAAGGAGGCCAATGGTATAAATCTCAGTCTTAGTCCAAATGCCTAAGAATCAGGAGTGCCAATGTCTGAGGGAAGGAGAAAACAAATATCACAGCTGAAGCACTAATGAGATTCACCCGTTCTCCATCTTTTGGTATTATTATTCCAGCCTTGAAGGATTGGTTGTGCCCATTGACACAGGGGTGATCTTCTTTACTTAGTCTGCCAATTCAAATGCTAATTTCTTTCAGAAACACCCTCATAGATACACTAGAAATATTTTTAGTAGCTCTCCAGGCATTTCTTAGCCCAATCAAGTTAACACATAAAATTAACCATCAAATCTTAGAGGTTGTGTAGATTATAAGTCATAAATAGAAGGGGAATGGCCACTGTAGGCACCTAATACTCAGAAGATAAGACTACAATGATTAAGGGGCACCTTGGTGGCTCAGTCATTTGGGTGTCTGACTCTCAGTTTCAAATCAGGTCATGATCTTAGGGTCATGGGATTGAGCCCTGTGTTGGGATCCCTGCTGAGCATGGAACCTGCTTAAAAATCTCTCTCTCTCTCTCTCTCTCTCCTACTCCTCTGCTTGCTCTCCCTCTTAAAAAAAAGTTACAATGATTTAGATATATAATAGTGTAGTAGAGATAAGGGGCAGGGATTTTACAGCCTATCACAGATGGATTAAAATTTTAGGATTGACATATCAGTAATTTAACTCTTCTGAGATTAATTTCCTTCTCAGGTAGTGTGTGTGTGTGTGTGTGTGTGTGTGTGTGTGTGTGTGTGCGTGTGTGTGCGTGCACTTTGTTCAAAGAAATCAATCTATAGATATTATAGATATTATAGATCCATTTATTAATATTTTGTTGGAGAAGAAATAGGAAACTCCAAGTTAAGATTCTTTATGCATTGCTGTTTTAACTGAATATCTTACTTATTATCTGATTGATGACTAAGAGTTATTTACAATTTTCATTATTCCTCCCAAAAAGAATAAGTTTTTCTTATCCTTCTTCAAATTTCTGGTTTTGGGTGCTCTTACAGGTTTTGTTCTACTAGACACCAATCACAGATAATCAATAAATATTTCAGTTATGTCCAACCACAAAAACATGCGTTGTGTAGCCTCTTTCCAGATAATAAAAATCTCACCTCTGCTCATGGATCTGCTGTTTTTAGCATCCTATTCTCATTACTTGCAGGTAGGAAGTCAGTGGCAGTAATTTGAAAGGTATATTTTCAAGGCTACTTGGAAATTTACAAATATGAGAACAAAACTGTCCTAATTGGCATTAACTTTATTGTCATACAATAATCATACATCCAGCAATTTTTACCAAGTGTTGTGTCTACTTCATGCAGCAATTGAGACCAGCAAAAGATGGCTGCCAACAAATGATGTATGAAATATAACACAGGAGCAGGAAGAGATTAGGACATCTGAAAACACTTTAGTCATAGCCAAGATATAAATTTTCCACTTTTATGAGAACATTGAATCAAATTTGGAGGCTTCACATTTAGTTTTATTCTATACTTGAAAATAAAATATAAATTGCCTCATTATTTCACATTAATTTAAAGTAAATCATCATGACTGTTGATTACAATATACATAAAAGGCCATATTTGTATAGTGGAAAATGTACAGTTTTTTAGAGCATATGTATAGATGTAATGTTGCTGTCAATTAGTATATGTAAACATACTAAGAGGCAGAAGTTAGGCTCAAGGGAGCTCCACAGAGTCTGTTACTATCTCTAATGTCGTCTTTATACTGATGTCCTCATGTTATCACTTGATGGCTCCTTACTAGATTTCTCTAAATGTGATTTTTTTATTTTTTTTCTGTGCCTCTTTACATAACTTCAGGCTAGCCAAATCCATGGTAAAACAAAACCTGATTTTCTGACAGGGACCACCAAGTATTAATGTGCTTATGTAGCTGAACACATTCAACTTTGTGAGGGCCCCAAAAAGTCTGTTACACAGCACTGTGTGTTTACATCCACGTGCATTTCCCCAAAGTGTTTGCGTTTGAATTTACTCAATGACCTTGTGGAGGTTAATGGTCATTTTGGACTTAAAATATGTGAAATTACTTATTTAACTTCAGCTCAAATAAGCCCTCAAGCTCCACAACCAATTAAAGCTCATCAAACGTCCTACTTCCATTACTCACCTCCTGGCTGGGAATATTGTCAAGTCTCAGACCACTTAGTAAAATTGTCCATGGTAATTATAATGTCGATAGGCTAAAGAAGACAAATCATTTTAAAGGACATTTTTCTCCTATGTATGTACCATATACATTGACAGATAACACATATGTTAGGACATTTGGGAGCTTATATGGTACTTCCTGACCCTAGGATTTATTAAAAAGACAAATACTTTTATTAATATCTGTTTCAAATATAAAACACATTTTTCACTTTTTATTTAAGAAAAACCTGTAGTAACTATGAAGGACAAACATTCAGGATAAGCAGATTGACAGATTTGACCTTTGACTCCGTTAACATTGAAGTCTCAGTTGTGCTACTTTTTAACGAGCTATTTATTAACAGGCAATCTGTCATTGGACAGTTCCAGAGAGTTCATCTGTCATAATGATGATCTATGGTATGTTTACCTCAAAATCTCACCGCTGCATATTTCTCCAGGGAACTTTCATTGAAGGAAGACTTTAGTTGCTCTGTGGCCAGTGTTCCTTTATGGGCTGTCATTGCCCTTGTAATAAAGCAAACTTTCTTACTACAGAATAAGCTGGTGGCGGTTCAGGCCATCTCCAACTCAGCATGGTTCTCACATGTTCAGCTTGGCCTCTCAGCATTACGCTTATCCTGGAACTTTTTAATTAGTTTCCTGACATGTCTATGCAGCTGTCTTCTGGATGAGTTTCAACTACCTACGGTTTTTCCCTCGACTGACAAAGAGCGACACAATGCAATTATGATTATTATAACATATATTAACTATCACTGATGGTTGTAAGTCTCCATCCAATCCTCATAATACTTTGTTGCCATACAAATTTAAGCCAACTCCATTTCTCTGGAAAACATTTCTAATACTTTGCTTATAGTCATTAATTTAAATAACTGTCTTCAAACATGTAGAATAACACTAATGTTAGCAAAGGGTCAAAAGTTAGTATCTTGTTACACAATAATTTTTTATATTGGATTTTATTCCCTTTAATATTTAAAAAGTATAGGTTACATAGGAAATAATGAAGGAAAAATAAATAACAGATTAGGACGAGGAAGTAGACTATGAAGAACAGTTATATTAGTGATGTGGCCAATTATTGCTATTCCTATCATTCACTTTCCATTGTTTGTCTTTTATGGTTTTGTGTTTAAGTAGCATAAGGTAAAAGGAAGCCATTCTGCATTTTTTTTGCAATATTGGCTCAAATTTCATTATTCAGTTGAAAAAGATGTTAAATACTTACTGAGTTGATAACATTAAGATTAAAAGAAAAGTAGTTTGGTTTATTGTGCATAATATGCTAAAGACTAATAAGGAATAAACCTTTAGGACCTCCCTTTCTTCATGTGCTATTGATGTTTAGGAAGGAATAAAAGGTATAGAATAGAGAAACAGAATGTGGATATAGGAATGGGAAGCACATATGAATGAGTAAATATTGGGCTGCACAAACTGCCGGGAAAAGCAGTTGAAACTGTTGTCAGTTTATACATTCCTGATATCAGAATCTTATAAAACTGAAGTATAAACAATAAAATTTCTTTATTAATATTTCAAGTAGGGTTCTCCTTTTTCATTATTTAGCCCAAGGTTGTTCACTAGAGTCCAGACTTGTCTCAGTCATATTCACTAATGTTTCCCTCATGGCTCATAGTCTACATCAGAATGAAAAATAAAACTCTTGGGGCGCCTGGGTGGCTCAGTCGGTTAAGCGTCCAACTTCGGCTCAGGTCATGATCTCACAGTTTATGAGTTCGAGCCCCGCGTCGTGCTGCCGGCTCAGAACTTCGAGCCTGCTTCAGATTCTGTCTCTCCACCTCTGTCTGCCCTTCCCATGCTCATGCTCTGTTTCTCTCTCTGTTTCTCAATAATAAATAAATGTTAAAAAAAAATTAAAGAAAAGAAAAATAAAACTCTTATCTTTAACAGCCATTAGGAAAACCTATTGTGAAAGTAAATTTGAAGAAAGAAGTAGAGATGTTCCCTCAATCAAACACACAATTTATTGACTATCCTTCGGATATTGACCTTTTTGATTCTTAAATGACAGGATTGTTTTTCTTCTTTGCTTGGAATAAGGCCTCCCCATTTTTTTTCAAAGCTGTCTCTTTTGTATCAGTAAGTTTCTATGCAATATATCCATCAATCTTTGTTCAATTATTCTGTTTTATATTCTTCATTGTACATATTGTTATGCATAGCTAACTTACTTATTTGTTTACTCTTTTATTTACTGTTTTTCTGACATGAGAATATAAGCCTATAAGAACAGCACTATTATCTATTTCCTACACTACTATCCCTCCAGAACCTTCACACTTTCAACCAGTCTTTGGATTACTCTCTATTATAGAAACCCACATGATGGTTAAATATATGCTACTGAAATAATAATGATGCCTGTAATTAAGGCAAATTGCCAGCACTTACTACAACTGAAATATATTACAGATAAACTCTAATAGTAATCCAACACCTATAACTTACAAAAAGTCAAAGGAATCTGCTAAAAATTTTGTTGTGGTTTAAGTTTCCTGGGAGTTGATGATTCCTAATATTATAATGCGTTTTAAATTTACTGGCCGATGTTTCCTGTGTCATTGAATAACATTTACCTAGGGCTCTCAGGTACTTCTTTTTTTTATATAAAGAGGAACTAGAAGTAGGTAAGTAATTTTAGCTACAGTCGTTAGCTGTTTTTCCTACATGAAGTGGTCTTAAGAGTAATCAATCATTCAGTGAAAAATGAGACAATAGACATGTCTGGAGCTTAACATTAGATCAATTACCGTTGCTTATGTTACAGTTCTTGCAAGTTCTATACAGAAATAATTGGCTTGTCTAAGACATATCCTCGTTATTAAGTATTCCAGTATAGTGCTGATATAGTGCCAAAAATTTCATGAGAAACTATAATATGGACAATAAGAAATGGGAGAAAACATATAGGGTGAGTCTCTGCATAATATTGTTTTTTAAAGACGTCTGAGTGACAGACACAGGAAGGCTGTTTTTTCTTCTTATTACTCATAGGTCTGATAATGTTTAGTACAAACTTCTAACCTAGCAGTGGCATGAACTTATGACCTACATACCTAGATTTGGGGCTAAAATAAGATGATTTTTATCCCATTCTAAAATTTGTTTTAAAAATATTATAAACCAAAGGAATTCCTAACCATTGCAGTAGTTATCTTACAAATTGTGAAAAATGATTTCATTTTGCATGGACATTCTTCAGTGGCTTACACTTACTTAGTGTCTGAGGACCTGTCACTTATTAGTCAAACAAGGTATTCAGTTTTTTTAAATTTTTATTTAAGCCCAAAAATTCTGTTTCAATAAACTATCTTTTATCTCCACAAATGGAGATAAAAAGATAAATTCAAAATGGATTAAGGACCTAAATGTGAAATGTGAAACTATAAAAATTCTAGACGAGCACTCAGGTGGTAATGTCTCTGACATCAGCTCTGGCAACGTTTTTCTAGATATGTCTCCCAAGACAAGGAACCAGGGGCAAAAGGAAACTGAGACTTCATCATAATAAAAAACTTCTGCATGATGCAAGAAACAACCAACAAAACTAAAAGACAACCTCCTAAATGGGAGAAGGTACTTGCCAATGATGTTTCTGATAAAGACTTAGTATTCAAAATAGAAAAATTAAACAAAAAGTCTTTTGTTTTTTGGTCCTTGAACTTTAATAAAATGCTAACTATGCTTCTTTGAACATTACTTGGTCATTTTCAGGAACAAAACAATGCCATTGCGTATCCTGCCTCATCAGAGCCGCATTCTCTCTTAACTTTAATATGATTTGGAATCAATCTTTCTTGCTTTGTACATCACTTTTTTTTTCTTGTAACTCTTCCCCGTATCATTATGCTCTTACATCTTCTCTGTATTGCTTTTGCATAACACTAACAATGTACAAAATGTAAATGTGATTATTACTCATGTTTTGTTGTATAAAAATCTATCCCAAAACTTCGTGACTTATATTATGCTTATTAGTTACAATTTGGTCAGGGCTCTGAGAGTGAAGTGCTCTCTACTCCGCTGGCCTCAAGTGAGGGCTACAAGTTAATGAAGGCTCTTTCACTCAAATGTCTGGCAGTCAATATTAATTCAAAGAAAAGACTGTTGCCAAGCACCATTCAGTACTTCTGTATGTGGCTGTTTGGGTCCTTCACAACATGGTGACTGGATTCTAAGCAAATGATCAGTGTCCCACAAGAACCAGGCAGATCAGGCAAATGGTATTTGCCTCTTATGACCCAGACTCAGATGTCATGCAGTGAGATTTCTACCACATTCTATTATTTTACTACTACATTGTTTGACTTGGCGGGCCCTCGTAACTAAAGGTTGCTTCTGCCGCCAGGATTTTTCATCCATGATTTTTTTCATATAATAATAAAACAGAGTTCATTGTATCATAAAATGTAAAGATGTCATTAAATACTAAGTGTATATCAAAGGCAGTCATTTTGCCCTCAAGCTATTTTACAAATGTACTCTTTTGTATCTATGAAAGATCTATTATTCTGTAAGCCGGAAGCTACTTACGCTGGTTAATAATGACTTTTTAAATGACAGATGTTTAATTTTAAAGCTTACCAGAAATTTAATCTAAATATTAGTTCCTTTTAGAAAAATGCCTGTCCTTTTTATCTGAACATGAAAATAAAGTTGTTTTTACTTTAGGGGCACTTGGGTGGCTCAGTCAGTTAGTTAAGCACCCAAATTCAGCTCAGGTCATGATGTCAACAGTTTATGAATTCAAGCCCTGCATTGGGCTATGTGCTAAGAGCTCAGAGGGGAGCCCACTTTAGATTCTGTGTCTTCCCCTTTCGCTCTGTCCCTCAGATAAATAAATAAACATCAAAAAAAATTCTAAGATTACTTTACTTACTGGTAAATCTTACATGAGTAGCTTCTAAGTTCTACTGCTTTCCAATTATTTTCAATTCTTCTCTCCTTTCTTTTTTAATCTGTTAATAATTGCTTTTTTGGCACTTCCTTTTACTCTGATTAATTTCATAACAGAGTTTATGTCTAAATACAAATCCCCATAATTCTATGGAATAACACACTCTTTGTATAAAACAGGAATTTGAAAGCCACTCTTCTATCACTTGAGGTTATTTTTCTCTATTCTGTTTTATATTAAGCTATATTCTGTGCATTTTCTCTTGATTTAAGCCCTGTCTGTGAACTGAATATCACAAATGCCATGAAATTAAATAAAATAAAGGAAATAACTCTTTCATTATTCATGAATTCACTAAACAAATATTTATTAAGAACTCATAGTGGATGGAGAAAAGCTACTCTTTATTCAAGGGAACATTTAATTAAATCATCATCTTATAGCAAAATTCAGATGCTAAAAAGAAAAGTAGAAAAATAAAGGATAAAATACAGAAGACTCACAATAGAGAGTATTAATCAAATACAATTCCCTTCTGATTCATCTATTTTAACATACCATTTCAGAAACAGGTTTGTTTAGAAAAAATTGTTTTTACTAGTCATTACTTTTTCCTATATTATTCTTTCTTGTAGCTTGCAATAAATATGAGTCATTGAAATATTGATATAATTTTCTGAAAATATTAAAGTATATTAATAAAAATAGAAGGCAGAGTTTTAGCTTTCTTCCTATGACTTTTAAATTTAATCATTCCAATTGACTTGATGAGGCACAAGTAAATCAGCTTAACTGACTCTTGACTGTAATATGTATGTAAATGTTTTTTGCATTAGAATTGTGAAAGGATCAGAAACTGATGTGGCCAGAGTTGAATATTCTAATTCTCTGAGGGACTGCTTGGAATGAAGAAAGCATGCAATGACTTTTGTATAACATGTTGGAAGCTCAGTGACCTGAGTGTCCTGCATCGCAAAAGGGTAGATGAAAACAAAAACAAAAACAAAACAAAACAGATTTTTGCAGTAAGGTGTATGATAACATCAATCATCTTCCTATGATCAAGGCTGTATATGTAATTATTGTATTTAGAATATTGAATATTCAGTGACCTTTTCCTGATGCACAGATATTCTCAGCAAATGATAACACCGGGGCGGGGGGTGCATTCTAAATATTATTTGATTTGATTTGATTTGATCTGTCACTGTATTCACAAAGAGAATTAGCTATTTTTTATGTCCACAGGATGAAGTGAGGAGAAAAAAAAATGTTTGCTGCCATTTGAATACTACAATAAAAGTTTGGGGAAAAGTGAGCCTTTCTTTTTTATTTTTAATTGGTTGATGTTGATGTACTTATTTTTTAATTGAAGTATATTTGATATACAGTGTTATATTAGTTTCAGGTATTTGATAAAACCATTCAGTATTTTTATACATTACTCAGTGCTCATTATGATAATTGTACTCTTAATCCCATTTATCTATTTGTCTATCTCCTTCATCCATCCCCTCACCCACCTCCCTTCTATCAACTCGGTTTGGCCTCTTTTTAAGAGTCTGTTTTTGTTTTTCGTTTTTTTTTTCTCTCTTGCATTTTTTATTTTTTTGGTTCTCAAATTCCACGTATGTATGAAATCCTATGATATTTGTCTTTCTCTGTTGGACCTAAAAATGGACCCTCCTTACACTATAGTGGCAATTGATAAATCATTTCAATGGAGAAATTCATAGCCACATCATTTAAATATACATGTCTTTTGATCTAAAAATTTAATTTCCAATTAAAAGAGAATATTATTGAAAAAGATCACAGTGTTCCACATTTTATTTTAATGTAGGGTATTCATTATAAAAATGGAATATTCATTATAATATTGTTTATATTTGAAAATGTCAAATAGATGATTCAATAAATAAATCCACACAATGGGAAACTTGAAAGCCACATATTGGTTGTAGATTACGATATAATATATAACATGTGATTATTTAAAATATAGTAGCATATTAAATATATAGCAAAAACAAATGAGTTAATAAATTATAATAATATAATTAATATTTAAAAACAGAGGAAATACACATGTGATGTTGATAAACTGTTCTGGGAGAGGATTACAAAATATTATTTCGCTGTTTCAGAGTAGAGATGTGTATATATATGTACCCATACTAACGAAGTGAAACAGAAAAACACTTCTGCAATATCCATCACAAAGTTAACAGCAGTGTCTATGTTTAGATGAGGACACAGATGGATTTGGTATTCTTCTTTTTTATTTATGGAATTTTATATAACAAACTTCTTAAGAATCAAACCAGTACATGCTCCTTGTAGAAGAGAGGAAAAACGCTATGCCATAAACAAATTCTTGATTGGAAATTACCAGAAGGAAGTTTATCTTCCCAATGCATCTCAAATGGTCATAAATTTGTGTTAAAGTCTCCCAACAACTGTTAAAGCTTGATTATTTAATACATAACATTTTCTTGTTCAGGCACGCAGTACTCTTTACATTGGTGAGATCCTAATGAAAGCTGAAATGTGTTGCTTGTAAGGCAAAACAAACAAACAAATGAATGCATTGTCTGTAACATAATCTTAATATTTGAAACATGAAGTTTAACTTGACTTTCCAGTCTGTTTCCTGCTCACGTCTAGAACCACCATTACTTTGTGCTCCAAAACTAGAATGCCAGGAGCTGTAATTCTATTTCTGCATTTGATACTTAGAGTATTATGTTAAATTCCTTTAACATTATTTGGCATTTAGTCACTCATATATAATATTGTGGAATTAGCATCTCTTAAAATGTTTAAAGAGAGGTTAAGTAATTTTCCCAAGGTCACATAGTGGATTTTGGAGCCATTAATTAATACAATGAGAGTGAAAGGAAAATGGGGCAAAGAAAAGTGAGTTTTGCTCTGAAAAGCAATGATTTGATACCTGCTGCATTCAACTGTTTTGGCACATAGTTTTCTTATGCATTTTTCTACACATGTGGTTCCATTTCAAGGACTTAGTATTGGTCTCTGGTGTTGGAGAATAAGAGACCAAGCAGCATTAGCTGAATCACCTTGGAAAAGTTAAGTCCATGTTTTTGAGCCCATGCATTATCTGCATTTCTGCCATCCTGGGTATTTTGTGTATGGGCCGGTTGAGGGATGGCCAAGAGGCTGACTGATATCCACAGAGCACATCATTTCTTTTCTCCACCTCCACATGTACTTGGGATACAGTATCCTCATAGTCTTTCCCAGTTTGAGAGATTTATCCACATAGCTCTTCCCTAGACTTCCTTGTTGCCAAACTTCTAATCCTATTCTTCCTGAGTCCTGAACATTCCACCCAAACTGTTAGCAATTGCCAATGAACCTTCAGAGATCTGCACTTCTGCCCATCTCTCCCTTCAGACAAAGAAAATGCCCAACACACTGCTTAAAGTTTCACTGAGAGTATTACATACATAAGACCCTCCTTGGCTGCATGGGTGGCTCAGTCATTAAGTATCTGGCTTCCGCTCAGGTCATGAACTCACAGTTGTGAGGTAGAGTCCCACTTTGGTGAGCTCCAGCCCTGCTTCAGGTGTACATAAACCCCACATTGGGTAAAACAGAAGCCCCGGTGAGCCCCACTTCTCTCTCTCCCTCTGACCCTTGCTTACTTGTTCCCACTCTGTTAGGTTTCAATTACCTGTTTACATCTTAGTAACTACTTTCTTGTAAACGCAGCTATGGTTTTAGATGCTGTAGGACATTTTAATATTTCATCTGTCTGTAAGAACTTTTGAGATAATTCAAATCCAGCATCTTGCCAAAAATGGAAGCCTATTTAACTTTCAATCCAGAATATTAATCACCTACTATGAATTGAAAATTTTATCACTTACATTTTACAGGACTTATTACTTATCTGTTCCTAGGTTTTTGTCTCTCCCATCCCATTATTATGTGAACCTTTTAAGGGTAATGCATTTTGTCTCCTGTTCATTACTGTACCCTCAGCCCATAGAAGAGTGGCTGACACATAATAGACACTTAAGACCTATTTTTTAGTAAACGTATAATGAACAAATGAGTTCAGAAACTTGTTGTTAACCTAATAATTCCCAAATTCTGAAGTCATTGTGAAATAATAGCCTACAGTTCAGCCTTAATTCTTACATTTTCCCATTAAATACAAACTTTGAAATAATAGAATCTCTATTTTTTTTAAGTTTTATTTTAATTCCAATGAGTTAAAATACAGTGTAGTATCAAGTGTGCTGGAGTCCAGCTCCATCAGGTCCAGGGGTCCCTGAAGGATGGACAGTGTCAGTGAAAAGGAGTGAGAGAGCCTCGAGTTTCTTCCTAATCACCAGGCAGGCATCTCTGCTCTGTCTGATTCTCTAGCTTTATTTATAGTGAAAAGTACAAGGAACAGAAAGAGCAGCATGTGTTTAGTAAATGATTTCTCATAGATAATTTTTACAGTTTTTCCAGAACATGGATTCTACAGAAGTTATAATTCTAACCTTCATAGTAATGATTGTTGAAAAAACTTAGCTACAGGCACTGATGCTGTTATAGAGGAAAAGCAGGTATTTTTTAAGCATACATTTTTTCCATAAGATGCATAAGAACAAGATATACAAAACCTTAGGTATAGCCCTGAGATAGTGTTCTTTAACCATGAGGCAAACAGCATTGTTTAGTAAAGGTCAGTTTTATATGAGTAAGGATCATTACGCTGTTAATAGCTCTGAGAGAAGATACCCAGAAAAACAGGATCCCCAGGAGACATAATGTCTGCTATCACAGTCCAAAAGACAAATGATACATTTTTGACATTTATCGCAGTAGTGACTTTGCAATGATGTCCAGGCCTAGAAAGTAGTGAGTTATCAGTTAATTGCTCAGCTAGAAGGAAAGTTATATGTTGCTTGCCTTAGTCGCATTAGGGTGTGTCTAGTTTGCCAAATTTTTCCCTGACCAGGTGCAATTACGCCTCAGGGACAGGGTAGGGGGACAGGCTGCTCCTGACACTAATCAGCAAAGCACTCCAAGGGTTGGTGCCCAGCAAAGAGACAGTTATGATGGTGTAGATACTGGTTGCTGCGTGATGGCAAAGAGACCTTGCAAACGTGCCTTAACCTCACTAGGAGTGTGCTCATCCAGTGAGTTCAGGATGTCTCCCAATACAGGTGTATTAAATTTGTTTGCATACATCATCTGGTGCTCATCACATGTGCCTCCTTAATCCCCATCACCAATTTCCCCATCTCCCACCCATCCTCCCCTCTGGGAACCAGCAGCTTGTTCTCTATAGTTAAGAGTCTTTTTATACTTCAATATTACTTTGGCTATTCGGGATCTTTGTCATTCCATACAAATTTTAGGATAGTTTGTTCTAGCTTTGAGAAGAATGCTGATACAATTTTGATTGGGATTGCACTGAATGTGTAGATTGCTTTGGGTAATAATGACATTTTAATGTCTATTCTGATTCATGAGCATGGAATGTTTTTCCATTTCTTGGTGTCTCCTTTAATTTCTTTCGTGTTTTCTATAGTTTTCATCATACAGATATTTTACATCTTTGGTTAGGTTTATTCCTAGGTATTTTATGGTTTTTTTGTGCTGTTGTGAATGGGATCAGTTTCTTGATTTCTCTTTCTGTTGCTTCATTATTGGTTTATAAAAATGAAACTGATTTCTATACGTTGTCTTTGTACCCAGATACTTTGCTGAATTCATGTGTCAGTTTTAGTAGGCTTCTGGTGGAGTCTGTCGGGTTTTCCATGTAGAGTATCATGTCATCTGCAAAGAGTTTGACTTCATCTTTGCCAATTCTGATGTTTTTTTTATTTCCCTTTGTTGTCTGATTGTTGATGCTAGGACTTCCAACACTATGTTAAACAACAGTGGTGAGAGTGGACACCCCTGTTGTGTTCCTGATCTCAGGGAGAAAACTCTCAGTTTTTCCCCATTGAAGATGATATTAGCTGTGGGCTTTTCATAAATGGCTTTTACGATGTTTAAGTAAGTTCCTTCTATAACGACTTTCTCAAGGGTTTTTATAAGGATGCCGTATTTTGTCAAATGCTTTTTCTGCACCTATCAACAGGATTATATGATTTTTATCTTTTATTTTTTTAATGTGATGTATCATATTGATTGATTTGCAAATATTGAATCAGCCCTGTAACCCAGAAATGAATTCCACTTGATCATGGTGGATAATTCTTTTTATAAGCTGTTGAATTCGATTTGCTAGTATCTTGTTGAGTATTTCTGCATCTGTATTCATCAAGGATATTGGCTTGTAGTTCTCTTTTTTTGCTGGATCTCTGTCTGATTTTTTATAACGAATTCAATTATTTCATTGGTTATGGGTCTGTTCAGGTTTCCTATCTCTTCCCATTTGAATTTTGGTAGTGCATGTGTTTTTACGAATTTGTCCATTTCTTCTAGGTTGTCCAGTTTGTGGGCATATAATCTGTCACAGTATTCCCTGATAATTGCTTATATTTCTGAGGGATTGGTTGTAATAGCTCCATTTTCATTCGTGGTTTTGTCTATTTGGATGCTCTCTCTTTTCTTTTTGAGAAGCCTGGCTAGAGGTTTATCAATTTTGCTTATTCTTTCAAGAAACCAACTCTTCATTTCATAGATCTGTTCAACTGGTTTTTTGGATTCTATGTTGTTTATTTCTGCCCTGATCTTTATTATTTATTTTTCTTCTGCTGGGTTTGGGGTGCTCTTGTTGCTCTCTTTCTAGTTCCTTTAGGTTCTCTGTTAGATTTTTAATTTTTGCTTTTTCTAGTTTTTTGAAATAGGCCTGGATTGCAGTATACTTTCCTCTTAGGATGGCCTTTGCTGCATCCCAGAGTTTGGGTAAAAAACTTCTGCACTGCAAAGGAAACAATCAATAAAATGAAAACGCAGCTGATGGAATGGGAAAAGATAGTTGCAAATAACATATCGGATAAAGGGCTAGTATCCAAAATCTATAAGGAATTCACCAAACTCTACAACTGAAAAATAAATAATCCAGGAAGAAATGGGCAGAAGATATGAATAGACACTTCTCCAAGGAGGACATCCAGATGTCCAACAGACACATGAAACAATGCTCAGCATCACTCATCATTAGAGAAATACAAATCAAAAGCACATTGAGATACCATCTCATGCTGGTCAGAGTGGCTAAAATGAACAACAGGAGACAATAGATGCTGGTGAGGATGTGGAGAAACGGGCACCTTCCTACACTACACTGTCGGTGGGAATGTAAACTGGTGTAGCACCTCTAGAAAACAGTGTGGAGGTTCCTCAAAAAATTAACATCAGAACTCTTCTATGACCCAGCAATAGCACTGTTAGGGAATTACCCAAGGATACAGAAGTGTTAACGCATAGGGGAACATGTACCCCAATGCTCACAGCAACACTTTCAACAATAGTCATGAGAGACTCTTGAATACTGAGAACAAACTGAGGGCTGATGGAGGAGGGGGAGAGAAGAAGGGGTTGATGGGCATGGAGGAGGGCACTTGTCAGGATGAACACTGGACGTTACATGGAAACCAACTTGACAATAAACTATAAAAGAAAAAAGAGTCTGTTTCTTGGTTTGCCTCTCTTTTTTCCCCCTTATCCCTTTGTTTTGTTTTTAAATTTCACATATAAGTGAAACCATATGAAGAATATTTCAGTTTTCATTCTATTTATCATATATCAACTTTTCTGTAAGTAAAAGGAGAGAATACAATTTTGTCTTCAATCCTTATTTTGATATTAATGCCTGGAAGCTAAAACTCATAAAAATGTTTTTTTAACTGTGTTACTCACAAAAACTTATCCCTCAAACCTTAGTAAAATAGCATTATAATAATTGAGACAGAGATGAAGGAGAAGACAAGTTATCTTATTACTTTAATTACTCGTTTCTCTGGGACAACCTTATATCCCACTGGGCTATTCTTCCACTACACTTTCATTTCCCTTCCCAATTACTAATTATTTACATGTGCCAACATCCATTTTCTCCATGATAACTCTCCTAGTGTTCTAAGAACATAAATGTTGAATATGGTGGGGTAAACTCAGCTTGGCCATAGGAACCGAGAACAATATCTCAAAAGACAGAGTTTATTAGTCTTATAGGTGTCAAGAGAGGATCACTACATGCCATGCAGTGCCATGGGCAAGCACCAGATTTGATGAGGTGGTAGAAGACAGGAGATAGGATAGGCTGACCAGAGCTAATGGGGATTCCAATGGAAAAGCAAGGCAGGGTCGAGTAAATAGTTTAGAATTGCCTAGTTTGAGTAATTCCTGCAGTTTTAGGGCTACATGGGTGGCCTCTGGTTGACTGGTAACTCTGGCCCAAAGATGATTGGGGGCAGGAGAAATAGTGCTGTGGTGTGGGAGAGTTAGATAAGGAAGAGATTGGAGCTATAGACTCTGGATTGGTTAGTTTGCATATGAAAAAGGTGCTCTGTGACCTCTGCTCTAAGACCTGGTTAGCCTTGGAAGAAAGAAGCAGTGTCCTCCCAGCCAGCAGGCATTTTAAGATGTCAAAACATCATAATATACAGAACTTTAAAAAATGATTAATACACCCCAACTTAATTTCACATATTCTGCCAAAGAAATATGAAAATCTCATTCGCTGAACCAAGTTCATAAGTAGAAAATGAAAACCACAAATGATTTTGCACAGCTTTTGAATTGGGTTTTAATCCAAGTTGCAATGTTGGACACTATGAAAGAGATCAGAACTTTATTCACCAGAAACTAGGAAAAATATGCATATGGATGCTTTATCAGAAGGCATAGTTCTTATTACTGGCATCTAATCTTGAAATTTGAATCAGATGGAATCTTTAATTGGGTCTGCCTGATTTAGGTCATAATTTAATGCTAAACTAATTAATTCCCCCAGTAGTCATTTTCCTGTAACAACAGAACAAAAAAATAAAAATAATAATAAGCAGAAAGTTCTCCAAATGGCACTACTCTCAATTTATAAGATATTTTGAATCCTTCAGATTGAGGAGGCTGCCTGCCAATGTTGGAACACACTGCCAAGTCATGATGTGCAGACCAGCTCTCTCTCTCTCCTTGCCTTTCACCTGTACATTTAACTTTCTATTGAAAATCTCTTAACAACATGCTCAATAGCTAATTAACATGTTCAGTAGGCTCACTGTTTATTACCCTTCCCTATTCCCCCAAATACAAAATACCTGATTCTTTTCCTATAATCCCCATCTTGATTTCCTTTCTCTCTATCACCCTTTGCATACTTCTGATTGCCAATTCTTATCCCCCATGCATCTTATACTATGTCTTGATTCCTTCAGCTCATTCTCATCTCTAATGTCACTAACATAACTCATGCCATTACGACCTCTCACCTGGTTTGAATGGGTCTCTGTCTCTAGTTTCTTTTCCTTTCTACTGCAGCATGGTTTTCTGAAAGTGAATAGAATTTCCCCTGCTTAATATTCTTCATTGTCAGGTCATGCAAGGTCCTTCTTGATCCGGATCTCATTTAACCGTTTATCCCATGTCTTAAGCACAAACAGTGCTGACCAGAGTTCAGATTTTCTGATGGCCATGCTCTATCCAAATTGTCACATGATACATTCTATTCCCGTTTATTTCAAGGCTTCTTCCTCACTCCCCAGAAAAGACAGGCCTGATTTTCCTCACACCAAGATGAAGTCATATGCTTTTCCTAAGTTCTTTCATAGATTTTTAGAATTAGGCCCATGGTGGCCATTATCATACTGCTTAATTGACTCCTTCATTTCAATGTAAGTTAATTAGTATCTTTTTAAATAAGCAATCAGCAAAATAACAATATAAATGTTATAATACACATTTATGTAAATGTGTATCCTTTGCAACTTCTTACAGCATTTTTCAAAAGGAACCATAAATATTTCTGAAACTTTTAGGAGAACTGACTAGAAAATGGTTTCCAATTAAAGTATCACTTAAGAGAGTCTGATGATGAAAATGGCTGCCATTTTGTATTAATATAAATAAAAGAATTATTATGAAATGTTAGTTGCCTATTATAGATAGTAATTTAATACCCCTTCCTTTGAAAAACAAGATCTATGTTGCCTCCTCTTGAATCCTGTGAGTATTTTGACAGAGTTGGTAGAAGTGGCTATTTGTGACTTTTTAAAAGTGTTTTTATATTTTCAATTTTTTTTTTGAGAGATAGGGAGAGAAAACACAAGCAGGGGAGGGTCAGAGAGAGAGGAAGACACAGAATCCAGAGCAGACTCCGAGCTAGCTGTCAGCACAGAGCCCGACACGGGGCTCAAACCCATGAACCATGAGATCATGACCAGAGCCAAAGTCGGACGCTCAACCGACTGAGCCACCCAGGAGCCCCTATTTGTGACTACGAAGGTTAGGTAATAAAGGGCTTTTTCCAATGAAATATTCTGTTTTCACTGAATATTCACTGAATATTCTTTCATTCATCAGAGTCCTGAGTCTCAGTGTAAGAAGCCCAGCTACTCAGAGGTTGCCATGCTGGGAGGAAACACAACTTACATGGAGAGGCACGAGGTAGGCATTCTGATTATCAGGCTCGAGAGAATCCCCTCCCCAAGTCATACCATCCCATGCACAAGATATGTGGCTCAAAGTCTCCAGTTGATCCCAGTCCCCTGATGTTCTAATGACCCTGAATATCTGAAACTTTGAATCTTAACCCCTGTTCATCATGGAATAAAGACATGAATCTGTGAAGTCAGAGTCTAGAAGTATAATGTAATGTTTTTTCTTTAATACCACTAACTTTGGAAACAGCTTTTTGTGCAGTAGTAGAAAACTGAAGTGTGTGTTTATGTGCAGATAGATAAATATTTCTATATGTATACTTATATATTATAATAATTTTAAATATTATTATACTTACATACATGATATGTATATATTTCTTTCTATAGTCAGTCAAGTAATAGAGTAACATTAATAAGAGATATAAGGTAAAAGGGTTAAGTGATTTAGATTCCAGTGCGAGTGGTATACAGGCTAGTCTTAGCTGTGAGGAAGTCAGTTAACCTTTTAGCATCAAGTTCTGCATTTTTAAAGTAAGGAAAATGATGTGTCTATGAAGTTCTTATAGTACCAACATCAAATCTTAAAATATACTCAAAAGTCCTTTTTAAATGGAAAGACTGATTGGAAGAAGCTATCTTCTTTCAAAGCACATATGTAATTTTAAAAAGTCATGGTATCAGGCAGGTGCCAAATTAGTGCCTCTTTAACAGTTCTTTCTGCAGATTTGCAGACTGAGAAATCCGTATGAGGTCATGGACTATGATTATAGTCTGCCGCTCAGATGCGCCACCAGGAACTGGAAAACACTAACCATATCTATAAGTTTCTTGTGCCTAAGTTGAAACTAAGTTTAAGAATTAGAACTATTTGAATGTTTTATGAAAGTACTATTCATAAATATAAATTGCTTTTTCTAAAATATTTTTAAAGTTTATTTAACTTTATTAACTGGGGCAGAAAGAGAGGGAGAAAGAGAGTCGCTAGCATAGAGACCAACTTGGATCTTGATGTCAGGAACCTGTGAGATTGTAAGGATGCAGGTCTGATTCAGGTTTCCCCTCTGACCTTGAAGGCCAGCTAACACCATTAACATTTCTGGGGGCGGGCCTAAAGATGGAGGTTAAGACTAGTCACGCCCTACATGAGGGTCCTAGTCACACCCTACGTGAGGGTCCCGGGTCCACTCTGTAATTGGTTAAAGTTACTGTCAATGATGTGATGCTATAATGATAGGACCCCTGTACCTGTGTCACAATTTCCTGTAACTCCCCCTTCCCAAACTCATAAAAGGCCCTGCCCCGCCATGTTCCGGGCTCACTCCACTTGGATCCAGTGTGTTGTTGAAGTCTGTGAGCCTGAGTTTAGGCTGGCCGGGCCTAAATTTGTAATAAAGCCCTTTGCTTTTGTATGCATGATTCGGCCTCCCTGGAGGTCTCTGGTTTTGGGGGGCGATATTAAAATCTGGGTACAACAAGATCACAACCTGAACCAAAATCAAGAGTCTGACATTTATCCAACTGAGCCACTCAGGATACTTGCCTTTATAGTGATGCTTTTGAAATATAAATCAGGGTGCCTGGGTGGCTCAGTCACCCTCTGACTCTTGAGACTCTGACTCTTGACTTTGGCTCAGGTCCTGATCCCAGGGTTGGGAAATCAAGCCCCATGTCTGGCTCTGTATTTGAGCATGGAATCTGCTTGGAACGTCTCTCTCTCTCTCTCTCTCTCTCTCTCTCTCTCTCTCTCTCTCTTTCTCTCTCTTTCTCTGCCCCTTCCCTGCTTGCTCTCTCTCTATCTCTCTCTCAAAAATAAAAAATAAAGAAAGTAAAGAAAAAAATAAAATATTAATCAGATTACAGCATTCTGAGCTTAAGCTCTCCAGTGGGTTTCCATTTTTCTGATGGGACATTCTTATCATTATCTACACAATCTGGTTTCCTGCTTTCTTAAATGATGCCATTTGCTTTTTTTGTTGTTGTTGTTTTTGTTTGTTTAAAAAATTTTTAATTTTTATTTTATTTATTTATTTAATTTATTTATTTTTAATTTTTAATTAATTAATTTATTTAATTAATTTATTTTTAATAGTTTATTGTCAAATTACTTTCCATATAACACCCAGTGCTCTTCCCCACAGTGCCCTCCTCCATCACCACCACCCCACTTCCCCCTCCCCCTTCCCCTTCAACCCTCAGTTCATTTTCAGTATTCAATAGTCTCTCAGGTTTTGCATCCCTCTCTCTCCCCAACTCTCTTTCCCTCTTCCCCTCCAGATGGTCCTCCATTAGGTTTCTTCTGTTCTCCTGTTAGACCTATGAGTGCAAACATATGGTATCTGTCCTTCTCTGCCTGACTTATTTCGCTTAGCACGACACCCTCGAGGTCCATTCACTTTGCTACAAATGATGTCATTTTCTGATTTTCTCAACTTCTGTCCTTCTACTCTAACAATACCACATCTTGAATCTTCCAAGCATGCAATAATTTCAAAAGTTTGTAATTGTTATTCCTCCATCTAGATATTTCAACTCATTTATTTATTATTCTTTTTTAAGTTCATTTATTTATTTTGAGAAAGAGCGAGAGTGAGAATCTCAGGTAGGCTCCACACCCAGCATGGAGTGGAGGTGGGGCTCTGTCTCACAACTTTGAGATCATTTCTTGAGCTGGAATCAAATCAAGAGTCAGATGCTTAACTGTTTGAGCCACACAGGTGTCCCTTTAGCTTTACATGTTAATGTTATTTTCTCAGAGAAATATTTTGTGAGTACTTTTATTTAACTTATGAAAAATTTTAAACATTTATAGAAACAGAGAGCATATTATGAACCACCATGTGTATATTATACAAGAATACAAATTACAAACACATAATCAATCTTATTTCATCTATATTCCCTTCTATTTCCCTGAATTAGATTGAGTTATTTTCAAGAAGATGCCATACCTCATATCATTTCATTCACAAGTATGAGTGTATACCACCATATTTATTCCACACTACTTAAATGCATTTATCCCACTTTAGGCAACATCCATTTCCTTTCCTTGCTTTATTTTTCTCCAGATCACTTATCATCATCTATTATTATATAGTCTATTATTAGTCCTCTTTCAATCTATTTTCTCTTTCCAATCTCATTAGAATAGATCCTCCATGAAAAGTTTTGTATTTTTTGTTCACTGCTATATCTACAATGATTGTTATGATAGCACTGGCATATTTATTGTTCAACAAACATCTGATGAATAAGAAAATTTATTCTCATGTGTGCAACAATATAATATAATGTGACTGGTCTTTACTAAATATACATTGTCCCTCATAGCTACATATAAGAGGCAGCATACTCCCAAGTGATGAATTTAGCACTTGAGGGATAAAATTACACACTGGTGAGGAATGGGGTTTATTTTTCACTTTTCTTTAAAGGGAGTGAACCACATAGCATTTATTTTCTAGCATACTTGAAGGTAAGATTAAAATGCTTTAAAAACATTCAATTTACATTTCTGAAAAAGGATCTATCAATCACATATTCAATCTAACAATACATGCACGCACCTGCCAACAGACAAATACATTCATTAAGCCTATAGAGGGATGTATGCAAGTGGAAACAATACTGCATTCACATCACTGAAAAAAGAAAGAAAATTTTTTGTACAAATGTGCCCACTGGAATTAGCACTGAATGCTAATAACATATCAGTACCCTGAAGTGACTAAATATATGCCAAAGTGTGCTTGCTGTTTCAATCATTTTAAATAATTTCAACAAATGCAAGTATTTCATAATTCATCTTTCATTCAGAGAGGTATTCTGCATAGTCTCCTTGGGGATTCATTTAGGACTAGCTTTTCTTTATTATACTTTGCACATAGCCTTGGGCTTATTGTGAATTTTCATGGTTGATTTTATTTTATACGAATGCCAGGATCATATACTTTCATTTCAATTCATTATTTCTGGCCTTAGCATGACCTTTTGGTTTTATTTTTATTGCCCTTTTCTCAATCATCAACAATCTGGGTTTTATTGAAAAAGTGCAGTCATGTTAGTAACTGGAAGAATAAGGTAATTGAGACCAATTTTAGTTTCAACATAAGTACTTTGAAACACAAAGTTAGGGTACATTTCAAACCACTTGAGTATTCAATGGTCATATGTAAAAATGAATATGTGAAGACAAAAATACAGATAATATTATCCCTGACCTCTGTTTCTGTTAAGAATAGAGAGCATCCTTGACTGTCTCTTAAATAACCAACTGTGTAATTGATAGCATTTAGATTCCCTGCATCCAATGTTCCCAAAGCAGAAGAGGACAATCAAATCTTCGAGCATCCTCTTTATAAATATTTATATATAATAGTTAAATTACCTTCAGATGTTGGTGAAAGGATTTATTGCTCTAGGAAATGGCTGAATTTATAGCTTTCATTATTTTCATTTTTTTCTTTAAGGAATTAACAGGAGAGAGAGAGAGAGATACACAAGAAATGAGGAGAAAAGGAGAAAGGAAGGATAAATATAGTAACCTAAAACAGTTATCTTAGTACAATTTGCAAAGAGATAAATTAACCAGGAGAGCTCAAAAATAAATGAATAAATCCAGGGCATTTGGGTGGTTCAGTTGGTTACGCATCCGACTCCTGGTTTTAGCTCAGATCATGATGTCGCAGTTTGTGACTTAGAGCCCCACATAGGGCTCCACACTAAGGGTGTAGAATCTGTCTGGGATTTTCTCTCACTCTCATGCTCTCTTTCTGCCCCTCTATTGCTCATAAGTAAAAAATATATATAATAAATAAAATAAATGAATAAAATAAAATATACTTTTAGATTAAAATTGAAAATTCAGTGTGGTCAAAAATAGTAGATTTTGAAAATAATAGAAGTTGACTAAATCTCTAAAGTGTTGGGAATTTGTGTAGACATCAGGTGTAGTCCTCAATGATGAGTGAAAGAGATAAAATTTTACCAGATAGAAATAGGTTAATATTCTATGAAGTTATATTTCCAAATGTTATGACTTGAAGCATTGATTTTATTTTATGTACTTTGTGTGTATGAATTCAAATCATAAAGTAAAGAAGAAACTTTAAAGCTCATAACTAAATCAAGGAGAGAAAGGTCCATCAATATTTATAAGAGGAACATTTGACTTACACCTAGTTCTCCAGGGGCACCTGGATAGCTCAGTTGGTTAAGCATCCAACTTCGGCTCAGGTCATGATCTCACAGTTTGTGGGTTCAAGCCCCGCATCAGACTCTGTGCTGACAGCTAGTTCAGAGCCTGGAGTCTGTCTTCAGATTTTGTATCTCCCTCTCTCTCTGACCCTCCCCTGCTCATGCCGTCTCTCTCTCTCACTCTCAAGAATAAATTAAAAAACATTAAAAAAAATTGAAACTTGTTCTCCAAGAGTACTCAATTAAGCAAGTATTGATATATTGATCCACAAGTATTCATTAAGCCCCTAAAATATGCCCACCAGTGTGACAAGTGATAGGAATCTAGTAAATAAAAAAATAATAATAATAAAATGTGTTATAGCCCACTATCTTCAAACGGAGGAAATTATAAATACCATTTTTCAATAAAATGAGTCAAAAAAGTAATGAAAAGAAAAATGGATACTATGAACAAAATCGTGTAGTTTGGAGGGCAACAATTAAAGTCTTCAGGAAAAGAACCTAGATGACTGAAATTTTAAAGTTTAAGCAGATTCCATTATGCATTTGAAAGGAAAGAAATATTCTAGTTGTAGGAAAAAGCATTTATATTAGATCCAAAAGAATTAAGAAATTTAAGAAAATGTACTTTAAAATATTGTTCTTGTAAATAATATGTTAAAAAAATCTTTGTGACTGAATTTTATCATTCACGAAGAACAGAGTCATAAAAGTTGAATACTGACTTAAAGGATATAGACATTTGTAATACTTATTAGTATTGTACTCATCACTATAGATATTGCATACTGTTTTCCAGGACCCTTGAATTACAGACCTTTTTGTGCAATAATATTTAGATGACACAATTTATTGTTGGTTGAGCTTTCAAACTGCAAATGCAAAAATTATTAACATAATTATTTTCCTTTGACAGAAATCTGTTCTTTCCCTATGGAAATCTATAAAATTTTCTCCTTATCTTTTATGATTATTCATATATGTAGATTTGTGCCTTTTTTAAATTTATATTCCTTGAGATCCATTGAAACTTTTAAATTAAGATCAACATGTTTCAGTTTAGAGAAACATTAAAATTAATTCTTACATTATTAGGTAAGGGTTCTTTAGAATATTTCCTACAATTCACTATTTTTCACTACTTTTATTACTTTCTCTTCTCTGTAATCTATGGCATATTTGTTTCACTCAGATTTTTCACTTTTGTATTGTTATTATTGTCTTAGATAATTTTTGGACTATAATTTAGTTTACAAAAATGTAGGGTTTTTTTTAACTTTTTTTAATGTTTATTTTTGAGAGAGAAAGAGATAGAGACAGAGAGAGACAGCATGAGCAGAGGAGGACAGAGAGAGAGGGAGACACAGAATCTGAAGTAGGCTCCAGGTTCTTATTTGTCCACACAGAGACAGATGTGGGGCTTGAACTCATGCATGATAAGATCATGACCCGAGCCAAAGATGGACACTCAACCCACTGAGCCACCCACCTGCCCTGAAAATTTGTTGTTGTTTTTAAAGTTCTAGCCTTTCAGTCCCATTATTGCTGCTTCAACAATATCTTTCTTTGCTAATTTTCAACTTGCTTTTTTCTAATATCTTTGCTGAATTTCTTTACTCTTTACTTGTTCATAGATATTTTTCCATTAAACAACTTCACATATCCGTAGAAGTCAGGAATTCTTGGTCAGGGGCAGATTAGCTACATAGGAACATATTACTTTCTGATCTTATTGACAAAATTGGAAGTTTAATAAATTAGTACCTATCTGATGAGGGTTGGGTAGAAAACCTCTATTTCTAAAGTCCTCAGTGCAAAGCTAGAGTGCTGTAACACTGTAAGACAGGGGAGTAATTGGGCCATTCAGTGAAGTTTCCTGTGATCTTTCGGAACTGCTAAGATTTAAGCCAGTCCCTAACTCATCTGGAGCAGAGTCTTGTCCGTGCCTTCTCATTTGCAGTGCTTCCAAAGCTACTCTTCAGTGCAGGGAGATTAATGGATTCTTATATAGTTTTTGTTTTTGAGATACTCTAAGAATTCAATCTCTTCAGATGGATCTTGAGGCTCCACATTATGGCCTTTGTTTGTTTCCTTGTTGCAAAAGATGAGTTGGGAAGAACCAAAAAGCAGACTACATTCTTTTTAAGTGAGACTAACAACCTGTTATTTCATGTTTCAATTCCTTTTCTTTTCCTCCTTACTATCTGTTGTGGGTTAAGAATAATCAAGCATATAATGAGATGAGATAGGGAAGAGACACTGAAAGATTGGGTATAATGGCTTCCATGGAATGAATTTATCAGTGGTTGTTGCTTTAGAGAGGTCAGTTGCTTGTAATGATAAACAAAGTGATCAAAATTGGTCATCAATTACCTTTTTCTGAGTTATGTAAAATAATTTTTCACTAATATAATTAATGATGGCCACTCTCTTCAGCTAATTTAAAATAAGGTATCAATTTCAGTAATGATAATAAAATAAATCAATATGAATCCAATATGTTTATTTCTAGTTGCTACAAATCTATATTGTAGCTGCAAGTTATTGCTTATTACAACTTCTTGGTTATTACCTATATAACCCTCTTCTGTATTTTGATTCAACAATAAAAATTTATGCAAAAATATAGTGTCTTCCTTACAAATAAAACTAAAATGCTTTCATAACTAGATTAAGAGTTGAAATGAGTACAATAATCAAAATGATATTGACATATGTTGAAACAAATAAAAACTAAAATGTAGACTAGTTGGTGCAGCTTTAAAACTCCAGTTATAAAAAGAGTCATAAAAAGGAAATTAATCAATGGCCAGTAAAAGTGGCTGCTCTTTATATCAAGAAGATTGTTTGACTTCACATTTTATGTTTCCATTTATTAAATAACATAAACATTCACATACCTATCTATTAATGATCTTATACAATTTTTAAGTTGAAGAATTTTCTTTGTTTTATATTAAATAAATCATACTGAGATTTATTATTTAAGTTCTGAATGGGCTTTGAGAGATAAAAAAATGCAGTCTTTACCAGAGCTGCATAAATTATGTGGAATGCTTGTTTTGAATGTTTAAAATCAAGAATTTGATTTAAACAGTTGAAGGTTTGGTCTTTAATCAAAGTATTGTTTTGATTGATAAACACATGTGGACAGGTAATGCATGTTCTCTATATGGGAATTTTTCTATAATACTACACCAGACTAAAATATGATGTAGTTCAATTTACAATATTACCAACGAAAAAAGAAAATATAACAGGTAACTTGTGAGATGGAAGTTAATCCTTCTCTCTAATGTCAGTCTTGTAAAAAGGATGCTATTTACAATTATTATATTTTATATTGTGTATCATATATCATCAAATACTTAAAGTATCTTGCAGATAATAATCTTTATCTGATAACATTGTCTGACAAATTTTGATCTGATCAATTTAAATATTTAAATTTCGCCCTTCAGAACAAGATGAAATATTATAAAATTATGATTAATGACTAAATGTAAATTAAAATGTGAAGCCAGAACTTTTAAATATTAAGTCATACACTAAATATTTGGTAAGGGTTTGAGAAGGGGGTATGGATGTGAATGAAACATATGCACCAACAATTCAGCTACTGCCCTCCTCTGCCCTTAAACGTATTAAAGAGTACATTTCCCCTAAAGAGAGAAATTTTGTTGATGGGATTTGGCCTAGAGAAAATGCACCAATATACAAAATAAGATTCTACAAAACGATTGCATTAAAAATTTCATAGGTAAAAGCAAATGTCAAGGACACAATGTAGCACAACATGGAGCAGAGTCACAGGTTTCTGCAATTGAGTTACAAAGGATCATCATAGACTGCAGAGGCTACCCTGCTGCAGTGGAGAAGGGGGTGGGGTAGTTAAAGTGGAAGAAAAGGGAAAAAAAATAAATTGAATCGAGAAGAGTGGTATTAGCAAAATGGCTAAATGGGAGTTTCCAAGGCCTGTTCTCTCAAAGAAACATTATTTGAACAATTACCGATTAACAAAAACACCTTTCCAAGAGCCAAGGAACCAGGTAGACCTAGATGGAGCACAAAGATAAGAGGCTAATAAGGTAGAAAGGACAGTCTCACATTATCCAGGTCATCTCTTCCCCAGGCCCAGGCAGTACAGTCCAGAGAGAGATATCCAACTCATGGGGGGAAAAGAGTGATGTGATTACCCAAATTTACCTCAGACCCAAGCACCAGTCCTGCCCCAGTGAATTTAGTGCTAGGCTGACTCCCACATCCCCAAGTTCCAGTTCTGCCAGGGTCTGCAAACCCAGACTACCGGTCCTCTACCCCAGCACCAAACTGGCCCCTATAGCCCAGATTCTGGTCTCACCCCATTACCAGTGCCCACAAACCCAAAGTCCAGAATTTCAGGAAGGAATCAGAGTATACCATTACAAAACATCATTAGATCATTAAGGGAGATAGTAAGAGAGGGAAAGAGGAACAATGGAACTAAAAAATAGAAAACAACAAAATTGTTACCCATAAATCTTAACTTATCACTAATTAATTTAAATATAAATGAATCAAATTTTCCAGTCAAAATAAATACAGTAACTGTGAATTAAAAAATAATAATAATTGGGGTGCCTGGGTGGCTCAGTAGGTTAAGCCTCCAACTTTGGCTCAGGTCAGATCTCACATTCATGTGTTCGAGCCCCGTGTCAGGCTCTGTGCTGACAGCTCAGAGCCTGGAGCCTGCTTCCAGTTCTGTGTCTCCTCCTCTCTCTACCCCTCCCCCTCTCATGCTCTGTCTCTCTCTGTATCAAAAAAAAACATTAAAAAAAACTAAACATTAAAAAAATAGAGTTCATTTAATAAAAAAATAATAATTAAAAAACAAGATCCAACTATAAGCTGCCTTCAAAGATTATTTTTAACTTTACAGACACACATAGACTGAAAGTAAAAGGATGCAAAAATTCCATGCAAATGATAACCAAAAGAGAACAAAGGAAGTGATACTTATTTCTGGCAGAATAGACTTTAATTCAAAAACTTCCAAAAGAGATAAGGAGAGAAATTCTATGATAATAAAAGGGTCGGTTTATTAAAAGGATATAACAATTGTAAATATACATGCACTCATCATTGTAGCACTCAAATATAAAGCAAATAGTAACAGAACCGAAGGAAGTAATAGCTAGCAATACAATAATAGTAGGGGATTTCAATACCCCACTTTCAACAATGGATAGATATTCAAACAGAAAAACAATAAGGAAATAAGGAAGGAAACTATAAGGAAGCACAGTATAGACCGAATGTACCTAACAGACATATAGAAAACATTCTATCTAGCACTTGTAGAATATTCATTCTTTTCAAGCATATACAGGACATTCTCCAGGTTACATCATATATTAGGCCACAAAACAAATCTTCACCAGAACACCTGGGTGGCTCTGTCTGTTAAGTGTCCGATTTCGGCTCAGGTCATGATCTCATGGTTTGTGAGTCAGTGCCCCATGTCAGGCTCTGTGCTAACAGCTCAGAACTTGGAGCCTGCTTAGCATTCTGTGTCTCCAGCTCTCTTTGTCCCTCCCCAACTCATGCTTCCTTCTCTCTCTCTCTCTCTCTCTCTCTCTCTCTCTCTCTCTCTCTCCTCTCTCTCCTCTCTCTATCTTTCTCTTACTCTCTCTCCCTCTGTCTCTCTATCAAAAATAATATTAAAAAAAGCAAATCTTCACCAATTTAAGGTTGAAAACATGTCAAGGACTCCCAACAATTACAATGATATAAAACTAAAAATTAATAACACACGGAAAACTAAGATATTCACGAATATGTGAAAACGAAGCAACACCCCTCTGAACAACCAATAGGTCAAAGAAGCAATCAAAAAGAAAATTAAAAAGTATCTTGGGACAAACAAAAATGGAAACACACCATATCAAAACCTAGGGACGCAGAAAGACAAATCTAAAGGGAAGTTTATAGTGATAAATACCTATAGTAAGGAAAAATAAATTTAAATAAGCTGTGTAACTCTATACCTTAAGGAACTTGGGGGGAAAAAACTAAGTCTATAGCAGAAGGAAGGGAATGACAAGAATCAGAGTGGAAATTAATGAAACAGACCAGGAAAAGCAATAGAAAAAAATCAATGAGAGTTGTCTTTTTGAAAAGAATAAAATAGACAAATATTTAGCTAAACTAACTAATAAAAATAGTCAGGACTCCTAACTAAAATTATGAATGAAAAAGACACTGCAACTGAAACGACAATAAAGAACCATAAAACACTATTATGAAAAATTATATGTCAACAAAATTAGTAACCTGGAAGAAATGGACATAGAAATACCAAACCTATCAAAACTGAATCATAAGGAAATAGAAAAAAATTGAACTGATGAGTGTTGAGCAAGGAGATTAAAGCAGCAATGAAAAAAACCTCCCGACAAAGAAAAATCCCAGGACCAGGATGCCTCACTCATGGATTATAGCAAAATTTTAAGGAAGAATTAACACTAATCTTTATCATAATGCTCCAAAAAATTGAAGAGGAAGAAATACTCCCATACAAATTTTATGAGGCCAGAATTACTGATACAAAAACCAGACAAAAACACTATAAGAAAAGAAAATTATTGGCAAATATCATTGATGAACAAATTTCTAATGCAGAAATCCTCAAGAAAATACTAGACAACCAAGCTCAACAGTATATTAAAAGGATCATATACCATGACCAAGTGAAGTTTATCTTAAATCCAAAGATGGCTCAAAACATAATAACTAATAAATGTGATATATCACATTAACATCATGATGGGAAAATTTTGTCATCTCAATGGATGAAAAAAGTATTTGACAAAATTTAACATCCTTTTGTGATAAAAACCTGTCAAAGAAAAAATATAATAATAAAGGCTATATAAGTCCACAGCTGATATCAAACTCAATGGTTAAAATGTTGAATTATTTTCTCTAAAATTAGGAACAAAAAAAACTGCCCACTAACCACTTTTTAATATAGTACTCCAAGTCCTGTCCAGAGCAATTAGGCAAGAAAAAGAAATAGAAGACATTTAAATCAGAAAGATATGCAAATCTGTCCCTTTTGCAGATTACAAGTCTTATCAACAGAAAATGCTAAACACTCCACCAAAAAACCTGTTAGAACTATGTAACACATTCAGAAACTTGCAAGATGCAAAATCAATACACAAAAGTCAGAAACATTTCTATACACTAATAATGAATTATCAAATAAAGAAATTGAGAAGACAATCCCATTTGCAAATAGCATCAATAAAAATTAAAATACTTAGAAACAAATTAACGAAGGAAGCAAAATATCTGCATCCTTAAAACTAGAAAACATTGATTAAAGACATTAAAGAAGATACAAATAAATGGAAACCTACCCTGTATTTATAGATTAAAAGAATTAATATTATTAAAATGTCCATACTACTTAAAGCAATCTACAAATTCAGTACAATCCTTAGGAGCATTTTAATGACATTTCCACAGAAGAAAAAAAATCCCAATATTCATAACAAACTGCAAGAATCCCAAATATCCAAAGCAATCTTGAATAAGAAAGGAAAGCTGGAAGTAGCATAATACCTGATTTCAAAATTTCTTACAAAGTTCTAATAATCAAAACAGCACGGTACTAGAATAACAATAAACAATAGAGACTGAAGTAACAGAATAGAGCCTAGAAATAAATCCACACTTTTATAGTCAACTGGTCTTTGATAGTGGTGCCAAGGGCACACCATAAGTAAAGGACAGGCTCTTCAATAAATGTTACTGGGAAAACTGGATAGTCACATGCAGGGTGAAATTAGAATCTTATACCATAAAGAAAAATCAACTCAAAATGGAGAAAGACTGAAACATAAGACCTGAAAACATAAAACTACATAAAAGATAGGGGGAAAGTTTCTTGACACTGGTTTGGAAGATAAATCTGTAGGTATGGCACCAAAAGCACAGGCACCAAAAGCAGAGACAGACCAGTGAGACTGCATCAAACTAAAATGTTTCTCCACAGCAAAGGTCTACAGGAAAATCTACAATTCCTCTTATGTTTCTCTTTACTACTCACACAGAACACTTCACTTCTGACAATGCTGGTCACCAAATGTGTGAGGTTTGTTTTGTTTTTAATTGTGTTTTCCTACACCAAGAAATTCTCTGATACCAGCTGGTTGTCCTATAATCTTACTCAATTCTGGCAATATCCTACCTTGACATAATATCAAATCCCATAAGTTAAGGGTTCAGTCTTGTAAGACTGCCATCCCCCTTGCAGATTCCAGCTGCAAGTCTCAGATTGTCACCTGTACTCCTTACTGACTATATAAATCAGAGTTCCTGTGACTCCCTACCTGGATTCAATCATTTGCTACAAAGGCTCACAGAACTCAAGGAAACACATTTAACAGTTATTCTAAAAGGATATCATTAAGACTCCTGATAAACATGCAGATGAAAGAAATACATCGGACAAGTTTTGTGTGAAGAGCATCTGTGCCCTCTCTGGGTGTACAATTCTTACAGCAGGTCTATATATTCATCAACCTAGAAGCTTGCCAAACCCAATACTATTAAGATTTTTCTGAAGGCTTCATGATGTAGGTACTATCAATTATTAACTCCATTTTCAGCTTCTCTTCCATTGGCAAAGTTCCAAGCTTCTAATCACGGTTTGGTGTTTCTGGTGACCAACCCCCATTCTGAAGGTGTCCAGGTGCTCACCAAGAGTTGCCTCATTAATACAAAAAACACTCATCACCTAAGAAATTTCAAGAGAGCTCTGTCAGTAACCAGGATAAAAAACAAAATATTAAACAGATATTATATAAATATAATATAAACATATATTATATAGAAATTTCCTACTATTTTATGAAAGGAAACAAAGTAAAAGAAAACCTAAAAATTGGAAAATTTTTCAAAACATTTATCTGGCAAGAAAAAATATCCAAAATCTATAAGGGATGCAAACAGTTGATACCAAGAAAATGAATGGTCTCATTTTTTTTTAAATGGGCAAAAAACCCAAAAAAGAAAAACCAGAATAATAGATATTTTTCAAAAGATATACAAATGCCCAAAAATATGTGAAAAATTCTCAATATCACTAATTATCAGGGAAATGCAAATCAAAATTGCAGTATATCTCCTCACATCAGTTAGAATGACTATAATCAAAAGGACCAATGATAACAAGTGTTGACAAGGATGTGTAGAAGAAGAAATTCTAGTACAATATTGGTGGAAATGCACAGTCATTTTGGAAAATAGTATAGTGGTTCCTCAAAAAATTCAATAAAACTACATTACGATCCAGCAATCACACTACAGAGTATATATCCAAAGGAACTACAATCAACACCTCAAACAGATTATCTACCCCCATGTTCAACTCAGTATGATGCATAACAAACAAGAAAATATGGATATCACCTAAGTGTTCATTTGATTGAATGGATTAAAAAAGTGATATATATATATGGAATGTTTTTCAGCCTTAGAAAAAAGAACGTCTTTTCATTTGCAACAACATGGATGAACCTAGGGGACATGATGCTAAGTGAAATAAGTCAGGCACAAAAGAAAAAAACTACATTATCTTATTTAGAATTTTAAAAAATCAAGTTCATGAAAACAGAGAGTAGAATGGAATGGTGATTTTCAGAGGCCAGGTATATAGCCACGGCATAAGTATAAGCTTAAAACATACAGTATTCATGCTCAAATATACTAAATATAGCCTTAGAAATGAAGTGCAAATAATTACACAATAAAATTTTCTAGAGACCTTCTCTCCAATCCAGATAAAAATTCTAAAGATGTCTGTAAAAATAAACAAAAATGTTACCCCCCCCAAGCCCAAAGATTTGTGTTATTTCTACATTCGCTTAGATGAAATTTTTTTAAAGGAAAGTCAAAACGTGTGTGTGTGTGTGTGTGTGTGTGTGTGTGTGTGTGTGTGTACAGTATCTTTTTTGGTGGCCTAACTTTCTAAATTTTAGAAATGCAAAATGACTCCCATTCCTTCAAATCATCAAAACAATATTTTAAATGTAAAATATGACTTAAAACACATATTCAAATATAGGAGAATGAATATAGTAACAATTACTCCTGTCATCTTTGATTAAGTAGTTTTCAAAAATCATTCCATTTTGTAATATTTTGTAGAAATCTTAAATTGTTGTAATAGTCTGCAAAATAAACTGCATCCCAAACACTTGATTAAATTAAATAATTTTAAGCTCTAAATTAATGTTTATAATTTATGTAATGTGAATTATTTTATGTAAAATTTTCCTGAAATGGTCACTTTGTTTCTGAGGTCATTATAATATTATAATCATATTTGAAATTTTTATATCTTTAACTACACAATCAGCTCCAATATAAAGAGATTTGGAAATTGTCAAACTTATTCTTATAATAAGGAAAACTTAACAAATGAAAATTAATAACTTTTCTTGGGCGTCTCAAATACTTGAGGTTTCATGGCAAATTATCAACCTAAAATCCAGAGATACAAGATAGGCCAGATATTTGCATTTGAAATCTGCTTATAGAGCAAAAACTACTAGAACTGTAAACTAGTAGAAACAATTGAATAACTGACCAAGTTATGAAGTCTGAATGTGGACTAGCTTAAGAGTGAAAAACTCCTGGGGCTCAGTTTCCAAAGATTCCCTGTACTTTGATAACTTGTAAGTCCAAAAACCCCAGGAAGTTTTCATAGTAAAGGGCCAAGAAAGACCCTTTTATGGTTCTGGCAGGTGGGAAGACAAGAGTAACTAGCCCTTGTGAAATACAGCAAGAGCATTCTTCATACAACTCGCTATACTTCAGGAGGAAAGACTGTACCACAGTGATACAGTACTCAAAAGGGGCATTTCTTCCACTTCAGCAACCTCCAGTCTTTCTATCTCATCAAGTAGAGAAAAAGACTAAAAACACTTGAGAGGATCGCAGCCCGAGAACATAGCCTACTGAAGACTGAGGTTTAGTCAGAAGAGTATTCAGTGGCACCCCTGCACTATACCTTGTCACAACAACACACCTCCTGTAAACAGTGTACTAAAGCTGAAAGAACTGACTATAAAGACTCTTTCAGAGGACAGGCACTTAGGAAAGGCCAAAGCCAGCAGAGGCAAACAAACAAACAAAAACACAGGAAAACTAGAGGAAACTGAAGTCTCTGCACCTACAGCTACAACAAACATTAAATACAAGCCAATCTTTAGGAAAGTTAGTATAAAACCACATACAAAATGCCTATTTAAATCAGCTCCCATTACCTGATACATTATGTCTAAAAAGGCATCTTAATAGGCAAGAAGAAAATAAAAAATCTGAAGAGATAATGCAAACATCAGAACCAGACAGACAATGCACAGGTACTGGAATTATCAGAGAGGTATTATAAAATAACAATGATTATTATGGTAAGGTCTTTAAGAAAAAATAAAAAAATATATATGCAAGGAAAGACAAGTCATATAAGAAGAGGGGTGGAAATTCTAGGACAGAATCAAAAGGAAATGTTAGAAATAAGAAACATAACAGAAATGAAGGAAGCTGCCAATGGACTCATATGATTAGAAATAATGCAGAGACGTGGCCTGACTTCAATGCTGACATTTGAGGTGGAGGATTGAATGCTTCCGTTACTCTACACCTTCCCATCATGTGGACAGAAATCCAGTATAGTAGTGGATTACAGCTGAGCCTTCTGCAAAGAAAAACTACACATCAAGAACAATAAGACAGAAATGAAGAATATCTTTGATAGCTCATAAGAAGACTGTATAAGGCTAAGGACATAATAAATAAACTTAAAGAAAGATCAGTTTAAATTTCCCAAACTAAAATGAAAATATAAAACAAATTATGCAAAACCTCCAGGACAATATCAAAAGATGTAACATACATCTGACATGTAATTTGAACCCCTAAAGAGAGAACAGAGTAGAAGAAATACTTGAAATAATAATGACCTAGAATTTTCAAAAGGTAATGACAAACCACAGATCCAGAAAGCTCAGAGAACACCAATAAGGATAAGTACAAATCAACCAAACAAACAAAAGATAGGCATATCATATTCAAAATATAAAAATAGTAAATCTTGAAAGAATCCAGAAATCATTCAATTTATTCAGTCAATAGAGAAACAAGAATTGGAATTACAGTAGACATCTTGTCAGAAATCATACAGACAAAAAGGAAGTAAAGTATAATATGTAAAATGTTGAGAGAAAAATACCACCTACTGAGATTTCCATATCAAGGAAAATCATCCTTCAAAAGTGGAAAATAAAAGCTTTCTCAGACAAAAATTGAGGGAATCTGTTAAAAGAAGTTTTTCAGGGTGAAAGCAAACTATGTACATCAGAAACTCAGATCTACATAGGGAAAGAAGAGCAGTGGAAAAGAATAATTTAAGGTCAAATAAAATATTTTACTTTTCTAGTTCTTAATTTACCTAAAAGATGACTATTTAAAGTAACAAATATAGTGGCGATTAAAGCATATAGAAAAATAGAACAAATGACGGCAATATATAAGGATAGGAAAAATAAGTTTACAAGATTTAGTTATAAGGTAACTGAGCTACATGAGAAATAATGTAATGCTATATAAAATATTTAAATTAGCTAAAAATATATACTGAAAATTCTAGGGAAATCAATAAGTAATATTTTATAAATAAGTATAATATCCTAAGAGAAGACAGAAATGAAATCTTGTAAGATGTTTAATTAAAACCAAAAAGAATACCATTTAAAATATAATAGATATTAATCCAACTTTATTCATCACCACTTCAAATGTGAATAATATAATTACCATTGTTAAAGCACAGAGATTGGCAGAATGCCCAAAACAAACATGACCCAACTGTATGCTATCTATAAGAAACCCATTTTAAATATGAAGACACAGATAGATTAAAAGTGAAGTGATAGAAAATGTTGTATTATGTTAAAAAAAATCAAAATAAAATTGGAGGCAGTATATTAATTTGCATACAAAATGGACTTCAGAAAAAGGAAAATTATCAGGGAAAAAGGAGCATTGCATTTTGATTATGGATCAATTTTCTAAGAAGATATAACAATACTACACATGTGTATAACTAACAAATGATCATCAAAATATAAGAGGCAAAAGCAGAACTCATAACAGATAAAGACGAATCTACTACCATAGTTGGAGACTTACTATTCTGCTCTCAGTCATTGATAGATCAAGCAGGCAGAAATCAATAAGGATATAGTTAACCTGAACAGTACCATCAATCTAGTTGATCAAATTGACATTTATAGACTACTCCAGCCAACAATATCAGACTATACATTCTTCTCAAACTAACATGAGCATTTTAACAATATAAACCATGTTTTGGGCTCTAAAATTAACCTTAACAAATTAAAAATAGTAGAAATTATACAAAATATGCCCTCAGAATACAGTGGAATTAAATTAGAAAAAAATAACAGAAAGATAGCTGGAAAATCTCAATATATTTAGAGGTTGAAAAACACACTTCTAAATAAGATGGATCAAAACAATTATCTCAAGAAAAATTAAAACATTTATTGAACTACTTAAACAGAAGTTAAAATACAACTTACCAAATTTTGAGAATATAGCTAAAAAGTGCTTAGAAGAAAGTGTATAGCACTAAATGTATATATTAAGGAAAGAAGATCTAAAATTAATAATCTAAATTTCCACCTTAAGAAACTAGACAAAAATGGCAATTTTTGTCTCTACAAGTTAGAGCAAAAATCAATTAAATTAAAAACAATAAAATCAGCAAAACAAAGAGCTTTCTATATGAAAAGATTAATTAAATTGATTATACTTTAGACAAACTAGCCAGGAAAAAAGATAGAAAATGTAAATACCATATAGGTAGAGGGTTCATCAGTACTAATCCCACTGACATTTTATGGATAATAGAAGAATACTACAAACAAATGTATGCTTATCATTTTGATAACATAGATAAAGTAGACAAATACCTTGAGAGACACAAACTACAAAACACAAAAGAGCTAGATATTTTGAATAGGTCTATATGCCTATCAAAAAATTGAATAAATATTGAATAGTAAAAAAGCACCAGGTCTAGACAGTTTTACCAGTGAATTCCACCAAATATTTAAGTAGGTGTGGTCATTTCTCCAAAAATCTTTTCTAAAAAGCACTTCCTTAATCATCCTATGAAATCAGGATTACTAAACTAGCTAAAGGTATTTTTAAAGTGTAACTATACACTAATATTTCTCATGAACATAAATGCAAAATCTTAAACAAAATATTAGCAAATTGAATCCAACAATGTATAAAAAAATTATACACCAAAACCAACTGGGACTCATTGCTGACTAGTTTACCATTCAAAATTTAATTTTCCACATAAACCGGTTAAAAAAGGAAAAATCATATCATATTAATTGATGTAGACATCTAACAAAATTCAACTTGTAATAGCAAAAATTCTCATCAAACTAGGAATAGAGGGGAACTTCCTCAATATATATACAACTATGAAATTGTTAAAATAAAGTTTACTGCAGTTAATGAATGTCAAATCCATGCTTTAGGATCAAGCATTTACTGTAAATACTGCTATAATTTGATACAGACAAAATAACTGTTTATTCCATCTCCATTTATTATGTACTTGAGAAGATGGGAGGGAACGTTTGTTGGTGTCTCTTTCAGAACATATTTCTCTCTTCTTATTCTTGTATATCCTATTTTCTTGGGGAATTCTGTCCTTTCTCAGGGATGTGGTTATAATACAGTTGTTTCTCAAGGTTGCCCTGGGATCATGCCCTTAGCCAGATTCAAGAGTTAGGAGCTTAATGGAATGAGCCACCCTGGAGCCCCTTTAAACTTTTCTTTTTATCATTTTAAACCAACCGATACTAATATCAACAATAGTAATACTAATAAATTAGTTAATATATATGAGCAGTTATTTTTGACCAGCCACTTTTCTAGGCGTTGTATATGTGGAGTGTCCATTTAATTGAGTTCAGAGAATGAAAGGATGGGGCTATGAAAATTTACACCTGGGACCTGAGACTACCAACATATTTTATTTATAATCATTATTTATTGTAATTCCTACAAAACTCCTAAGAGGTGCTATTATTATCTTCATTTTGTATATGAGGAAATTGAGACAGGAGACAGTTAAGTAACTTGTTACAGATCATCTGGCTGGTAACGATACAGAGAAGATTTGAATATAAGATCCTTGAGGGAGAGAGGTCCCAAAAGTGAGGAGAGAATTAAGAAACAGGGGGCTAAGCCTCTCAGGGAGCCACAGCACCGGTCTCCTGGCTCAAGCCTCTTTTATTTTGCTACCTGTCTGATAACAAACAGCAAGCACATACAACATAGTATTTGGCATCTTGACACGACATGCACCTGCTGTGTATTCCATCCGGGGTCATGAGTACATCTGGCGCCACCCAAAACATTCTTATATCCGGCCCGGTGTCTGTATGATGTCCTTCTGGAGCGAAGGAGCGGTCCCGCAGCTTTCCGACCCTGGGACCTGGGAATGGAACTGCTTTCAGTTCCCTGCTGCTCCGTCCCTTTCCTTCTAGACATTGTTACAGTGCCTCCGGTTTCTTGCTCTCCAACTGATCCTGATTCCAGGAAAGTGAGCTATTAATCTACTCTTTGCTGTCTATACAGAGAAGCATATATGTGAAATATATACTGAAGAAGAAAAAGCTTCATATATCACTTTCTAACTGAAATTTTGGGGAAAATTCACATATAAATTCCCTTAACCTGTGCATATGAAAACATTTAATTATATTAATGTTCTAGCTAGCTATCTGTTTGTAATACCTACTATAAATTATTTGTCTTTACCATAGGAATAGCTCTTCTAAGCATGCTCTTACATTGATCACCATGAAAATGAGGTTTAGGGCACCTGGCTGGCTCAGTCAGTTAAGCATCCAGCTCGGTTTCAGCTCAGGTCATGATCTCATGGTTCGCGAGTTCAAGCCCCACGTCAGACTCTGCACTGACAGTGTGAAGCCTGCTTGGGATTTTCTCTCTCCCTCTTCTCTGTTCCTTCCTTCCTCTCTCTCAAAATAAATAAATAAGTAAGCATTAAGAAAATGAGGTTTTAAAAGTGGCAACATTTAGTAAGCTAACAAAATAGGTAGTTAAAAATAAAAGTAATAAAAAATTCTTATCTATACCTCCAAGTCTTCCAGGATCACTTTTGCTTTACTATACAAATAAAATGTTCTAGGAGCTGTGGGAATTTCAGCATGAAGCCTCCTCCACTCTTATTCCATAGCTAACTACCTTCCACTTGGGTATTTGTCAAGAAACAGCCTTATTTCTAGTTCATGTCTGAACCAGGCAATTTCTTGCCTTCACCCGGTCAACAAAGCATTTTTCATCTCCTGCACCAGGCCCTCTTCCTATACACCACTGTACCGACACTGAGTATCAACATGTCCTTTTCTCTTTCAACTGCCAGCGTGTGTTGGGTACACGTGCCTGTGTTAGACTTTAATTGAAGATTTTATCTGATAGAGATACATCTCGAACAGGAACTTTTTATAGAATTGATTGCACTTCTGCCTTGCTCCCCCGTCTCAAAACTATTCTTCCCTCAAGCCCACTTTTTTTTAGCTATCAGCTGGTTTCACTTAGGCTGCCACTCCTATGCCCCAAATTCCTGTTATTTAGCATACACAGAAGTTACCTTGCCTAAGCCACTCCTTTAAATCAAACCTCAATCAATCTGTTTCCCAAACAAGAGAGCCGTGGCTAAAGTACTTGAGATCTCCTGTCTTGGAATACAGAAAAGGGCAATTTCTAATGTTTTATAAGCTATTTTTAAATTCCCATTACAATTCCTGGAGAAAAACAGAGTGCAGTGCTGGGGTCTACTTCCATGTGTTTTCAACAAGAAAAGGAGCAGATAAAATTTTGGAGTGTTGGGAAAAATGGATTCATCACCAAAAAAAAAAAATAGAGAGAGAGTTATATATGGTATTACCCAAACCAAAATACCTTAACATTAGGAATCTAACCCAGAAGCACATCTTTCTTTGGCTATTAGTTAGCATTCCTGTATTTGCCAAGATAAAGTTAACTACGCCATAGACTCAATCCTGAAGCCTCAAAAAACAAGTTTACTGCTGGGTCATATATAAGAGTCCAACATGGGTCAGAAAGCTCTTCTCTACAGCTCTCCTGCCACACAGAAATGCACGCAGCATTTCTGCAGAAACAGCAGCACCTTAGAACACTTTGCTTGAAGCCAAAATGGAGAGAAAGAGTATCCTGAAAACCCAACCAACTCTTAATTGACAAGGACAAGGTCACACAGTGCCGGTCTAATGCAAGGAGGGCTGGGAAAAATCGCTTGTGTACATCTAGGAAGAGGACACAGGCCAGTAAGTGGCAATGAGTATTCCACAGTTGTCATTCCTAACCAATGAATGTTTCCTCTCACTCTGAAATATTACAGTATTTCAAGTGTTTAATCTGCGGCATTTAATATGAATTTTTAAAGTGTTAAAGTATAAGATCTAAGCAAAACTTCCTCTACAGCCAAGAAGCTAAATTTAGAATGATTTCAACACTATTACCTGGAAGGTATTATTAATTCTGACTAGAGAGTGTGACAGTGTATAAACAGAATGTTACTTCATAACTGAGCATTTCATGGCATTTAAAGTACTCATCAAGGATTTTTGTACTAACTATAAATTTTAGAGTTCCTAAAAGTCTGTGCAATTATTCTTTTTACCCATCAGCAATTTGTATCCATCAGATATTAAGGCCAGCCTCAGCATATTGCATTTTTATAGGTTTCAGCAGCTGAATTGTCCTCATCAAATTAATCTTCCTAAGCATTTTTACATTTGATTATCCTATATAGATATAAGGAAAGTTTCTTTGACTATCAGTCTTCTCATATTATTTATAACACCTATAATAGTCTGACTTTCTGTGAAATTTGTTTTCTCGAAAACAGTACTTTTTTTACCTTGTTTGATCTACCAACTAGCTTTTTTGCTTAAAAAAATAACTGTTTTCCTCTCTAACCAGACATAATCCTTTTTTCATTATAGAAAATAGAGACTAGGAGAAGAAAATGATCATTATCTATGATCTTTCACATAAAAATATCTAGTATTGTCGTTTTGTTTTGTTTATATTCTACCAATCACATATACACACATATTTGATATACAAGCAATTTTTGTTTTTGCAGAAATTCATAAAAATATACTTCCACTGCCCATCTGAAAAAGCTAAGCTTTTAAGACACAAAACATCTAGTGAAAAAGGATGAGAGAGAATGAAACAGCGTGGTATGTTGAAGCATTGTTCAAATAGGTAACCCTCAGAACAACATATGCAGGGAATAGTCTGTAGTAATAATTAATACAATGTGGGGAATATTTAAAAATTTAACTGGGCAGTTTTGACAATAGATGTTAAAGGAAATACTCATAGAATCCAGAAACTGAAAGCTGTCTACATTATGTACGTAGTGATCGTTATGTACTTATTTCTAAGAGAAAATGTTTAACCGAATTTGCAAACATCAAGACCTCTTTCTATTCCTCCTACCATCACATCACCCCCCTTTAAAATCTTTAACAAAAAAATGATAGTGTGTTCTCTATTAATAAACTTTCCAGAGAATGACAAAATAACTGATATTTTTATCTCATTTTGAACCTCTCTTACTTGCAGGTATATAAATTGAAATCTGCAGTGTTTTGCAATTCTTTAGGAAATGTCATCAATAAAGAGAGTGACTATTGTTTTTAATTCCATTACTATTCAAATATAATTAAAAAGTTCTAGGTTATAGTCTATTATAATTGTGATTCATTATGTGCCACATACATGTAACCACTATATAATGCATAATGTTATGTTATCTGTTATTTATATTACGTACACATGCAATGTGTGATACATATATGTAATGTTCTTATATAATTATTATCAGTCAGACTCATAATAAAGGTGGCTAAGTCAAACATAAAAATCAGATTGCTTAGCATTCAAATTTTAGTTCTACAGCCAACCTGCTTTGTTTAGCTAAATGAATCACTTTTGATGCTAACAAAATTTCATTGAACATACATTTCTCTCATACTCTTTTGGGCAACAAGAGATTTTTGTTTCATTCTTTGAACTTTTAAGTTAATACTTCATGTAACCTTAGTATTGTTTACAACACAGTTCAACTGAAGACTACAGAAATTGATACTTTGTATCTCCACGTGTTGTGAGAAATGCCTGCTCCAAATAAGACTTTTATAAATCCTACCATGAACTAAAGTCATTCTGCTTTATTCATCTCCCTCTGAGACAGTAATTTATTCACATATTGTATCACCAGCTGTGTTTTACAAGATTCTCAGTTCTGTTGTATAACTTTTAATTGTGTCCTGGGAGATAAAGGTCTACGAACCACAAAAGTCATACTGTTTCCTATTCCCTTATTTCAATTATCTCTACTCATCATTTGGGTTTTTCAGACTCTCCTTATGATAAATAAATGTTTTCCTCTCTAACCAGACATTATCCTTTTTTCATTATAGAAAATAGAGACTAGGAGAAGAAAATGATCATTATCTATGATCTTTCACATAAAAATATCTAGTTTTGTTTATATTCTATCAATCACATATGGCTGTGTGTGTATACACACATATTTGATATACACGCAATTTTTGTTTTTGCAGAAATTCATAAAAATATACTAATAACTAATTTAGAACACAGTATGATCATTTTCATACCTGAACATTTAACTCTTTTCATCAGCAATGCTTAATTACAAAAATAACAAGTAGAATCACTCAAGCCCCTCTCTTTATGAAAAAAAATGTGGATACCAGTTATTTGAAAGTTATTTTTCAAAATATTAGCTTATAGTTTCTATTTCTCTCTACCATACTTATGAGTCACTTTCTAGATATGTCAACTTAAAATGGCTTCTATTTTTATAATTTTCTTAAATGATTAATTCTCACAACAATTTTGTGGTCATAGTGTATTTAATACAGGGCAGTAGAAGTAGAAAATTAAAGTAGAAAAAATATAAAAACTGGTAGTTACATTAAAATCTTAAAATCAGTAATCAAGTTTGCTGATGAAAAAAGAATTTTGTTGACTGAAAATATCAATCATCACAAAGAAATTGAGCCATTCATTCTTTCCACCTAGTTAACAGATAGTATTGGGTTTTATTTCAATGTTTTATTTATTTATGAGAGAGACAGCATGAGCAGAGGAGGGTGAGAGAGAGGGGAAGACACAGAAACCAAAGTGGACTTCAGGCTCTGAGCTGTTAGCACAGAGCCTGACGCGGGGCTCGAACCCACGCACTGCGAGATCATGACCTGAGCCAAAGTCGGACGCTTAACCGACTGAGCCACCCAGGTGCCCCCAGATGGTATTGTTTTTAATCAAAATTATTATGAGTGTTATTGACACAAAGATTTAAAAGAAAAAAAAAGACATGTTGCCTGTCTTTTAAGAGAAACTAGTGAACACAGTTGTCAAGAATTTTACAGTAATTTGCTGACAAGTTTTCCAAAGTAGAAAAAGTGCATGTAAACATTTTGATTACATTTCAACTTTTTGACTTTACCTATTCCTCATGTTTTACATTATTTTATTATTAGGCCTCTATAAATTCAGGTTGCAAGGAACAATATCTAAGGGCAAATTACTTGTCTATCTGATATATTTAATGGCACATAATTCTGTCATTATGAATCAGCTAAATGTTTTCTCGTTAATTGAAGTGATAGATGTTCTACAAATGTAGTAAACTGCACATGTTTGATTACCCCAACATACTCAGATATGCATTGGCTTATTCAAATAGCAGAATGATTATAACCCTGGATTCTGAGTAGAAAGAAACTTTAAAGAACAATTTTATTCAGTTCACTTATTCATCAATAAAGAATGAAAAGATTTAGTCGTCAATCACATGTGATTTTGATTTCAAAGATCCATGATATCCCACCAGTTTTTGCTTCTTTTATCTCTTTCTGACTTTCGAATTCCCTTGCTTGGACATACTGCAGTAAAATGTAAAAAAAAATTTATTCTATCTTACTCCAAAATTGCTATTTCCCCTTTTATTTCATCAAGTCCAACAGTATAATCTCTCTTTCTTGGCTTTAAAGTATCAATTAACTATCTGCATTATAGAATTATGTCTCTTTCTTTTACTCTAGGACAAATTTTCCATTTTTTATTACGTATACCTTGCAGATATTGTCTTTATTTTATAACTGTTGTCTTATCCCTAGTTCCATTGATGATTCATTTACTGCATCATCATGCCAGTTTCCCTAACAAAGTCTCCTTAAAGTCCATTTGCCCGTCTAAAAGGCAAGATCATCAGATTTTATTAGCAAAACATTGCAATAAATTCTTTTCAATTACTCTGAAATAAAATTGAAATACTAAAATTTGGGCAGATTTTCTAAGAAGGAAGTACAATCTTTAATGGTAGCCTTGATGATAAAGTTTAATTCTTTATTTAAAAAATAATGTTCCTATATCTTCTAGTGCCTCCCAATGTCTTCAAATTTGTGACAAACCAATTCAGGAAAAGCAGACTATGCCTTATATTATATGAAGCTTTTTGTACATCCTCCAATGTGCCTGCTTCTTTATGCAGACCATTGCTTTTCTTTCCTGAAGATCTTTTCCTCCTTGTTTTGACTGATTCCTGTGTTTCCTTCAAAATCCATTTCAAGTCACTTCATGGTGAGAACCTTTCTTAACTTCCAGATACAATGCTACATACATTTTTCTTATTCCCCAGGTAGCAGGAATTAGTGATCTGCCTCCTTCAGGAATACAAGGGCTGTCATTTTTCATAGCCATTTTTTTCAGAGCCTGGATAGCATGGTACAAAACATTTATTTGACATTCAATAAGTTTTAAAGCAATAATAAATATATGAGTTATTCAGAGTAAGCTACAAGTGCCTAACCAATAGAGCTTTCTAAACTTTTTGACTAGTGCCTTTATTTTTCCAGATTCCATTTCAACTCATTTCATTTTAACAGGGCTCATAAAGTAATTAATTTCTCCGAATATCATAGCTTTTCCCCATGCTGGTTTTCTTTGCTTTTGTATTCATATATACATATCTGCATATATTAAAATGATTTAATTATCTTATAGCCTAAATAAACCCAACTAAACTGGCCAATAAAATCATGATAACCAAGTATTAGTACTAGGTGTAACAAATTTTTCATTTTTATTTTTCATATTGATGTAATAATTATTTTATTTGTGTTTGATTAAACTCTACATTTTTCTCAGAATGTAGGCTTAGAAAACTATATTGTAGAACCTATGGTGAAAAACACCTTAAAGGGGAATAGATCTCTGTTTTAATAATATATTCCAAGCTTTCATTATTTTAGTGTTCTTATTATTTATAGCGCTAAAAGTAGTAAAAGATGCTTTTATTATTATGCTTCTAGGTCAACCCTATTCTATGTCAAACTAAACCTAGAACCACATTAGAACCAGAAGAGTTTCATAGTGTAACTCTTTTTTGTTTGTTTGTTTTTTATTTATTTTTGAGAGACAGGGAGACAGTGTGAGCAGAGGAGGGGCAGAGAGAGAGGGAGACTCAGAATCTGAAGCAGCCTCCAGGCTCTGAGCTGTCAGCACAGAGCTTGATGCGGGGCTTGAACCCTCGAGCCATGACATCATGACCTGAGCCGAAGCCGGACGCCTAACCGACTGAGCCACCCAGGCCCCGCAGTGTAACTCCTAACTGCTTGCTCCAGTCTCCTAACCTGATATAGATGAGAAGCTTAATCTTCCCTCATGTCTAAGTGTTATACTTATACCCAAGTTGTGGTCTTTTTTTGAGGCACCAACTGTCATCATTTTTTGAGGATCACAATAAGAGAAAATATTTTATTTATTCTATTCTATTCTATTCTATTCTATTCTATTCTAAAGTCTTTTTATTTTGAGAAAGAGACAGTATGAAAGGGGGAGGAGCAGAGGGAAAAGAGAGAGAGAGAGAGAGAGAGACAGAGAGAGAGAGAAAGAGAGAGAGAGAATCCCAAGCAGACTCCTTGCTGTTAGAACAGAGACCTATATGGGGCTCAATCTCACAAACCATGAGATCATTACCTGAACCACAATTAAGAGTCAGATACTTAATCAACTGAGCCACCTAGGTACCCTGAGAAAACATTTATTTTAAATGACAAATAATTAGCATCGTTTACTCTTACTTTGATAACAAGGATTGACCATTCAATAGTAATTGTGTAATTGTGCTATCCAATAAGGTCACATATAGTCTAATTTGTCAATTAATGATTGTTCTTTTACTGAAATAAACATTGTCCCATTTGTACAAAATGAGGTAGGTATGAAAACTGTGAAGGAGTGGGTGAAAAGATTAAAGGACACAATTAATGTAATGCTGCTAACACAGGACTTAGCACTGAGTTTCAATAATACCTAAATCCTCCATTAAAATTGTTATTTATTTTGCTACCAGCTAACAGTAAGCATTATAACAATCATACAAGAGCATTAACAAATATCTTTCCAAACTTTAATAAAAATATGTTAACCTTATTTTATGGAGATTTCATATTGTCTCTCATTGAATTCAGACTTAAAATATGACCACCATAATAGTGAAAAATTATAAATTCAGTAGAGCATTTTTCTTAGCAAAATTCTAAGATTCATGACAAGATTCATAATTCACTGGAAAAATAAAATTCATTAAACTTTTTAAATTAAACTGTAACATTCAATTAAGGAAAGTGAATTGGGAAAACCATCATCCTTTAACCCAGATAAATAATGAGATTATTCTTGTTAAACTGGTAAATACTAAGGCATGAATTTTGACTCATATATAACAACACAAGACTAATCATGAAAATAGTCAGTAGTTATAGAGGTGGCTTGTGGGGATTGTGAAAGTTATGGCATTTATTAATGGTGTTTGATAATCTTGTTAGAAAAGGCTTATCAAAAAGGTGTTTGATAATCAATTAGAATTGAGTGGTATTATAGTAAATGATATGAATTTAAAAAGAGAAATACTTCATACATAGGAACAGATGACAAAAATTTTGGTGATTAAAACAAACTTATGTTGTACATAATTTTATTTGTGAAGTTTCTACTATCATGAGACGATGGTATGTTCCATTTAGCAAGAAAATATTTCACATCTTAGATGACATAAGAATAACCAGGACTTCAGCGGCAGGGTGGGTCAGATGTTTAAGTTTTGACTCTTAATTTCTGCTCAGGTCATGATCTTGTGGCTCCTGGGATCAGGCCCCACGTTAGGCTCTGATCAGTGACTAGAAGAAATATTTTACTTTTTTTAAGTATTTCTATTTTGAGAGAGAGAGTAGGCTTACATATTTGGAGAAGGGGCAAAAAGAGGTCAAGAGAGATACAGAGAGAGAGAGAGAGAGACTTCCAACCAGACTCTACACTGTCAGAACAAAGCCCAATGTTGGGCTCAAATCCATGAACTGTGAGATCATGACCTGAGCCAAAATCAAGACTTGGCTTCTTAACTGACTGAGCCACCCAGGGGCCCCATATTTTACTTTTTTAGCATGATATCAAGCATGATTCCTTCTTTGACTGGAAAATATGGAGAATTTATTCTTTCTCAAAATAGTGACTAGAATTGAGATTACAAAAACTAGACTTTTATGCATTAAGTTGATATAAAAATACATTTTCTACATCAACATACTCATCGAACTATTGAAAAGCATCACCTGGAACTATAATTAAGCTTTAAGACTCTCTATTTTCTCTGATAGCAATTTATAGAAATAATTCAGTCCATCAAGCAATGTATGATTTATGACTAAGAAATCAGTCATTTAGAAAGGATCCAGTAATTACCAATGAGAATTTTCAAAATATATATTTATGCTAATCCACAAATAATTAAAGCTGAAGGAAATGAGTTAGAATGTTATTTTTGGAAACATTAATATGTGCTATGGAAGATGTGTTATTGCCTGTTTTCATGGTGTTGGCTTCTTTTGTTAAAGATTTACTCATTTACAATTCAGATATCCTTAGGGACAAGTATTTTTTGTTATTTTTTTCAGTATTGAAAGTTCTAACTATAATTCTTAAGTAAATTAGCATCCAAATATCCTGATAAGAGTATAATACTGCAATGCTGGAGTTTCCTACAAAATATTTTTACTTTATATTAAATCATGTGATTTCTTTCATTATATTGTCAATTAGTTTTAGAAATAATGTTACATAGAATAAATCAGTCAAATTCTATGGTTTGAAACAGTTTAAATAAATTACATCCCATTAAATAGTGTTTATTTCTTAACAAGAAGTAGCTGGACAGATGTATTTTTTTAATTTTGTCGCCATATTGTCAATTTTATAAAAACCTACTTCATGGAGTAGAGATTACTAAGGTAAATAAAAGTAATTAATGGAAAAATAAAAATTAAAAAATAAAAAATCATCTCAGATCAAAACTAATGTGAGGAGTTATTAGCATGTATTCATTGATTGCTCTGAATTCATTAAAGAGTAATTGTTTTTAGGTGGCATTATCTACTTGAAACTTTTCAATAACCCATACAGATGGCCATAAAGTTGACATTTTATATTCGTGGAAAGCTAAGATTCAAAGTATTAGTATCTTGACCAATACATACTAATACTTAACACAAAACTAGTAAGTGGTAAATCAAATATTTGAGATTGAATCACATGACTCCAATTTCTGTGTATATTTTTGTCAGGTTCTGTCAGCCACTGGACCTCAAGACTTGACCTTTATTGCCACCTGCTTGTACTCACTAACCTTTGTCTTACATTTTTCCTTAAGCTCTTCTTTCCAACATATCTCTTGACTCAGGCAAATAAAACCCTAAATCACCTCTCAAGTGATGGCGACTGCTCTGACAAGAACCTTTTGCTAGCCCAGAGCACCTAGACCATTTGAGCTAAGCCCCTGACTGGAGCCTATAAAAATGGACCATAGAGTGACCCCTGGAATGACCAGCAATTACGTTTACCTCATTATAATACTAAAATCTCTGCTGAAGAAAAAGCTTCAACCTCATTTACATAACATACAACATATGCATAGGCATGTTTTCTTAAGGTGCATGCGTGACCTTGTGCTGCCTCTATATACCATGACAAGGCTTCCCTAAGTATTCACCCCAACCCTGAACAAAAGGTACCCATTCCCATTCTACCGGGAAGTCATGGCTGTGGAATTCATTCCAAGTTCTCTCCTTATTTGCTACAAATAAAGTTTTCTTCATGCAACAACTCACCTGGTACAGTTCCTGACTCCCCAAAGGGCGAGCTAATGCTGATTCAGTTACATTTCTATCTTCATATTTCTCATCTACTTGTTTCTGTTGATATTTTGACTGTGATGCTCTTTCTGGGATGGTGTTGTACACTATGCAATCAAACAGAATAAAGTGCACCACTTAACAAAGTTCCAGTCGAGAAAAAACTAGGATAAAATAATAACAAATAAACCACCAAGGGAAAAAATGCCAATGTGAATGGTTTTAAAAGCATTTTGCCATTTCATTTACTTGAGATTGGAAATTGAAGCAAGCAATGCTCTCCTATCAGAAGGCTAAAACATGTGAAAAACAGTTTATGTATATTTGGATAAAAACCTCATATTCTACAATTCTTCCAGAAATCTACAAGATAGGTTTATACCAACAGTTGTGAAAGGACTTGGCTTTAGTGGACTAAAGTTGCTCTCACAAATCTTGCTTTATTGGGCCCAGAACCATAAAAACCTGATTTCACTGAAGTTCTTTATCTTCAAACAGTTTCAAAAGTTCACAGATATAAGAATGACATCTCAGGGGTTTGAGAGCGTGCTGAAATAATTTGCATGCTTATGAGTTCTTTGTATTTCTTTTTACAATGAATTGGAAACCATCCCTGGTGGAGGTACCACAAAGAAATATGAGCAGCTCATATTTGCACTGCTCTATTCTCCTATTCAATCTCTCACCCACCCTGTGAACAATGAAATGAGATACTTAGAACCTTAGACACAAGGCAAAATTCCATTTACTGAAGTGAGAACAGACTCTTCCCTACCAAGATCTTGTTCAGAAGTGCACTAATAGAGTCTATAAAATGCCACAGATATGAAGTAGAAAGGGATAAGACATCCTGAGCCAGATAACATGGCTTCACATCTGACATTTCTCCAGTCTCTGTTCTCCATTCCTTTTATTTTAATCTTTATTTATTTTTGAGAGAGAGAGAGAGAGAGCGAGCGAGCATGATCAGGGGAGGGAAAAAGAGAGAGGGAGACACAGAATCTGAAGCAGACTCCAGGCTCTGAGCTGTTGGCACAGAGCCTAACACTGGGCTTGAACTCACAAACCATTAGATCATGACCTGAGCCAGTGTCAGACGCTTAACTGACTGAGCCACTCAGGTGCCCCTCTGTCCTCCATTTCTGTTAATTCCCACTGGAGACTTTTAATTCTGCTTTCTTCCCTCTGGCTTCACTGGAAATATACTATTTCTCACTGGATGTTGGCCATGAGCTTACCTTGGCTTCACTTTAACTTTCACCAAGGTAGTATTAGTAAGACATCACCATTAGTATTTCTTCTCCCTTTACTAGGGAGATTTCCATGAACTGCCTCTAGATAATCCAGCAATTCTTATTGCTGAAGTCCATCTACCATATTATCCAAGTTTTATGCTAAATCACATATTTTGCATTGTGTTTGATTAGCACATTTCCCTGTGCATTGGCAGTGACCCATTTCTACTGATTTACATTCAATAATGGAACATAATTTTCCATTTGCTTCTGAAAATACATTCCGGGGAGGACAAACTCATCTTCAGAAAGTAGGTTCCTTTCAAATTCACAGATTGAGGTCCTGTCTTACCATTGGTCTAAGAAACTTACAGTATTCTACTTTTCGCATTCATAAATGTCATAGTTGTCTCTAAATTAACAACTTTATAGAGTGAAGCCATTTCAACCTCGAAGTTGTATGCCTGAAAATACAACCTGGTTGGAGAAAAACTCTGGTAGAGGAAAAGAAGAAAGTGGTTTTTAGAAAACAAAATAATCACTCAATATAACATGTTAAGGGACTTATTTTAAATGATATTGATGGTCCACACATGTGTTTACAACCAATCTTCCAAAACCGAACCAAAATGATTGTTAAAGCATGCATGCATCATCAACCAATGAGGCCAAAAGAGAACAGGGCGAATACAACATCTCTAATATTTTGGAAGCCAGAAGCGGGTGCAATTGATATAAATCAGCAGAGATACATATGCTGACAGTGGGGAAAGCCCAGAAGCAAGTGGTTGGTACAGAGATCACCCACGGTATCAGTCCGAATCCTCAAGACAGTACTTCCCAAAAGAAAAGGCAGGTGGAACTCCAAGAAAAGCGGTGAGGACTGTCTTTCTCCCTGATCTTCTTTCTCTTCCAATGTGCCTGGGTAATTCCCCCTCCTATAATCTCAGCAGAGGATTAAAAGTTTCACTTCTGGAAGAAGTTGATCCCCACTCCCCCTAAACTCTGCAACAGCAAGCTCATTGCCAGTGGTGGCACCAGAGCTGATAAAGGATTAAGTAAAAAGTCTATATACTAAGCAGTGAGATTCCCATTCTCAAATTTTCACTTGGCTCTACTAAACTTTGGTGACTAGTTTTACAACCTTCATCGAGGATGTTGGAGAATTTCTCTCCACTATAATTAGCAAACCCAAGAGAAGCTCAGAAGCCCTGAAAGTTGTGTGATTTCCCCCCCACACACAAAAGCAATCCAATCTGATCACACTGCAATACAGCTCAACAGACTTTTAGCACCTATATAATTCATACAAGATAATGTAAAGAGAGGAGGAAAATTAAAAAATCACACAGGTTAATTTTTATGCAAATTTAAAATATGTATTTGAAAATTACATTTGGTGAAATTGATGAGTTTACTATTTTGGATGAATATGTGTGGTTTTTGCCTCCATGTGCTTTTTTCATTTTCTTACTACACTCATTGCTCCGTGGTCATTGCTATTTCACTGCTAAATCTTTTTGGGTCCAGATGGTTCTTAGTATCATCAAAAAAGTTCACTGTAATTAGAATAGTATAATATGGCATTTATTTTAACTAGTCACACAAAACTAATATTCTCAAAACTGCAAGATAACTATTAGTAAATTCAATAATTAGGTTCTTTTGATAAAGGTCATGGATTTAATATAACAGCTCATTACTAAAAACAAATATTCTATTAATTTTTACTTTTCCTTTAAGAAATTTGTTAGTTTCATGCTCTATTCAACATAATGCCCCTTGCCCTAAAAAAAGAAAGAGACAAAAGAAATGTAATATAAACCCAAAGGGATAAAGATATTAACTTTTGTTGTTCTTTGATCCAGAAACCAAACATCCTTGACTTTGGATATCTCTAGAGGTATCACTGTCTTTCTTGGGTTCCCATTCTGAATATTTATGTATAAAATTTTATTCCAAATAATAAATATTTTGTTCCTTCCTTCTCTTGCTGTGCATGAACCAAATACATCTTTTTGCATGTTGTTTTGGAAGATCTCTAAAGTGTTTGGTAGTACATTTATGACTTGATTCTCAGTCTTGTTTCCTTTGTAAGAGGTATGCAACTGAGAACATTTAATATTCTCTCATAGATGAGTTTTTTATAAAGGAAGAAAAAATATCTCCACTTTTGAAGTGTATACACCGATGAACACAATAAATGACAATTAAGTACTTTTCAGTGAAAGGGTGTTCTACACAAAATAGAAAAGCTAAACGTCTTCTTCTTTGGTGACAAATATTTTTTTTCCCTCAAATAGACAGCTTATGCTTCCAAATTATTGTTCGAACACCATTATACTTTCTTATTCACCTACCACACTTTTCCCACTCCACAACAGACTTTGCTTATCCCAATAATCAAAATTTGACTTTACTTTTCACGTGGTCACTAATTTAAATATTCAGTGATGAACACTCAAAAAAATAATGATAGACTCTTGCCACAAAAAAAATTATCACTGGGGCAACTGGAGGGCTCAATCAGTTAAGCGTCTGACTCCTGGTTTTGGCAGGTCATGATCTCCAAGTTCATGAGTTCTGGCCCTGCACTGTCAGTGCAGAGCCTGCTTGGTATTCTCTCCCTCCCTTTCTCTGTCAGTCCCCTGCTCATACTCTCTCTCTCTATCAAAATAAATAATAAAATAAAACTTAAAAAATTATCACCAATAAATCTCACAGCACATTTTTATAAATATATAATGTAGAATTTCCTATTTAATTTAAACAATGTATATTTGATGCTAAAAATATACAATCCTTTCCAAGTTAATAGATAATTTCCCATTGTTTTATTCCATAGAAGAATTTCCCAGGATCAAGCTTGGCCCAACAGAGAGATTTTTCTAGGAAAAAAGAAAACCAGCACACATTTTAGCACTTATATTTAACAGGACTCACATGATGATTTGGAAACCTGAAGATTCACAAATACGGAACTGACTCTTCCCTCATGAAATATTTACTGAATTCTAGGTGATATATGAAGCTAGGTACTGTACAGAAGCTGAATGAAATGTGAAACCCCAACAATTTCATGGCACCTAGAAGAAAATATCACAGTAGAGGAAGTGAGCCTAACACAACACAAGCCACGCTCTTTCTCGAGCATTTCTAAGATTATGATGCAATTCAGGCTAAAACTAAAAATAAAACAAAACCATGAGGCGCCTGGGTGGCTCAGTCAGCTGGGCATCTGACTTCAGCTCTGGTCATGATCTCACAGTTCATGGGTTCAAACTCTATGACAGGCTCTGTGTTGACAGCTCAGAGCTTGGAGCCTGCATTGGCTTCTGTGTCTCCTTCCCTCTCTGTCCCTCATTCACTATCTTTATCTCTCAAAAATAAATAAAACATTGAAAATATGAGGGGCACCTGAGTGGCTCAATTGGTTAAGTGATTGACTTAGTCTCAGGTCACGACCTCATGGTTCATGAGACTGAGCCCCCTGTTGGGCTCTGTGCAGATAGCTCAGAGCCTGGAGCTTGGTTTGGTTTCAGTATCTCCCTCTTTCTGCCCCTCGCCTGCTCACACTCTCTCTGTCTCTCCAAACTAAATAAACATTAAAACAAATTTAAAATAAATAAATACATAAATAAATAAAAATTTAAATAATTAAAAAATAAAAAGCCAAACTCAACCCTTCTGAAGGGTGCACCTGAATCCTCCATATTGCAGCCATTCAGGGAAGAAGGGACAGAAGCTTAATCTCAAACCAAACCCAAGAGATACAGAGCTTTTTCTCCCCATGCATCCCTGATGGAATACCACCTATGACCATAACAAGTTTGGATCTGCATAAATTTTATCTTTATTTTTTTTATTTTATGAGGTGACTACTAGAGTACATTGTCCATATAGATAAGTGGGTTAGAATTTAAAATTATTTTATGATAATACCATACAATTCTTTGATCCCCTTGACTTCAAAAATTTGAATAGGGATCTGATAACAAATATTTTATGATCATTCTTCTTCCACATGTTGAAAGATAAAAGAAAAGAATTGGAAGTCATTAGGTTGCTAAGTGTTCAGTACCTGGTCATTAGAGTCATTCATTTCTGAGCCCTATGACAACACTTTGAATTGTGTCTCCATAGGTATCCCAGAGGTTTATCCACTCAGGCAATGCACTATAGTAAGATCCAGAATATAAGATAGGCATGTCATTCTTCTCTAAAGAATGGGAGGAGTAAGCTTATGAAAGTTTACACTATGTCAGAGGGAAGTTCTTAGAAATAAAAATTTTTGGTAATAGTGCTATGGAAATTTAAAATCTGCAAATTGGGTCCTTAAAACTATACATGTCCCAATCACCTTGTAAAATCTCTCTGTATTCATAGATGGAATTTGCACAACATTTTTCAAGTCACTGATAAAGGATACAAACATTTGCAAGATGACCAGATGAAGAATCGAGAAAAAAGAGAAAGATAGAAGGGCAATTAGCCAAGCACAGTCATGGTGTAAAAATGACAAAGAAGTGAAGTAAAACAGGAAGCTAGGAGTCCCTTCCAGTATCCCTACCTGATATGACTCACTGGCCCCTTGGTGCCTATTTGGGGCTCCCATTCTACTCTCACCTTTGCTCATTCTGGTCCACCCCTTCTTTGTTCCAAGAAAATATCAGGTTCATCGTGCATGTTCAGGGTCATTGCACTTGTTCATCTTCCTGCCAGGAATGAGATTCTTGTCCTGTTCACCTCATTCATTCATTCCATGGCCAATTTGTGATTATTTTTTATTCTTAATTCACATCCTTAAGACGGTTCTCCAAATCACATATGTCCCCTTTTACCTATACTCAAGCATCTATGTTATCCTTCCATTTGGGGACTTATTACACATCACAATTTATATATTTATTAGTCTAAATGTCTTTATTCATTGCTAAATTTTGTGAGCTCATGGCAATAGATGCACGTAGACCCTGTACACTGAGATATTGTTAACAATTGCTGATAAGTTATATATATGTATAAAGTATCTTATATATAAAATCATACATATGTATAATATATAGATATTAATATGAGAGGAATTTTAAGTAGTAGTAATTTTTAAAAGGAATATGTGTATGTTCACTGTCCAGCCTTCAAGCCTAAGTAATAGAACATCAATAAATTCTTTAAAGTGCACATGTAGGAAATCAAAAATGTGTTTGTAAAATAGATGACAGTTGAGTACAGTTCGAATGCCAATAGGGCGACCATGAGTGAGAGAAAAGGAAAGAAAAAGGAAAAGATAGAAAAAAGAAAAGAGAACATAAATAAAGGATATGAACAGAATTGACTGCAAAATAAGAAACCCACTTCATCCAGGATAGCAGTCCAGAAGGTAAGCATAGGTGTATGGAAGATCTGTCTGCCTGATGGCTGGAAATTCAGAGATTTTTCTCTGATTTTAGGTTGTTTTGTGAAGTATGAATAAAGGTTATTTTCTGAGGACAAAAGTCACTTCTTGTTCATAGACTAAATGTTCAAGAAATGTATTTTGAATTAGTGAAAAGTTCTGAGACAATTTTTGGAATCATATATTTTTTTAGTGACATCCACCTAGAAAGTATATGGATGGCGAAGATGTTTCCCTTTACACTGCAATACCTATAAAACTTTCTATTATCAGAATCCAGTTTATCCTGCATATGTCCATTTCTTTCTTTATATATATTATATACTTATTCATGTTTAGAGAAACTGCTTCTGTCATTGAGATTAAGGGTGCACAGAAGCCGCCTTTTTGAAGCTATAGAACAATAATCACAACCACACTGGAAGGCATGGTTTTGGAATGGGTGATGTTCCCTCTGGCATCCAGGCCCAGAGTCCGGTGGCGCAGGATAGCTGGCTTTGGAAGAGCTGCCTGCTTTCAGATACTGTTGCCTCGGAGGATGGTGCCTGCCACTTGGTACCCTGCAACCCCGTTCTTTGCACTTGCTGATCTAGAGCATCGTCCTGTTATAGGACTTGTCTCAGAGAGGAAGATCCTCTTCCCTTAGTGTTCTCATGTAAATAATTCAATGTTTAATTTATTTCAATGCAAAGATTCCTTACACCACAACTGCTCCACCCTTAAGACATTAATTTTAGCACATATCATAGTTAGATGGAATTTGTTTCTAAAAAGAATATGAGGTTCCTACTGCTTTTCTCAGAATCATGCTTTGTAACTACAGGTACACCTCAGAGATATTGTGGATTTGGTTCTAGACCACTGCAATAAAGTCGAATATCAAAATAAAGTGAATCAAATTAATTTTTTGGCTTCCCAGGGCATATAAAAGTTATGTTTATACTATGCTATAGTCTATGAAGTGTACAATAGCAATATATCTTAAAAAACAATGTACATGCCTTAATTTAAACATATTTTATTGCCTAAAAATATTAACCATCATCACAGCTTTCAGCAAGTTGTATGTTTTGTTGGTGTTGTATGTTTTGTATATTTCAGTGTTGATGTCTGTTAATGATGAGGATGGTGGTTACTGAAGGCTGGGGTATCTGTGGCAATCTCACAAAATAAGACAATACAGTTTGTTCAATCAACTGACTCTTCCTTTCACAAATGGTTTATCTTTATCTTAAGATGCTCTTTGATTGCAGTTTACCCACAGTAGAACCTCTTTCAAAATTGGAGTCAATCCTCTCAAACCCTGCCACTGCTTTATCAACTAAGTTTATGGTATTTTAAATATATTGTCATCTTTTCAGAGTCTCCACAGCATCTTCTTCAGGAGTAGATTCCATCTCAAGAAACCACTTTCTTTGCTCATCCGTGGGAGACACCTCCTCTTTCGTTCAAGTTTGATCATGAGATTCCAGCAATCCAGTTCCATATTCAGGCTTCGCTTCTCTGTGAAGCCAGTTCTCTAGCTTTTTCCACTACAACTGCAGTTACTTCCACCACCAAAGTCTTGAACCATCCTTGTGGGTTGGAATCTACTCCTTTCAAACTCCTGTCAATGTTGATATTTTGACCTCTTCCTATGAATCACACAAGTTACTAATAGCATCTGGAATAGTGTTTCCTTTTCAAAACCTTTCACCTTACTTTGCCCAGGTCCCTCAGAGGAATCACTATCTATGGCAGCTTATAACATTATGGAATGCACTTCTTAAATAATAAGATTTGAAAGTTGAAATTATTCCTGGACCCATGGGCTACAGAATAGATGTTGTGTTAGTAGTCATGAAAACCACATGAATCTCGTTGTTCATCTCTATCGGAGCTCTTAGATGATCAAATGCACTATCAATGAGCAGTAATATTTTGAAAGAAATATTTTTTCTGAGCAATAAGTCAAAACAGTGGGCCTAAAGTATTCAGTAAATTAATTTTTTAGACATATGTGCTGTCCTCTAGGCTTTGTTTTTCCACTTAGAGAACATAAACGGAGTAGATTTAGATGTGTGCAGTGGTATGCATATGAGTGATCAGCAGACACTTGAGCTCCTCATGACGGTAGACTATGAGGCAAATGAAGGAGCCACTGTATAGGCTGAGATAATCAAGCCTAATAACCATGAGAAGCTAGAGTTGCTGCTTCATTATTAGGAAAGAAGTGGTTGTCTGAAACCAAAGAGATTTATTGAGTCATCTTTGGTGTTCTTAGTCTAATGATAATAAATATATTGCCTTACTAATTCTGAGACCTCTTTCTTCCCAATATGAGAGTCTAGAGTGGTGCTTTGGGCCTGAAACACTACCTGTCTTCATGATTTTGTTTCCCGTGGAGCTTATCTTCATCCAGGGTGAGGCACTAGAGTTACCATTTATTTATTTATTTATTTTTCTGATCAATGTCATAAGCCTCCAGGAAAAGAAACTGCATGCAGTGCAACTAACTTCTGGCAGGTGCTCTAAGTATGAACAATTCTATGGTATTAGTTTGAGTAATTTAGTGACTAATGCTATATTTCTGAATAATGGCCTTAGAAAAAAATCCGGGACAAGAAAATATTCATTCACAAAAAGTTTTGGCTATAAAACTTTTTTAAATGTTTTTTTTAATATTTATTTATTTATTTTGAGAGAGAAAGAGAGAGAGAGAATCTCAAGTAGGATCACCCTATCAATGCAGAGCCCCACACAGGGCTCCGTCTCACCAAATGTCAAGTGATGATCTGAGCAAAATTCAAAAGGTAGACAATCAACTGAGCCACTTAAGCACCCTAGAATTCTATTCTCTTGTACATAAAAATATATATTCATCCATCCATACACATATACATACATCTTTCTGCCTAGGCGATACATTTAAAATATTTATCAACCTGTTAACTTTCCATTCCTTCTATCTTCTTGATTGCTAGATTATGGGAGGTTCTAAATGTACTGAGGGATGGTTCAAATGATCAGAGTAGCAGGAAATAACTAAGAGGTTGCAAGATAGTTTGGTTTTCATATTTTTACAATTATAATGGCTGCATCAATGCTCACCAATTGAATGCTCATCCTTCATCTATTCAATCGGTAAAACTTTTTCTACTACTTCTATGTGCTGTGCTCCTGATCACTCTTAGCATTCTTACTTTGTGGGGGTGACATAGGATAAATAATTCCATTACAGTGTCAGAAGTTTTAATAAACTTGAATAAATAAAATATCCAAAGAGGATAGAGCAAATTTACCAATTGAAAGATATTAGAATTTTTTAATGATTAAAAATAAATCCATATAGTCATTTTCTGAAACTTTTTTAAGATTTGTTAATCTCCCATCCCAAAGACATTAACATTTCAAACTTAAGGACATTCTTTCCTAGAAGACTATACCCAACACAAGCACCTCCTTTCTGATTTGACTTCCTTCTCAAGTCAGCCTAAATGTCAGAACTGTAACTTCCATTACTCCTTCACCATTAAAAAGTTTTCCTGGTCTTCTGTTGGCTCATTACCTCTGGCTTATTAAACTCAGATCACTGCATTTCTGACCAGTCACATGGATGTTGAGTACAATGGGACCATTAAATCTGTGTGAATCAATAGCATCCAAACCCTTCTCCCCATATTCAATACAGGAATTATTTTCTGTGATAATTTAGCTCTCTCTCCCATATTGCCTCAGTGGTCACTTAAACTGCCATTTGTTTTCTCATACCTCTTACTAACTTCCTTCCTAATTCACTCCAACTTCATAAAGAAAGATAATTTATTGGGTTAGAACAGTAGCCATTGCCTTTCCATATCACATGCCCTGCTATTGTCATCTATTTTAGCCTTGTTAGTTATAATGGTTAATTTTATGTGTTGACTTGACTGAGACAGAGTACCCAAATATTTGTTCAAACGTTATTCAAGATGTTTCTATGAAGGTGTTTTTAAATGACATTAACATTTAAATTGGTGGACTTTACAGTAGACTTGCCTCCATAAAGTGAGAGGGCCTCATAGAATTTAAGGCTGAATAGAACAAATGACTGGCTGATCATAAACACTAAGGATTCTATCAGCAGATGACCTTCAGACTTGAAGCACATAGCCTCTTCCTTGAGTGGAAACTAATATTTAATTGTGTAACCTTTGAGTAAAGCTGATTACCCTCTGTAATGAAGCTGGGCTTAATTCAATCATTTGAAGGCCTTAGTAGAACAAAGACTTTTCTCAAAGAAGGACTTCTGCCATCAGAGTGCACTTGGATTCAGACTCCAACTCTACCCTGGGTCTCCAGCCTGCTAGCCTTCTCTAAACATCTTAGACTTGAACCTTCACAATTATATAAGCCATTTCCTTAAAATAAATCTTTCTCCCTCTCAATAGATGATAATAGATAGATAGATAGATAGATAGATAGATAGATGATAGATAGATAATAGATAAACAGATGATAGATATAAAAAGATAGAGATACAGAAACAAATATATGTATACATCATACATGCATCCTTTTGGTTCTATTTCTCTGGAGAACTCTGACTAATAACTTGGTCTTACCTTCCTATCTAGTGTCTTAGATTCTTTCCTCTCCCACCACTCTAAGGAATTCACTTTTTCATTTCTATTATCTTTTCAACTATCTGATCTCTCCCTCTACATTTTCTTTTTAGTAAATATATATGTTCCACACTCCCTTTAAAACAAGCAACAACAAAATCTTCTCTCCCACCCATATATCCTCTCTCTTATGCACAGAAGCTTATTTATATTGTCTTCACTATTGACCCCTGCTGTTTCACAAACACCCAGTTCTCAATCCACTGCAGTCTTGCATCTACTCATTTCATCAGAGCCACTGATATTTATACAGTGTCTTTTGTAAAGAGAAACAGCACAGCCTTACTTCAAAATAAGTTTCATAATAAAAGAAGGGGCTTTGCTTATGTCAGCTGAAAAGTAATGGTAATCAATATACAGTCTCAGTATCTCAGTAAATACCGTTTTTCATAGGGCACAACTTGTAAACTTTACTCAGCAGCACAGCATCCACGGAAAAGTGTTCTGTAAGGTTGAACAGTGTCTCTTCAGTTTTTTGCCTTTTAATTCTTGTTTATCCCTCTCTGGTGGGATGATTTTCCCACCCCTAGTTTCTTTGACATCATGGCTTTCTTTTTCCTTATTTTTCTTTTAAAAGATATCTCATATCTCAGAGCTCTACTCACACCATCCTCCACAAAAAGAAAAAAAATCAATGTTCTTTTTAGTCTATATCTTCTCCCTGGGTGACCGGACACACAAATATTGGCTTAGCTGCAAACATGACTCATACTCTGAGAAACACTAAATCTCTATCACCAGCCTTGACCTCTGGGCTGAATGCCAGAGATGTTGTTATCTCACATCGATTTCTCCATTTATTTTAATAAATATTTATAGAGTGTCTGCCAGGTGCCAGGCAAAGTGCAGTGGCTAAACATATAATGGTGAGCAAAAACAGATATGGAGAATCTAACTTCATGCAGAGCATCCGTACCTGAATGTCCAGTATGCTGCAGGATAAACACGTTCAATAGAAATCTCACAATCTTGTTTCCCTCAGACTGCTTCCTCTTATAACTCTTAATCTTAGTAAAGGATAACACAGTTCCCCGTTTACTCAAACTAGAGACACAACTGTTATTGTTGTTGTTCTACAATCTCTAATTCAGTTCTCTGAATCTTATGCTCCATTATTGCCTCTTAGCACTGGAGTCAGTTTGTTCTCTACATTGTATCATTGGTGACTTGTATATAGTAGAATTTTTTATTAAATGATTTAATGAATATAATTGAATGAAGGAATAAACAGAGAATGAAGTGGGGAAATACAAGCAGAGAGAAGTACAGTGTGAAAGTATTTACGCATTTGCAAAGGCAGACAATTATAAAATGGTACATTCAGAAAATGGTAAATTTTTAAATATTTTAAAAATATATGGGAAATGGGATTAGTGCATGAATTAACTTGAACATATAGACTGAGGACAGATTTTGAAGGCTTTATAATCCTTGGTAATGCTATTTTTCTAATAGGATTCAAAAGGGAGAGATATTTAAACAAACACATTACATAAAGTACACTAAGCAACCTCTGCTATATATAAAAATTTTGTATCTGTATGTTTCTGGCCTCTCTGTTCTGTCTTATTGGCCTATTTTCCATCCCTGCACCATGATCAAACTGTCTTAACTACTAACTTTATATCAAAATCTGTTTTTTTTTATTTCTTTTAATGTTTATTTTTGAGAAAGAGAAAGGTAGAACGCAAACAGGGGAGGAGCAGAGAGAGAGGGAGACACAAAATCTGAAGCAGGCTCCAGGCTCTGAGCTGTCTCGAACTCTTGGACCACAAAAACGTGACCTGAGCTGAAGTCGGACACTTAAGTGACTAAGCCACCCAGGCAGCCCTATTTCAGATGTTTAGTACATGATAAGAAAATGTCCCAGTCATCATTTCCTTCAGAAAAGGATTTCAAGCTGCTTCTCAGTAAAGAAGAGCAATACTTTTCAAAAAAGGAAATTAGAGATACTCAGTCAGCATATCCTCACATCTGAACAAAAATAATACATAGATATAGATGTAGATGTAGTTGCAGATGTAGATGTAGATATAGGTATAGATATAGATAGATATAGATTTAGATTTAGATTGATCATACATATTTTTGACATTCTGCTATATCAAGAAGCAGAAAGTTATGACATATTGACCAGGAGATAATTCATTGAATAAAAATAAACCCAAAAATATTCAAGATGAATTAAGATGAAAGTTTTAAATATTTCCTATAAATATTCATTTAAGAATATAGTGAAGATAAAATTATAAAGATTTAAAAGATAACCAAATGAGTCTCTAGAGTTGAAAAATACATTATATGAAATAAAAAATTCATTGAATGGTCTAAGGACATATTAGTGTAAAAGAAAAGGATTAGTGAACTTGAAATCAGACAAAGAAACTATGCAAACTGAAACAAAAACTATACAAACAGAAAGACAGTGAAAAAGGAAACAGCCTCAGTGTCTTGAAAAACAATGGTAAGCAACCTAATATATGTACAATCTTATTCTCAGGAGGCCTGAGATACAATAAAAATTTAGAAATTATTACAAAAAAATCTTTCCAAGTTTGATTATAAACTATAAACCTATAAATCCAAGTAGCTCAAAAATTCCAAGCAAGATAAACACCATGAAAACCAAAGTAAAATTGGTAAAAAAAAAAAAGTATAAAAAATTTTGACAAGAAAACAAGATAAAAGAAAAAAAATATCACATTAAAATAAAAAGATAAGTTGCTTCTGATTTTTCACAAAAAATCAATTCAATGCAGAAGGCAATGAATTAATATTTTTTAAATAATGAAAGAAAAAGAGTTATCTGTCACCTGTATTCTATATGTACTGAAATATCATTCACAAATGAAAATATTTTTAGGCAAACAAAAGTTAGAAGACATTTTGTCAGTCAAAATAGAAAGTGAATTAAATATTTTAGAATAGATAAAAGAAAATGTTACCTGATAGAAATTCATATCTATACAAGTAAATAAAAAGTCCCAGAAATGGAAAATATGTGCCTAAATATTTAAAAATCACAGTTTCATTGTTATATCAAATATATCTTTCAGAGTGTTAAGGAAAATGTATTTCTGTAAAAGAATACAAAAACTATCTGTTTAAGCCTGTTGAAGACCAAATTAAACTATCGTTGGAAGAATGCATACATCTGGGGAGATGATACAAGAATGGACTGGAAATGGACATGACAGAATTCTCTGTGGTGAGAAGAATATTTTATATCTTGATGAAGCTATCAGTTACACAAATGTATGCTTTTCAACAAATGTGTCTTTAACCAGTGTGCATTAATTTTAAGTAAATTTACTTTAAAGAAAATACTCGTAAACAAATGTTGAACTACTGAAAGTATTAGGAAATGTCCTGGAGTTCACATTTTAAATTGAAATGCATCAGAAAATAAGATGCATTTTTGAATGGACAGGTAAGCTAATGGATAAATAACTATGTGATAAGTTAAATATAGTAAAATATTGATGATAGAATCTAGGTAGTGGGTACACAGGAATTCATTGTGGAGTTTTTCACTTTTTTAAATGTTTAAATATTTTCATAATACAACGTTTAAATTAGGCAATTGACTGTAAAAAGCAAAAAAAAAATCACTGGTATTGTTTTTATTTCTTCATATGCTATGTAGAAGTAAACTATATGAAAACAATATCCACAAAGGATGGAGGTGGAAATACAAGTATACCAATTTAAATGTCTTATATTAAGAAATTATACTACTTAAAAATATACTGTAAGTTTTAAAATACAAAATTTAGAAACATAAGAAGAATTAGAAACATTGGAAAACATTAGGACAATTTAAAAAGAGATGTAGCTTATATGTTGACAGTGGATATAATTAATCCAAACAGACAGGAAAGAAGAAATAGAGAAAAAAGAATCAATAACAGAGAGGAAGGTGATAGACACTATTAGAAATAATGAGTAAATTTAGTAGGTTTGTGAAACTTACAGGCAATATGAAAACCAATTATATTTTCTATGTACCAGCAGTGACAAAATATATTTTTAAAGTAACAATACAATTTAAAATTGTATCACAAATGAAATACTCATGAGCATAATTAACAGAGTACATGCATGAACTATAACACTGTAAACCAAAAAACAAGGCTAAGAGAAATTAAAACAAAAAAAGGATATAAAGATGAGTGAAAATTAATAAAATAGGAAACTGACAGAAAAATGTTAATAAAGCCATAACTGATTTATTGAAAATTTCAATAAAATTAGTAGCAATCTAACCAGATTAATTCAAGGGAAAAGTAAAAAAGGAAGGGAGAAAATACATTTTGTCAATATAAGGAGTAAAAGAAAGAACATCATGACAAATCTTATAAATATTAAAAATATAATAAAGGAATATTAGGAATAACATTATAACAGCAAATTGGAAAGCATAAATAATGTAGAAAATTATTCTTTAGAAGAGAGAATTTTTAAATGAATACAAGAAGAAATAAATTACATGGATAGTCTTATGTTTCTAAAGAAGTTTTATGTGAAATTAAAAATCTTCCTAGAAGTACCCACAGGCCAAATAATGACATTGGTGAAGTTTGTCAAAGAGTTAACTCAAAAATGACACAAATCTCATAATATTTAGTTCAGAAAATGGAAGACAGGAAATACTTCCTACTCAGTATAGAGGGAAAACATTATCTTTATCAAAACCCTATAGGATTTTAAAAGTAAGGAAACTATTGGTCAATATTTTGCAATACTTAGAAACAAAAATTCTTAAATGCAATGTTAAGAAGTAAAATCAAGTAGTTTACAAAATGATACTATATTATGACCAAGTAAATCATGGGTATAAAAGGTACCACATGGGGAATATAGTCAGTGATATTATAATAGTATGGTGTGATGACAGATGATAAATACAATGATGGTCAGCATAGCATAAAACATAGACTTGTCAAATCACCATGATGAACACCTAAAATTAATTTTACATTGTGTATCGCCTATACTTCTAAATAAAAAAAAAGAAAAAACGCAAAAAACATGCAAGTTTGATTAAATGTTTTTGAATCAATACATCAAAGTGTTTGAGAGTGTTTACTTTAGTTTTCATGGTGTTTTAGATTGCCTGCCATTGTTTTCCAATTAGTAACAGAAGACAGAAAAAAATAAATGAACTGTCACTAGCGTAAGAGAAAATGAAACACTTTATTTGATGAGTTTTATGTGGTAAAAATTTTTTTTCAAGTAAGGCAGTCTGAATTGCTATAAAAATAATTTTGCTGTGACACTTATCAATTATAGTATCAAAAATTAGAACTGAGAATATCCTCCATTGACTATAATTTGTTTTGATATTATCTTGGTCTCCTACAGAGAGTATATCAATTAAAACTAGTGTTGTCTTATAACCCAGATCTACTTTTCAGATATAAGCAAAGCTTATACCTTATTTTAATATACATTCTTTTAAACAAAAGATAAATGAATAGATAATATCTCAAAACATTGCGGAAGAACTATCCCAGTTTACTTTCGCCTAGCCCACATGAATCATTCTAGTTGTCAGTGCTTTAGTCTCTAGTCAGAAGGAGCACAGACCCAGAGCAGTTGGCCCAGGAAGAAGGACCAGAGCTTGGTCCTTCATAGGAATGCCCAGAATGCCTCCTCTGGGCAGATTCTCAGTCCACATGAAGCAGCCCTACACCAGGGCACTGGGGGAGTGGAACCTGAGCCAGATCTTGGACACACTTGATGGAACATACCTCCATGGTAAGTATGTCTGGGTAAAGTGCAGAATGCACCTGTGCAGGGGAGGCCAAGAGAAGGAGCCCCTATTTTTGGTGGATGCATAAGTGGCATCCAAGTGAAGCACTATAAATAAGTGTTAATGACCCCATAACTCAAAGGCCCTTGATTCTGTGTTACGTTTTTCTTTTTCTTCTCTTTCTTTCCCACTCTTTGTTTTTTGATTCCTTCTTTCCTCTTTCCATCCTTCTGTTTTAGAAAAAAGAGAACTAATTCCTTTATGAAACTGATTTCTTAGCAAATGTCATGGATAACAAAACTATCAGATGAAAATCTTAAGTGAGAGAAATGAAAGTAGAAAAATTGGGCAAAGATATACAGAAAAATTTGTTCTATGTTTGGGACCACACAAAAACCGTCTTCTGATTAGGTAAAAATCCTCTAAATACCAATAGTCTTGCCGAGTCCAGCTCCAGCAGGTCCAGGGTTCCTCTGAAATATAGATGGTGTGAGAGAGTGAGATGAGAATTGGTGAAGGGGGAAGGGAATGTGAGAGCCTGATCAGCAGGCAGGCATCTCTGCCCTTCTGGCAGGCATCTCTGCCCTGTCTGGTTCTCAAGCTTTATTTATGGTGAAAGGTACGAAGACCAGAAAGAGCAGTAAATTATTTCTCATAGATAAGTTTTACAATTTTCCAGGACATGGGTTCTGCAGAAGTGACAATTCTAGTAGTAATGATTGTCATAAAAAACTTAGCTACAGGCTCTCATGTTGTCATAGGTATTTTTTACAAAACCTCAGGTCTAGCCTTAAGGAAGCGACCTTTAACCAAGATATAAACAGCATTGTTTAGTAAAGGTCAGTTTTTTATGAGTAAGGGTCATTAGGCTGTTTAAAACTCTAAGAGAAAGTTCCCAGAAAAACAGATTCTTAGGAGATATATTGTCCCAAAGATGATTGATACATTTTATTGCAGTAGTGACTTTTACAAAGGCGTTCAGGCCCAGAAGGTAGTCAGTTAGCAATTAATTGCTTAGGAAAATTATATGTTGCATTAGGGTGTATCTAGTTTATTCTTCTTTTCCCTGACCACGTTCAATCACGCCTCAGGGACAGGGCAGGGGGACAGGTTGCCCCAACACTAATCAGCAAAGCACTCTGAGGTTTGGTGCCCAAGCAGAAATGGAAGTTTCAAGAGGGTAGATTTTGGGGGCTGTTTGGGAGCAAGAGACCATGAAAACTTGCCATACCCTCACCAGGAATTTTCACTCTACTGGTAAATTCAGATAGCTCCCAACATAGTCTTATTATGGAAAAGTTTCTAGAGATAGTAAATAATTAGTTTCACCATCAATGAATTATAGAGACAAGGAATATAATCTCAGTTTTTGTATAGTCTCAAAATATTGCCTAGAATAGAAAATAAACTTTAGGATATTTATAGCATTTTTATGTATTCTACACCTATTCAACATTTAGCTATTGACATGTTTGAGGTGGGGAGGGCGGAGAAAAACAAACTGAGTTTTTCCAAGTAATTAGTTATGCCTAAGATAAGGTTGACTTGTTTTCTACACTCTAGCATCGGTTACATATGGAATCCAAATTAACTCATAAATATTAAAATTACAAGCTTAAGGAAAGAGTGTTACTTGATGCATAACCTATCTGGAAGTATTAAGCTAATGCAAAATTTGTAGCTAAAATGTTGCTAGTCTGTGGAAACTATTCTCTGGAAACAGCACCCATAAGACCTATAGAAGGTAATACATGTCTTAGGACACATTTATTTACTGCAGCAAAGCAGGCCTCTCCATCCCATACCTACCACTGATGCTATTGATAAATATTTCCTTCAAATATGTTAACGTTTTCCTCAAATGTTCATACTGAAATTTCTAAAGCATTAGTCAATGAATAACAAGGAAACAAAAACATTTACATTAATTGTAGATGCTTTGTTTTGACTGTCTTTTATAAAAATACTCTAGAGCTATGACTGTGTTTTCCCTCTATTACAAAGTCTTTCATATAGAGAGTACTACCCAGTAGGCCGTTTTTGAAATAAATACATGCGTAAATTACTTACTTTCAACCATGTGTTTAAACATGCATATTTTTGTTAATTCTATGTAAGAATAATGAATTAAAAATTTAGTGTAAGCATGCACAGATATATATTTTCATTAAACTTCTCAAGCTTCTTAGACTCAAGAACTCTATAGTATTGCTCTAAAATAAGAAAAATATGTATTGTATTTAGGAAGCTAATAATTTTGAGTAGTTTGCAGCATAAGTTATGCTTTAAAAATTAAGAAAGTTGTGAAAAGTATTTGCAAAACCAGAAGTTTTATCTTAATTATTTTTCTTCATCAGAGGAAAAGCATTTTACTGGTTTCTATTTGCAGAAAGATGAACATTTTACTGTCCTGCATTTTGAAGTGCTTTACCACTGGATGCTAAGCTTAATGAATAATCAAGCGTTCTTTTTGTCATGCCGTTTCAATTTGAGGCCATAAGTCTGTCTTGTAAGACAGTTTAAAATAAAAGGCTCTTGGAATTCTCTTCACTGCTTAACTTGACTTCTGGTGATGAATTTTCTGTTGTGTTATATGAGTCCCATCTGTTTTTAAGTATCAGCTCATCAGCTAGTTATTAATTTAAGTCCCACTGAAAATTTCTGGAAGCTGACCAGTGTATTCACAGCATGACACTGAAACAGATCAAAATGACACACGTTGCAATAATTCTGGGAACTAATGTCCACAGGCAACCACTATAATTGTTCTTCACACTAGCAGACATTTTCCCTTTCTCGGGAGAAAATTCTTAACATATGCATTTTAATTGGCATTAAGAAATGAAATAATGATGTCGAAGATGGCAGTGAATCTCTTGGACTACCACGTTGCACATGCAGCTGTGTGAGCTAATGCTTTGAGTGTAAGGTGAACTAATGGTGTTTTCTGAATCAGCCTTAATTCATTAATGATAACACACAAATTAGAAATATATTAATTAAAACTGACCAATAGAAATTAAAGATCTAAGATCTATTAGTAAATTATAACATAATAAAACAATTACAGTAAAATGTATCCCCCAGGAATTATTTCTTCAAACAATATGGTAATTATATTTTTGTAATGAGAAAATGTCAGCAATCAAAAGTTGGATTTACCAATTATATTTCTTGACTTTTCTATATATATCCTTCAGATGATTCACTGCAATCAAGTCATCTCCTGATTATCATGCTAAATGTAATTCTAGAAATGACATAATTACTGTAACTATTTTAAAAAGGAATTACACTTTTCTAAACTCTCTAATGTATTAGGAAAAATAATTATAAATTGATGAATTGCTAGCTTTTCTTCACTACCTCTCCCTATCCACTTACATTGTATATTTGGCCTGCAACTCCATATTCAGTTTTTATAATTCTTCTTATCTTGTGATTTATCTGTTGGCCTAATTGTAGATCTAGCATATATGAAATTTGTTCTGTTTACTTATTTGTTTTGTTTACTTATTTTTTTCCAGCTTTATTAAAGTATAATTGATAAGTTTGGACAATTTTTCCTGAGATTGTTTACACATTAATTCATATGAGTCACTGTGAAATGAAGTCATATGAACCTTTTAAGTAGCTTCTGGGCACAATCTAATAGGCAGAGATGGCCCATGTTTAGAGAAATAATTTCCAAAATCATTTCATAAACTTCCAAGAAAGCTTTAGTAAGATTGGGATGTCTTTTCAAGCAAGAAACAATTCTTGCTGTCATCCTCCATTTGAGGTTGTCCACAATCTCTAAAAACAAAGTATGGGAAGTGCAGGAAACTAACCCAATTAACTTTTCTGGAGAATTAACTCTAAAATTTACCATGGAAAGAGAAGCAGTTAACTGAGCTTTAAAGTTTTCTTGAGTTAGAAAAAGTTCCAGAACCCAGAATCTCAGCCCTGCCTTCTCCATTCTGACTAATCTTCTCCCAGACTCGAGCATCAATTCCATCTTGCACACCAGACAAATAACACTCCTCATTTTTATCTTCCCTTCTGAATTTGACCTTCCTCTTGCTGCTAGAAAGGGGTCTTCAGTGTGGCAAGCAGAGAACAACTGATCATAAAGTCTCAAATTCCTCATGTTGCATGAAGGCCCGTTTTAGACAGTTTGAGAAAACCCACCAGCATATGACCTACCCATCAGCATTTTTAATTATTTAAGGAAAAAAGAAAATGTTTTCAGTGCATTGAATCCATGATATTTTATACTTCTATTTCTTTGCCCACATCATGGCTTTTCTATAGCATTTTTATCATAGTCCTGCCTTTTGTCAAATGACATGCTCTGCGGGTAAGTAAAGGTACTTCTGGAGAAAATATCAACAGTGATAGATAATATAGTGTTCTAGTTGGAAGTAAATGCCAAGATATATTTGTGAAACATAGGGGAAATTATGTTGTCTTAAAATATTATTCTTCCCTTTCTTCAAGGATATGGACTTGGTTCATTCCTTTGGAAGTGTAATGGAATGGGGAATGATAATGAATTTACTAGAAGTAGAGTAGAAGCATAATCATTTTCCTCTTTAAGTAGGATACTTTACCCCAGAAACAAAGGCTCAGGAGTTAGGAGTGAGATACAAGAAAACATTAATGCCATTTTATATCCTTTATAAACCAATGGGGGAAGAGAGAAGAGGTTCTCCAAGAAAAGGTCAGGAAAGTGTATAGGATTACAGTCTTTGATCAGTCCAGATAGTTGGGATTACACATTGAACATGAAAAGAAATTGTGTCTTTTGGGGGTGGAGAGGTGATGTGGTGATAACAATTATTACAGTCAGTAGGTACTTTTTTGTTCAGAAAATAGAAATAGTATTTTAATCATTGGTTTCAGCAGGTTGTACAGTAGGTGCAAATATCACTTTTCTTATACTAACATGGAATGCAAACATCTAGCCCTCTCTCTTATTGGACCAACTGGGTACAATCTTAACCTTTAACCAGAGGGATGAGGCATCCTAGTCCACAAAAGTAGGCACATACAATTCATCAGTCTTTTCAAAACAAATAATTTAAATATAGTGCAGTTATCTCTATCAGTCAGTTTTATATATGAGGTTCAAAGTTTTTAACTTTAGAGGACAAATTGGTAAAAAAAAAAAAAGAAAGAAAGAAAGAAAGAAAGAAAGAAAGAAAGAAAGAAAGAAAGAAAGAAAATTTGGTTTAAAAAAATGCATTCACGTGAGTGTCCCAGGCTTTAAAAGGAATTTTTCTCCTGAAGAGCCCTAGTCAAAATAGTGGCAAACTATTATTTGTCTTATGTGGAGGGAACTATTCAATGGGTTGTTAAATGAAAGATCCTATTCTTAAAGGGTCGACTTTGAGGAAACCATACAAATATTATAAGATCCCTCTTTTAGACAGAAAAATCTAAAATTCTCTCTTTTTAGAAAGGAATTAGTGTTAGTTAAAGGAAACTGGAGTAAATCATTTTCAGCTAAAATATTTTAAATTATTTAGTTACTACCATATAATTGCTTTTTTGAGTTGATAAAGATTAGTTGCTTGATCAGTTTTAGGCAAGTCTTCTGAACTTATTCCTAGATCCATCTTTGTGCATTCTTGTAAAACCCATTTTTGGCAACAATCCTGATCGTCAGTTTAGCAAGAGTCCCTCAGCCTCCACATCTGACACCCTCTTTATCTAAGAGTTCCTCACCCTGCACCATCTCCCAGATGATGTCTGGTCACATTGGCCTGTCTTTAGCAAAGATCTTATTAGATTGATGTAGCTGGACTGCCTTCTTACACCCTATGTTTCCTCTTAATAATTTTTCAGCCACTGATCCCTATCCTTCTCCTTGCCTATAAATTCGCATTTCTTCATGCTGTGTTCGAAGGTGAGCCCAGCTCTCTCCAGAGGTCTCTTTCCACCTATTGCCGAGGTCTCAAATAACGCCTGTTTTTATGGCTTTCACTACTGTCGAACTCTGGTTTTTCTTTGACAGAGTTTATATAAAAAGTGAGAATATAGAAGAAATGTAATATTCTTAATCAGATTTCATTAAAAAGATGATGTGGAGAGAAGATCAGAACATATTTGCTAAATAATTAGGTTTTAGGAAACTCCCAAGTAAGTTCAAATTTGACTCTGGTTCTGCTCCATTCTAAACAACTGGCTCCCCTTTTTGGCAAAAGTCTTTCACTGTAAACAAAACAGTTTCTTTTTCCTATAAAATTGATCTAGTCTCAATAACAAGGACTTGCTAAACATTGTTTGGGTAATCTTTAAAAAATGATTGGTTTAGCAGACTAATTATGGTTCATGAATTACAGTAGACCTTGAACGACATGAGTTTGAACTGTGTAAGACCACTGACGTGCAGATTTTTTAAGGTACAGTACTGTGAATACATTTATTTTTTCTTATAATTTTCTTAATAACATTTTCTTTTCTCTGGCTTACTTTATTATGAGAAAATAGTATGTTATATATATAACATACAAAGTATGTGTTAATTGACTGCTTATGTTATGCTAAGGCTTCCGGTCAACAGTAGGCTATTAGTAGTCAAGTTTGGGGGAGTCAAAAGTTATAGATGGAGTTTTGACTATGCAGGGCCTGGTGCCTCTAACCCTGCATTGTTCATTGGCCAGTGTCAGGAGCCTCTGAGACTTCCCATTTAAAATCTCAGTCTATTTTATCCAAAACTATAGAAAACATTAAAGCATTTGGGTTCTGTTATAGCTATCTCAGTATACCGTTACTCTTCTACAAAATTTAACAAAAGCACATTTGAATAATTAAAATCAAACTTGGGAGTAAGAAGGTAGATCTCTGAGCTCTGTGGATGTGTTTTGTTCTATGGAACCTTCTAGCAACCACATTTTCTTTGGAGCTCTTCACAATTAAAATTTTCTTCAGTTATTTCTAAGCCTTTAGTTAAGTTTATTTAAATGTGGAAGATTTGTGTCCACAGTTGGGTCAAAGCAACAGAGCAGGATAAACAGCAGTCTGAGGAAATGTGGATTTAAAATTAAAGTGGCTACCTTTAAGAGAACAGAATAGCAGCCTAGAGCCAGGAGGCTGACTGGTGAAAAGTAACAACCAAGAGAGATTTGAGGAACATATGCCTTTAAGGAGCTAAGCACTCATAGTTACTCTGGGTTTAGAATTCAGTAAAATCAATTAAGTAGAATGGGACCTGAGAAATTATGACTTGGATATAAAAAATATTTTTTCTTACCTTTAGTAGGGGATAGAAAAATCTGAGATATTTGAATCACAGCCACCTACATGTATGATAAGCCAAAAAAGATCACAGGAAAAATAGTTGATCTTTGAAAAATTAACATTGACTATCATCACTAAGTTAATGACTTACTTTTTATACATAAACAACACATATGTTAAATGTATAATAGAGTCAATTCGGTTTTAGTGTGTGTCTCTCCTTCTAGGAGTCTATTCAGAAGTTTCATTTTCTTTTGTCTTAATTTAATAAGAAAACAAGTGAAATAAGGGATTTTTTTTCCTCCCAAGGAAAGAAAATCTCTGTAAAAAAGAAACTGTATGTAAAAGGAGATGACCAAATAAATATGGCCTCTCCAAGAACTGGAGGGCAGCCAGAAGTGGATCAGGATTAGAATGGACACAGTCACTTGGAGAAAGACAAGGATGACAAAGGGACAGGGTTCACTCAGCAGACTAGGATCACTCAAACTTTTTACTTTCCTAGAAAGAACAGTCTTCAAGACAGTCCTTTGGCTGGTTTCTGGGACATAACTTGTGAGCCTTTAGAATATTCTGCCTAACAAGGTTGCCTTCATATGCCTGAAACCTTGTGCCATGATGTCCTGGTTTGGCCAAAAAGTTATTCTACCTAATGTGATTTATAGTGAACATCTATTTGATTAAAGATGTTAAGATTAGAGTCTGAGTCTCTGAGGTTAGTCATGTGGGCTCCACATGCTTAGTGACTGACCCCCAATGAAAACCCTGGAAACGAAGGCTCAAGTGAGCTTCCGCGGTAGCAACACATCACACATGTTTTAACAGATTGTTATTGGGAGAATTAAATTCCTATATGACTCCATTGGGATGAAACACGTGGACGTCTGTGCCTGGTTTCTCCTAGATTTCTCCCTCTGTACCTATCGATTTGCTAGCTGTAAGTGTATCCTTTTACTGAGTAAGCCATAAATTTAAGTAAAACAACTTTTCTGAGTTCTGTGATTCCTTCTAGCAAATCACTGAGCCTAAGAATGGTCTTGGGGACACCTTTAAATGTTTCCTCTCTATACTAAATAAGTACTTCAATTCACTACCCAAAGCACACCTCATAACCTCTCAAATAATCAATGAATGTGAATTGCATCAAGGGGTGAAGGAGTGAATTAGTAATTTTCAAACTTATTTTAGTGATCTGGACATATATTCAAGTGATATCAGAATTGCTTTCATTGTAGATAGTTGGAATCGGCAAGTAAAGACTTCCCTGTAGGCATAGACCTCTGAGGCATCTGCACAGAACTTTAAGAACTCCACGGATCTTATTTTGAAAGTCAATAAAAGATGTAAAAATGACTTTAACATATCAAACCAACATATCTGAAGTTTATACAACCTATAAAAATATAACCAAAAATGCATGCCAGCTTATCCTTAACTGGACAGAATTGAATCATACACTATATACAAGTAACGCAGAAATCCAGAGGGTTGTAAACTTTAAAGAATCTCCTAAATGTAAAAAGTGTGATCCTCTATTAAATCTCTTTATCACCAATAACTCCCAACATTGAAAGAAAAGATAATAAAAATATTCATATTTTCCCATGTAAAAGAGAAAACCTCCAAAATCTTTTGAATTCATAAAGACTTCAGATATACATCAACAAAATTTCTTGATCTGGTGTGAAGCAGTGTTGAATTACCCATAGATAGTATGATATTTTAGAGGCACTAGAGAGGAGGAGTCACTTCTCAATACAAATGTTACAACTAAAAACTTCATGTACCATACAAATAATGACATAACTCTGACAATAGTCCCTTTGGCTAAAATACAGTCATGTTTTGTAGGAAACAAAACTGAAAACCAAAGATATGCTGTAATAGATTAAATTTGTTATGGGTGCCCTAGGGAAAAAAAGGCTTCTAGAGTATGTTCATACATAGGCAAAATATTTTAAAAGAAAACAATTTTCTCATCTTCCTCTCCCATGACCAGTGCTGAAATAATTTTGTGTAAGACTTCATTGTGCAAAAATAGGTTAGAATTAAATTTTCTTGTCATATAGTTTAATTGTAATAAAGCAGATTAAGTTAAAACATTATTACCCGGTTATGAATAGTAAATTCCAACTCAGACTTAGAAAAATATTTATGGATAGATACTACCATTCATGCCCTTTCCTATGTCTCTCAATTTTTATATATACCAAAGAGCAAGGGAGTAATTTCTTGAACAGACTATTCACCCAGAAAAGTTTCTAAGGGTAAATGGTTATTGAACTGTTTACACACAAAAAAAATTTCCTTACATTTTATAAACCTAACATAAAGGGGAAAAAAGCCACCACATGAAGAAATTTGCAGAATATTTTCTCTTAAAATTTGGGTGTATTTTTGTTAAGGGATCTTTTGTCTGTAAGTTTCTGGAGATCAATAAACAAATATTTCCTACCCTTATGAAATTCATATTCATCTAATTTTATTTTAACATAACTAATCATTTTATAAATTGTATATAAGCTCTTTAAATATTTAGATGGCTTTCATAAGTAGAAAAAAATAAATTTCACCATAAAAGGGAGAAACTATTTAATGATAAAAATTACTAATTACAAGTAAGTATTATTGTAAAATTCAGACAAATAAGACCTATACTTTCAAGGTAGAATAGAGATACCCAATATTTATTCATATTTTTAAAAATTGTCTCTAGGGCACCTGGGTAGCCCAGTTATGCAACCAACTCTTTTTTCTTAAATATAACTTATTGTCAAATTGGTTTCCATACAACACCCCATGCTCATCCTAACAAGTGCCCTCCTCAGTGCCCATCATCCACTTTTCCCTCTCCCTTACCCTCCGTCAACCCTCAGTTTGTTCTTATTATTTGAGCGTCTCTTACGGTCTGCCTCCCTCCCTCTCTGTAAATTTTTTCCTCTTTCCCCTTCCCCATGGTCTTCTGTTAAGTTTCTCCTGTTGCATATATGAGTGAAAGCATGGTATCTGTCTTTAACTGACTTATTTCGCTTATCATAATACCTTCCAGTTTTATCCACATTGCTACAAATGGCGAGATTTCATTCTTTCTCATTGCCATATAGTATTCCAGTGTATATATAAACCACATCTTGATCCATTTAGGCTGGACATTAAGGCTCTTTGCATGCTTTGACTATTGCTGAAAGTGCTGCTATGAACATTGGGGTACTTGTGTCCTTAAGCATCAACACTCCTGTAACCCTTGGGTAAATTCCTAGCAGTGTTATTGCCAGGTCATAGGTGAGTTCTACTGTTAATTTTTTGAGGAACCTCCGCACTGTTTTCCAGAGTGACTGCACCAGATTACATTCCCACCAACAGTGTAGGAGGGTGCCCATTTTTCGACATCTTCGCCAGCATCTATAGTCTCCTGATTTGTTCTCTTTAGCCACTTGGGCTGGCGTGAGGTGGTATCTCAGTGTGGTTTTGATTTGTATTTCCCTGATAATGAGTTACATTGAGTGTCGTTTCATGTGTCTGTTGGCCATCTGGATGTCTTCTTTGGAAAAGTGTCTATTCATGTCTTCTGCCCATTTCTTCACTGGATTATTTGTTTTTTGGATGTGGAGTTTAGCGAATTCTTTACAGATTTTGGATACTAGCCTTTTATCTGATACATCTTTTATAACTATCTGTTCACATTCCAGCAGTTGCCTTATAGTTTTGTTGTTTGTTTCCTTTGCAGTGCATTAGGTTTTTATCTTGATGAGGTCCCAATAGTTCATTTTTGCTTCTGATTCCCTTGTCTTTGAAGATGTGTTGAGTAAGAAATTGCTGCAGTTGAGGTCAAAGTGGTTGTTGCCTGCTTTCTCCTCTAGGGTTTTGATGGTTTCTTGTCTCACACTGAGGTCCTTCATCCATGTTGAGTTTATTTTTGTGTATGATGTAAGAAAGTGGTCTAGTTTCATTCTTCTGCATGTTGCTATCCAGTTCTCCCAGCAACATTGGTTTAAGAGGCTGTCTTTTTTCCATTGTATACTCTTTCTTACTTTGTCAAAAATGGTTGGTCATACATTTGGGGGTCCAGTTCTGGCTTCTCTATTCTAGTCCATTGGAAGCAATCAACTTTTGATTTTGGCTTGAGTCATGATCTCATTGTTATGAATTCAAGCCTGGTGCCAGGCTGGGTGCTGACAGTACAGAACCTGCTTGAGATTCTCTCTCTGCCTCTCTCTCTGTCCCTCCCCATTCGTGCTCTCTCTGTCTCTCTCTGTCTCTCTCTCTCTGTCTCTCTCTTAAAAATAAATAAACATTTCAAAAAATTGCCCTTTGCAATTCTGCCTCTTGAGGTTTTGCTGTATATCACCCTAATGCCTCTTGTAACAGTGATGATGTGGAATAAGGAAAGTAATGACAAGAAGGTCAGGTATACAGAAGTGTGATGAGAGTAACTGAGAGACAACTGAGGAACTGTGAAACATTCTTCAGTCTGAGTCTTCATAAGCCCCTCACACTGTCTGCATGTTCCCTAGGGCTATAAAATGCTGTCTTCAAATATTAAATTTCTATGTTAAGTTAATAATATATCTAAACACTCACACTAAGAAACAGAAAGCCTTAGGGAAACTAAAGTATAAATACATAATCCTTTGAACAAAAAAAAGTTCTGATTCCTAGCTTAACTCCATGGAGTTTTTTCATTGGAAAGTGAACTTTCCCATTTGAACTTTGGCATCACACAATTCAGGATAGTCAAAATTAGTATAGCACAAACATTCCAAATTATATCTTTTCTTAAAGGGGAAATACTTTCTCATTTTTTCCAGATAATAAGTACTCATAAATATTTCAGTTAGTAGGAAGACATATGAAAAAACAAGAGAGTCTAAAGATACATGGAAATTTAAACAAGAAGATCCTATGCTTAAAATATGCACATTTTGGTAGAATATTTCCTTCACATACAGCAGGTATCAAAGTATCACTAATGTAATTATTTTCAAAATCAACTTTACTTGCTGACATAATTCTGCATTCCAAGGAAACTACAACGTTAGAAATGAAAGTACACAGTAACCTACAGTGTATATATAGGTTGGGTGTGATCTAGAGTTTTTATTACTCTAAAAATTATACAAGAAAAGTTAAACACATTGGCTTCTCAAATTAATATGTTTAACTTTTCTTGTGTCTTCTATTCCTTGCCACAATGCCAGCTGCCTCTCATGGAGGCTGTTTGTCATTTTGCACGTGCATGCTCCCTAGGAAAAAGTATCAAGTAGTTGTACTTCCCTGACCAATCGTTTATATTCATTTTTAAAAATGTACTTAGTGCTTTGCGGGCCAAATTTTATTTATTCACTATTTTGCATTGTTGGGGGTAGGGCAGAAGGTAGCAGTGAGGGTAAGATACCATGATACAGTCCAAGAATACAAAAAAGACACAAAGGAACCATGAGGGGAACAGAAACAAAGGTAAAGGAATCAATTATCAGCCCTGAGCCCAGAGAAGTGGAAATAATAAAAGATTGAGGCCTATACAGAAAAGAAAAGGGAACATCAACAATGTTCCAAGACAATATCTTGGGGACAAATGCACAATTAAATTTTTTTGTCATCTAATTTGCCATCCTTTTATTTATAAATAATATTAATATTATATTAATGTGATCAAGTATATAATACATTTTCTGATGTAAATTTGCTCGATCTATAAGTTATTACTTGGCCATGAAGTATTTATTTTAAATCATACTGAGTATGATTCAATAAGATTTAGTTTAGAATTGTTATTTTATTCTTGATGAAAATATTCTATAGAGGTTCACTATGTCAACTTTTATTACAAAAGTTATAGTTAATGCTAAATTAATACATTTATCTTCTTCAGAAAACAACAAAGGATTTTATGATTTATTATTTGGTCATTTATTCTACTGGGGAACCATAAACTCAATATTGAAAAGTTAGAATAAAGAAGATTATAGACATTTCACAGGATGACATGAAACTATTTAAAAGTGTTCAGTGACTATATACCTCCCTTTACTGAAATTAAAATGTGCTTATTCAAATAATTGTATATTCTATGGCCTTTAAAATTAAATTGTACATCACTTGATTAAGCTTATTATCATTCCAGTCATGTGAAGAGATTTGCATATGTTTCTGGTTTAGTATCAGTTATGGGTTATTTCCTAAGTCACTATCTGGATTTATATAATTAAAAAACAGTCCCTGGCTTAAACAATATTTTCTTACTATTGAAGTTTATAAATATATTACTCTTGAAAAAAAATCTTTAGTTTTAAGTTTCATTAACTTCATCAAACTAACATAGAATGTGAATTGAAGGGAATCCAAATTTGACCAAATGTACATACTTAGCCTTTTTTCCTTCCTAAATCCTTGCTCAAGTGACCAAATCAATATACGAAGAAATTTCTAAGTCCTAGAATCTGCAAACCCATCCCAGAGATGTATCCTGAACTTGAAGTTAACAAAGATGGTACCAGCAGAATAACTTGGATCAAAGATTTAAACCTCTGACATGCTAGCAGTAATGACAGGGAAGACTCCTTGTTGTTAACTTCTGGAAGGTGGCCAAACCCCATCCTCACCACCTCTGGAAGCACACCTGCAGAAAAGCCCTTCTATCTGTTGCATCTGAGGAGGAACTTGACAACAGAAGACCTAAGCTACTTGCTGCACTTCAGACAGAGATGGGAAATCGCTCCACGCCTGGTGCCTACATTAAGAGATGTGACTGTGGGCTCACCACAATCATGGGAATTCTGGACAGAATCTTGCTTTCCAAACAAAGGAGAAACCTCCCTGCTGGCCCTTGCAGCCTACCGGCGTGCTTTGAGGAGGATGGTGCCTGCTGATCCATTTCTGACCCATCACTGTGGAGCTGGGCTAACTACTGACTTCACTCATTCCATAGCTTGGGGCCTCTTAATAGGCAGAATAAAAAATGAGAATTACACAAATGACTGTATCCCACGTTCACGTAAATGTTCTACAATCTGTATCTTCATTTATAAGGCTTATCTTAACAAATTCAACAGCATAAGATATATGAGGAGAACAAATATCTCAAAAGAGAGAAGCCAAGCTGAGCAATAATACTAATGATTGACAGTAATTGAGTGCTTATAATTTGCTAGCCACTGTATTAAGTGCAATTACATCTATTAGTTAATTTACTCTTTCCAGGAAGTCTAGATTATAGATTAGTTTAGGAACACCTGGGTGACTCAGTTAAGCTCCCAATTTCAGCTTAGGTCATACTCTCATGGTTCATAGGTCCGAGCCCCACATCGTGCTCTGTGCTGACAGCTCAGAGTCTGGAGCCTGCTTCAGATTCTGTGTCTCCCTCTCTCCCTCTCTCTGCTCCTCCCCCACTTGATATTTGACCTCTCTCTCTCTCTCTCTCTCTCTCTCTCTCTCTCTCTCATACACACACAACTAAATAAACATTTAAAAAATTAAATAAGTAAATAAATTAGTTTAAATAACGTGCCCAATGTCATGAGCAGCAAGACATTTAGCTGAAATTTCGATCCATATAATCTGACTCCAAAACCTAAACTCTTAACCACAAAGTTGATTGGTGTCCTCGTAATTGCACATTATAATTACCAGGAGTAGTAGTTAAAAATTTTTTTTAAGTTTTCATGTAAAAATACCCCCCAATCTCCAACCTCAGACACTCTGTGGACAGGACTTTTAATCAGAAATTTCTTAAGCTTGCAAGATGATTCTAATGAGAAACCAAGGTTGAGAATCCACTGAACTCATGTCTGTATTATGCAGATTAGATGGATTTTATTGAAAAAGAAAAATATGACAAACAAAAGGAATTTAAAGTTGTATTATATCCATATTTTCATTAAGAGTTGAGAATACATAAAGGCAGTGGATGTTTGTTGTCTTTTCTCTTGGAATTTATTCTACTTTCTTAGCATTGTGATTGTGCTTTGAAGAAACACTTCTCTAATCAGGCTATATAATGGTCCAGTTATAGAGAATGGTATTCTTTCTCCTAGCCAAGGGGTGGACATCCATTTAGAAATAGTCAATCAGGCACTATTTCTCTTTCAGAACCTTTAATCTTGACTGAATGACATGAAAAAAGAAATAAGTAGGATTGTTAAATTTAGTTTAACAATGGTGCCCTAAAGAGCTTTTTCATGAGCCTGTTCTATGGAGACCCTAGGTTTCCATGTATTTTTCAAAGAATGTTGATTATATTTCCTTACATGCACACACACGTATATGTCTATATTGATACATATGTATATGTATGTATTCATATTTTTTCATTTGTGTATTATTCTGAGTCACCTTCTCTTTCTTGGAAACAATAAATTTTAATTGGAACAGTTTCAGACCATAGAACTGATTGCAGGTCATAAATCTACAGAGAAACCAAAGATTCAATTAGTTATATTGCAATGGAATATCAGGTGTAGAATGTGATATTAATTTATAAACACTAAGTATGAACAAACATTCAGCTATTTGCCTCATGTCAGCCATGTACTCACTTAAAATGATTATTTTAAGTGAAAATCTAAAAAAAAATAAAAAATCCTGACCCTGTCTTATGCTGGCTACATTTATAGCATCATATAAATTAAAACAAAAGTAAAAAAAAAAAAAAAGGAGCTCAAGTCTCTTTTGAACAGGTAATGAAAATGACATATTAGCCTTGTATTACTTTACCTTTAGGGCTGAGATCACCAAAATTAATGTTGTCATTGCATCTAAGAGTTGCTAAATTTCAGAGCCCATGAATTTACAATAGCCTAAGTCTGTTATATGAAGATTCATACTTAATATCTCATTTTAAAAATGAGATACTAACAAATAAAAAAGGGAGGACATGAAAATAATTAAGAAGCATCATGCAATTATTTTTTTAAGTAATGGTTATTGAACTTCCATAAAAGACCACTGAATATTAAAAATATACAAAAGAGATGGGAAGATAGCAGAAATTATAAAATGAGATCTGAGAGAGGGGTAAATGAAAGAAAAATAAAGAAAACAATCTCATGTGCAGTGTTGGAAAGATTAATGGAAGAATAAAATTAGTGGAAATCATCAGGAAAGATCTAGAAAATTAAATAACAAAAAGATTGAAATGAGAAAAGAGTTAAGATAAGTTAAAGACAAAATAAGAATATTGAAGTTAGATGGAATGGATCCAATGTGCATCTAGTTAATTTTCCAGGAGAAGATAGACAGAATAATAGAGCAGAGCAACTACTTAAAGATATAATAAAAGAAAATTTTCTAAAATAAGACATGTAACTTCGTACTAAAGGGAAGAAAAGTAAGGAAAAATGATCCAGAATGTTAAATACCAAGATATATTGTCATATAGTTACTGGTCCTGAAGATAAATAGAAACACTTTAATAGTTATTTTTTAAATTAACCATATTGATAGTAACTATATAGTATTGATATCAAAACTGAGCAAAGAATGACCAAAATTTTAAAATACAAACAAATCAAGTTTAATAGAATTTAGCAAATTCTATAAACTGTGAAAACCTACATTTAAGACACTTTTTAAATTCCTAAATAACACTGTTAAATTTTGAGAAAACTAAGATATTCCATGTTTCTGAAAAATATCATAAAAATGTTAATCTTCCATAAACTAATTTATAAATTAATTTTAAACCCTAAAATTAATATACATTTTATTTTCAGAACAAAGCATCCTAGATTTCATTTGAAAACTTATTACAAAGTAAATCAATGATATGGTATTAACTTTATTAGGTGTTAAAATATGATAGAAAGTTTTGGTAATTAAAATATTAAAGGAAGAGGGGCAAAATAGCTAGAATTTGAGACTGTTTCTCCAAGAAAATGAAATATTCACCCTGAATAGAAAGAAAAAAAAAGTCTTTTTATTTAAGAATATTACTATTACTTTGACTGATTTTGAATCAGATATGCTTATTAGATGGGGAAATTGAATCTATGCTAAATATATTGTTGCTTCCATCTCATAATGTTTCCCCTTTATTTAAGTCTTTTTTATGTTTTTCATTAAAGTTTTATACATTTCCACATAAAGTTCTTGAGAACATTTCATAATGTGTATTTCTAATTATTTAATAAGCTCTCTTATTTCAATTGGTTTTTTTTTCCCTATTACGTTTCCTATTGGCTTATTGGAGAGATAAGAAAACACTATTAGTACATATGTATCTTATATCTAGTCAACCTAAGAGGGAAAAATGTATGCTTTTCAATATCATTTCAATCACATCAAACTAAAGTCTGAACTAGTTGGAAACAATTCAGGTACCAACTCTACCTAAATCTACAGAACAATGAACTCCGCATGTACCACCAGATAATTTTCTATCCCATTGATCTGAAAGATCTACCTGGAGCAATATCACATCCTCAAAGTGATGTGAGGGTGGATGGGGAAGAGATCACTAAATTTTTTCTTGTCTGAATTCTACATTCTGGACCCTTGTGCAATAAACAAGATCTGCAGGGACACCTGGGTGGCTCAGTCAGTTAAGCATCCGGCTTCAGCTCAGGTCAGATCTCATGTTCGTGGGTTTGAGCCTTGCGTCAGGCTCTGTGCTGACAGCTCAGAGCCTGGAGCCTGCTTCAGATTCTGTGTCTCCTTCTCTCTCTGCCCCTTCCCCTCTCATGCTCTGTCTCTCTCTGTCTCAATAATAAATAAAACATTAAAAAAAAAAAACCAAGATCTGCAGCCTTTGTAAGGAGAGTATTTACTCTAATCAGGTTCTGTACTTCAAATATGGCACAGAAATTTTTTAAGTTGGTTAAAATCTTTCATAGATGAGTGTTTTTGTTGAAGAATCCTTTCCACTTAACCAAGCATGAAGCTGTAGAAAATCACTTACTTGGTAGTTGTAGTTTTCAATTCACCTGTTAGTACTGATATTGAGAGGTTGTTCAGGAGACAGAGCATTCCATTTGCTGACAAACTAAGATATCGTGTCTCAGCAGTTACTAAAATAGGAAATAATTTTTTCAGAGGAATTATAAAAACTATATATAAGAAGTATGCTTAAGATCAAAGACTCTGGCATCTGATTAGGACTTTTTTCTTTTTCATATAAGAATATGAATTCGGAGAAAAGTTTTAGGATATGCTATAAGTAGTCCTAAACTAGGCAAATTTGCCTCCAAATATTATAGTCTTGCACAAAAGAATTTACTTTGAATCTGTATATCAGTACATTAGTATATATTATGTATACAATAAATAAATATTAACTGTCCCAAATTAAAAATAAAGTATGAAAATTGTTTCACTCTACATAAGTTTAACATTCATACTAGAGAAACATCTTAATGCATAACCATAAGTGAATAAGGGAAAATATATCAACATGTTTATTATTTCCAAAGAAGCAAATAAATAATAAAAATCATATTAGTTTATAACCAATCAGTCAAAAATTAGTCAAGAAATAATCCCCTTCTTAGATTTTCCTCATTCATCAAATTTCATTGTTCTGTTACAAAATATAGTTTGTTTGTTCTTGTCATGCTTACTGTGTCATTATATATTCTCCAAGTAGGTCAAAGTAGAATGTATCTAGATCCTAGAATGCCAAAATACATTACCTTGAAGAAACTTAGCAATCATGATTCTACACACAGATATTATGTAGTATTAAGTAAATGACAGAAAAATAGGATAAGAGAAACAAAAGAAATGAAACTACTGGAAAGTATTTATATTTCTTCTTTTTAACCTATTATAATCCATAAATGTAAAAGCAAAATATGAAAGCAAGATACTAAATAAATGAATGGCTATTTTAATAAAATTTAAGTTTATTTTTCAGAATTTAAGAAAAACAAAAACAAAAAACAGAAGTGTTCCACAACTTTATTGTTCTTGTTCAATGTAGAGTGTTGAGGTAGGGATCTCTCTAGCTAATTAACTGGGAATGTATTCAAATATGGAAATGATGCAGAAAATAAGAACCAAAATCAAAAAGAAAAAAAAAAGTTATATGAAAAATGGCATGCTAACAAAAATAAGAACTTAAGTCTGGAAAATTATCATTATAAATTTGACAGAGGGTTGCCTTGGTGGGTAAGTGGATTCAGCACCCAAATTTAGCTCAAGTCATGATCTCACCATTTCAGTTGGAAACCTGTGTGGGTGTCTGAGCCTGGAGTCTGTTTCAGGTTCCGTGTCTCCTTCTCTCTGTGCCTCCCCCAGCCATCCTCTGTCTCTCTCAAAACTAAATAAACATTTAAAAAATTAAATATTTGGCAGAAACTTTAAATAAATCATCTTAAAATGTGAAGGATCTGTTTTCAGTATAACTAAGTCACTTTATAAAAGCCCACTTTCCATTGCTAATATCTTATGGAGAGTTACTTATATATCCCTAACACCCATTTGATATTGTTCATTTTCATAAGAATAGACTAACTGCTGACCATTAGTTTAGTAATTATAAGATAGTATAAACAAATCTATATCTTTCATCATTTTCATATATGATATTTTGAGTTTTCATCTGTTACACTTGGTTTCACTGGCAGGTATAACATTGTGATTTCAGATATAGCAAGTGACAGAATGCTAGTGCAGAAACTTTCCTACTAAGAATACTTAGAAATACTACCTACTAGATGAAAAATAACAAAACTCAAAAATATATTTCATATATTTAAGAAATGTTTTTAATAAAGTTAAAGTTGTGTGTAGAAATGTAAAGGCAAAGTACTAATTAAATTCATAATTTCATAAACCTTATTTGCTTGCTTTTAGAAAATTTCCCGAAAAGATATGAAATTTTAATCTTAAATTTCTAATAATTCTTGATATTTTATATTTAATAAATCTATAATAACTTATAGTTACCTACAAATAACTATTCACAACTGTATCATTTAATAACTCTATTTTTCAAAGTTAAAGAGGTAGGAAGTAACATATGTATTTGTAGGACATACAAATTATTTTAATATTGAAATTCTTCAAAGTGATCAAGGGTAGTTCTTGAGAACAGGAGCCAATTCAATAAAAATTTATACACTCCTATTAAAACAGAAAAATAAGCTAGAACATACATGTTTTTTACTATTGAGAATTATTTCATTTGCCAAGATCATTGTATAGATTAAGCAAAGCTTGGAAACATCTAGAAAGCACAAAGCACAGGTCAGGGTTCTATCTTGCCCAAGACCAAAGGTTGTAATGGATAATGAAAAGAAGTAAATAAAAGCTTATTCTTTTTTAAAAAATTTTTTAATGTTCTTATTTATTTTTGAAAGACAGAGAGCAACAGTGTGAGCAGGGGAGGGTCAGAGAGAATCCAAAGCAGTCTCCAGGCTCTGAGCTGTCAGTACAGAGCCTGACCTGGGGCTCAAACCCACAAACTGTGAGATCATGACCTGAGCCAAAGTCAGACACTTAACCCCACTGAGCCACCCAAGTGCCCCAATGAAAGCTTATTCTTAAGAGATACTTTAACAACTCATTTTTTATCTCAGGCACCTAAAGAGAAAGAATAGTGGCTACTAAAAATGAGTTCACATAGACATTAACCATTACAAACACATATGATATTATTAAAATAGAAGCTTAGGTTAAGACACAAGTATAATACATATAAAATGGACTGGGAAATTTCTTCAAATGATTAATTTACCATGGAAATGATTATTCAAGCAGGTCAAAGATTTATAAAGGGTCAGATTGTGTTCAAAGAAGAGAATCTTGGGAAAAAGTTGTGGGTTTGTTTTTGTTGTTGTTATTGTTGTTGTTGTTGTTTTAGACAGCATTTGCCAAACAGTGAGGCCTCCTCATCACTGTAGGGTAACAGAGAACATTCAGTAATACACGACATTAGAATGCAATAAAAAATAGTATAAATAAATGTTTGAAATGCTTGAGGTATATTTTAAGAGTATAGAGAAATCATCAAAAAATAAGATAGTGTGAAAATAGAATGTATTATAAATGCTGATGACAGAATAATAGATATTATGTTCTAATTAAACATTCAAAATCCACAATTAGCTTTTTCTTATTGGATTTGATGGCAAATGAGAAAATAAAGGAAATAAAAGATATTTTATGCTATGGTCGTGTGTTATAACATTTAAAAGAAACATCTTATTAAATACAAGAGATGATTTTTTCCACATTTTGTTAGTTATGCAACTAATAGCCGTTTAAATTAAAGGTAGACATGTAGTTTCTAATTTAAGTAGAATCTCTAAATGTGTACCAATTCCAATCACTCTTAGTTCTAAGTTTATCATCTACCAAAATTCACTGTCAATAATGTTAGCTCTCATCCCGAAAGACAACAAAATTGGATTGTGCAAAACTTATATTCTCATTGCTTCCTCAACTTGACAGTTTCCAAATACCCAGTGAAAGCAATAGCCTTCGGCAGATGATTTGACTATTAGCTTTATATACTGTCTTCAGTATATGGTGACTTGAAAGCAATTTTATATCAGTTGCATAAATCATAGCCATTCTCATAAACCAGAAGGGAAGAAAATATACCATCTGACTGCACTACAAAAGCAATTGTAAGTCTTCAGAAATACGATCAAATACTTCACAAATTTAACCAAATAAAACATGCATAAATCTAAGCTTTCTGAGTTTCCTCGGGGTGTATATAAAAAGATAAGGCTCTGAATTGTGCATAAGCAGCTTTATTTCATCTTAAAGAGTTCTTTTTAAAATCAACTATTTTATGCCCCGTCAGGAAAATAGTTATAATAAATTTGAAAAGCAGTTTGAAAGTCATTTAAAAGAAGGGCGATTCTTATTAGCATGCTTTATTATTTGCTAATAAAACAGAGCACTAGATAAATTGATAGAATTTATGTGCATTTTAAATAAATATTGTAAAAAAAATCGGGGGGAAACTACTATAAAAACCATGAATCCCACTACATTTTGCCAGAAGCTAAGGTCAAGTTTTCATGCTTTTACTCCAACTATTTAATTGGAAAAATGTTTACTTCCATTTTCCTAAGTGTCGAAATACAGTTAATACAGGGATCTGCAACTAGAACATGTTTTCCCATAGTGGGTTTTGAGGACACGTGGACCACAAGATAGCTTGTTGAGAAGGGGTTTTGTAGTCATTTTTGTTTGTCAAATACAAATTGAGAGGCCTGGGTGGCTCAGTCCATTAAACAACTGACTCTTGGTTCTGGCTCAGGTCACGATCTCACAGTTTCGTAGGTTCAAGCCCCACACTGGGCTCTGCACTAGTAGTGTGGAGCCTGCTGTAGATTATTTCTCTCTGCCTCTCTCTGCCCCTTCTCCAGCCTTGTTATCTCTCTTTCAAAAATAAATAAATAAACAAAAAACAATTGAGAGGAAAATTAGTGGTTACAAGGACACGTTCTGGAGCCCGATTGCCTGGATTGGAATTGCCACTTCCTAGTTCCTGAAATTTGTGTAAGTTTTTAAATATCATGAATCTCAGATTCCTGAGTAAAATGGAGATAATAATTGTACATTCCTTAGGGAAATGTTTTTAGGATTAAATGGATTAATATGTGAACAACTATACTGGATACCTGGCACATTGGCTAATCCATGGCAACCTTGGTGATTCTATCATGTAATGTGTGAAATGTACTTCCAAATTTCTCAAAAAAAATAATATCTCCATGTGCTCAGATAAGGAATATAGACCAGGGTTCTGCCAAGTATATTTCCCTCTAAAATAAAAATGGAAACAATGGAGATATATATGTCTCCTCTGATTCTTTCTTAAATGTTTTAGACTCCTCTAACATCAGAATTCATGTTAATAAAAATCCTCAAAGGAGACTTTCTATAAGAAAACCTATTATTCATTTCTTAACTATTAATTTTAAAAGCCTCTCATATCTTGTTTCCTCTCTCAGAGCTCTCTCAGTCTATTTCTGGGATTTTCACTACCTTATTTTGAGAGTTAATGATGATTTTAATAACAGCATTAAAATCAAAAGGATTAGTATTTAATAGAATTTGTCACTTTGAATTATAATAATGTGAAATAAGGAAATATATAAAAATACATTATATGGTCTTGCAGTAAGTTCCTATATAATAATACATTTTTCTAATGTACTCTATTTATTAGCCTTCAAACCTAAACATCAATTTCAAAGTAATCTATCATCAATGTCTTTCATTGAGGTGAACTCTGGAAGAAATGACTCAAAAAATCCGATCATTGACAGAAACAACTTATTGGGGATAAGAGACAGCTATTTGTCTATGAACGAATTCACTTTTGTAACCTACTGATTTCAAAGTATAATGCATATAATGCAAAATACAATGCTCATTTATGCTTAGTTTCTTTCAGATAGGTAGTATAGTAAAAGCAAGACAAGTTTTCCTTTTGCTCTTTCTTCAGGCCATAAGAGAAAAACCTGCGCTGGCCCCCAAATCTCAGAAATTAGTCCAAAGCTACAAATCATTCAGGGTACGTAGGAAAGAGAACAAGGGTAATGGATCTTGTCATCAGTCCTCTCCCAAAGGTGTGTTTCTTCTACTTCCGTAGACCACTGAAACAACAGAGCGGATTTATTTCAACAGGTGTGGGTCAGGTGTATCATTACAAAAAGAAAAAATGATGCTAGAATGGCCTGCTAGCATACTTGAGTTTATAAAATCTCATATCGGGGCCCCCGAGTGACCCAAATGATTAAGCATCCAACTTCAGCTCAGGTCATGATCTGGTTTGTGAGTTCAAGCCCCATGTTGGGCTCTGTGCTGACAGCTCAGAGCCTGGAGCCTGCTTCAGATTCTGTGTCTCTCTTCCTCTCTGTCCCTCCCCTGCTCATGCTCTGTCTCTCTCTTCTCTCAAAAAATAAATATACATTAAAAAAGAAAGTTTAAAAGCTTGTATCAAGAAATCCAATAAGGTAAAATTGTAGAAAAACTTATCTTTACTCAAGGTAATTGGAATTTTTGGAAATCTCTGGAAAAGATAAAAAACTCAATGCATCAGAAGCAGGAAAACAACTTGACATAGCTCAAAAGTCTTACTATTGTCCATGTGGCAAACATTTTATTTCAGTTAGGATTCTTAATTTATGAACTCTTATAGTTCTCTGGTATGTGAAAATTAATGATATATGACTTTTTAAAAGAAAAATATAGAAAAGAGAGCTGAGTTAATTACCTTATTACTTTCCCCTTCTGTGCTTGAATTTTCATGTCTTTTGATTTGGAACAATATAATCATTTTCATTATGACATAAAAATTTAGAAGTAAAATTCAATGCAAGAGATTGTAACTCTTAATGACAGAATATTAAGTTATTATGTGTTATATGTTCCAAAATTATATAGATTTGCATAGAATATGTGTAACCATTTATACTTTTATTTTCTTTAATATTTCAAAAATTAGATGTCTATATACAACATGGTTTAAAATTCTTAGTGCTGAAAATGAGTGATGAAAATTAGTAAATTACCTTATTGCTTGATTATTGTTCCATACATAGATTTATTTTTCATTTACAAAAGCAATATTTAGATACTCAGATGAAAATTTGGGGGAGCATCATTTTCAGTCAAAAACAAGCACACAAACCAAACCCTCCAAAAAGTTTTGTTTTACTTTTAAGCAAAAATCAGTGACACATTTTAAATAAATTATTTTAGCTTTGCAAAAGAATTTTATCATTTTTGTTATTATCCAATAGTTAACTTCCTTAAGTACATTATAATATAACTATATCTGTGAAAACATTATGTAGAACATTTCACAAAGGGTTAAAACTGTAGCCTTATAGAATATGAAAGCAGAAAGAGTATAACAAATCATACAGTTCAACTTTTTCATCTGACTTATCCATGGTCATGTGGCATGTAAATATTAAATTGAATCCCTGTCTTGCATCTTTCTGCCAAACTGAATAAACAGATCTTTTGTGATGAATCATGAAACTAAATAAATGATAGATATCAAAATTTATCTAAAATTAATTTAGGAAGTTAAAAAACTTATATTTCTTGAAATCAAAGTTTGTATTTTGTCAGGTTTTTTTTTTTTTTATTGATAAAGTATCCCTTTGTAGTGTCTAATAGAAAACACTTATTCCTGGAAAGGATCATATAGTTTCCAAATTTCCTCATGTGAAATAACTAAGTATTCAATCAGCCAAGACATATAGTTAGAATAAAAAACGTTTGTATTTCCGATATAACCAATTGTATTTTCTTTAAATTGTTCTTAAGATTTTTAACTATTATCTTCTGGTAGTATAGAATTTATTCTCACCACTTACATATTTGAATATGCTCTTTTGCCACAACCAAATTTAAAATTCATTGCATTCAATACAATTACTGCCTACGTCCTCCACAATACTGAACTATTTATTTGAACAAGAACATTTTAAAGAAGTTCAATTTTGTTCATTGGATCTTGAGGTATAATTATGCAAGTCAATGAATTTTATAGTTTGTCTGTTTTACAATAAGATTCAATGGTCTGGGAAAAACACTGATATAAAAAGGCCATCAATTATCTCCTTTATTACAAACTACATTTTTAGCGTTCGGAGAGTTAACAATGAAATGTCAGAATTCACTGGGTTTTGCTTTTTTATGCTGAATAATGATGATCATCAAAGAATCTGATCTATCTTAAGAATTAGATTTTCCAAAAGGAGGTAAGAGACAAAAGATGACCTTTGATAAGACCACTGATGGATAGAGAAATCTAATAAAATACTGGGTGAGGCACTTCTACCCTCTATAAAAATAAAACCTGAGTGCTTTGAATACACTCAGAACTGATTTCACTTTATTTAACCATCACTTTCCTAAATAATAATATTCTTAGTGTTCCTCATATTTATAAATTAAATAAAGAATATAAGTGAAGCTCCTCTACTATCCTTTTTCTAGCATTATGGTAGAACAACTTCCACTCCACTGACTTTACTAGATGACCTAGAAATTAATTCCAGCACTCCTTCTCTCTATTTTAACTATTTCAACAGATTAATACTTTCTAATAGGCTTTATTCTCTCAGGCACTTGTGAAGAATTCAAGGGGTTGGTTAAGGCTTCTCATGATCTTCAACTGGCATTTTCTAACTCAATAAAATCACCTTTAATTCATAATATCTGTATCATTTGTTTTCTATTTCCCACCCTCTTCATTCTTCTATTCACTATTTTTAACTATTTCTCTGATTTTTTTCTCCTTAGCTTCTCAGTCTATTAAACAAGCATATTGAATAGCCCTTTCAAACATGGTTGCTAACCTAGATTTTGGCTAGTGGTTAAGAGTAAAAGGCTGTGTTGTGACAGGTATCTACTATCCATTAGATACTGAATCAATTTTTCTGAAACACTACTCACTACTTGCTTTTCTTGAAGCTAGATCATTCTGAAAATTTCCTGTTAGACCTATGAGTGCAAACATATGGTATCTGTCCTTCTCTGTCTGACTTATTTCACATAGCATGACACCCTCAAGGCCCACTCACTTTCCTACAAATGGCCATATTTCATTCTTTCTCATTGCCATGTAATACTCCATTGTGTATATATACCATATCTTCTTGATCCACTCATCCGGTGATGGGCATTTAGGCTTGTTCCATGTTTTGGCTATTGTTGACATTGCTGCTATGAACATTGCAGCAATGTCATTTTATATACTGTTAAGTGAAACTGCAATACAATCTAAGTTTATTTTGGGAGTGTTTGCTGTATAATTGGATTTAATGAAATGTTTAGAGGTGCAGTAGGCATGACTTTGAGTAGATAATGAAAGAAAATGCAAAATGCTTATTAATTCATGATGTGATTACATCTTAGCTTGGGCAAACCATGCAGTATTTAATACATA
>NC_043700.1:58707756-58750940 GCF_006229205.1 Suricata suricatta
TCTAATTACATGAAATAGAAGTTGGGGTTTTGATTTTTTACTTCGCTTTTCTGTTTGGAATGTCATTGTAACTACTGTATTGTAAATGATGGAAAATAATTGCATATGTTAAAAAAATAAATTGTGTTATATTAAAAAAAATAAAAAATAAATAAATAAATAAATTTAAAAACTGCCAAAAAAAAAAAAGAGTAAAAGGCTATTTGACTTTGGATATGTATTTTAATAGCAGTAACCTGTGTCTATTTCTTCCTAAACTGACTTACAGTTTTTTTGTGAATATTAGTTTAGTGTGTAAATTCTGCACCAAATAGATGGCAAATTATAAACGCTCAAAAAAAAGGAGACATTATTAGTAGTGCAAATAGTAACGGGTAGGAACAATAATACAATAATTACTAATGGTTACTATTTCACTATTTCCTGATGATTCCTATTCTAAGTGTTTTACATATATTAACTCATGTAGTCCAATAATAACTGTATGACATAGATGCTACTTCTTCTTAATGTTTATTTATTTGGGAGAGAGTATGAGCAAGTGGGAGAGAGTCAGAGAGAAAGGGAGATAGCAAATCCCAAGCAGGCTCCATGCTGTCAATGCAGAGCCCAAGGCAGAGCTCAATCCCACAAACCATGAAAGCCTGACCTGAGCCAAAATTAAGAGTTGAATGTTTAACTACCTGAGCCACCTAAACACCCCCATAGATGCTATTTTATATCCATTTTATAGATGATAAAAACTAAGCTTCAGAAATTATATATAAGTTGTCATAGCAGATGGGAGGACTTTTGAACTCAGGTACTTTTGTTAAGAGCATGTGACCTTAACCACCACACCATATTAACAATAGCAAATGTCATTTTATCCAATGTGATGTATCCTATTTTGTTTCTTGTTTTGAGTATTGTTTTCTCTTTGAATTTTCCTGAGCATTTTGTTATTTGTAATGGCTAAAATCCAGTATTTTAAAATTTGATATGTATATTTCATTTAATCATTTGCATATAAAAATATATCTTGAAATACACACCACTGGTAAAAAAAGAACTTTTGTAAATGTAGTAAGAAATTCTGGATGCTTTCCCTCTCATATTTTAGAGGATGTAAAACAAAACCCAGCTTTTCTCTTGGACTTATGGAGATCTTTGATTGAAGGCAACACCACCTCCACCTAGGTGATAGCTAAAAACCTACAGCCTCTCTGAAAGGGGCCAAGATGGCAGAACAGTATTGGAAAAAAAAATTTTTTTTTGCATCCCTCATCCCTGAAATGCAGCCAGATCAACACTAAACCATCTTGCACACCTAGAAACTGATTTGAGAATTAACACAACAATCTAACAACCTGAACCACAGAACTCATTAGGTACCTGGTGCAGAGATGAACTGGGGGAGAGAGAAGCTACAGAGAGAGGGCAGGGAGCTGTTTTTCCTTGTGGAGAGAGAATGGAGATGGGGGAGAGTACAGGAAAAGCACCTCCTCTCCAAAAGCAGCTGGAAAGAAAATAGAAAAGTGGAAACAGTTGCAAGGGACTGAACAAAAAAGGAGAAAGGAGAAAGGAGAGGGTTTAAATTCCATTAAGAGTATAAACAGGGAGGGCACAGAGTCTGAAACTCCGTAGCTGGATACCTGGTGGTGCTATGATGGGAAGGGTGAATTCCCAGAAACAGAGAGTGAGGTCTGAGGGGTCCTCGGGCCACATAGGGTTGGCAATTCCCTTGATGGGAGGACATTTGGAAGAGGCTATGTGACTTCTCCACAGTCACAGGTCCCAGTGGACCTCAGAGAACAATCACATTCCTGGTGTTGGAACAAGAACTTTAAGGGTGAAGCCTCATGCCAGATGTGTGTTGTGACTCAACATAATGCCTGAAATGTTACTGCTACTCTATTGCACAAGATTTTTCTGGGTTGGGCTGGCACCCAGCTGCAATCTCTGGGCATTCAGCAGCACAGTCTCCTGACAATTCCTTGGGTCAGGCTGGCACCCAGCCATTGCTCAGCGAGGCTCACCCCCAGAAGATCTGAGCAGGTTAAAGCTGCAGTCCCTCAGAAGTGAGGGTAGGAAACACAGCCCCATTTGAGATAAAACTCAGGAAGGAGGTACTGCCTGGAAGCCTAAGGGCTTGGTCATGAACAGTGTAGAAGCAGGGAGTGGACAGAAGCCAGAGATGGAAGCATGCTTGATTGCCATTGGGGACAGCACAGGGTTCTGATACTAGACACTGGGTAGCTGGGTGATGCCATTTTCACTCCTTCTGCACGTGCACATACATGCCTACACAAGCCACAGCAATCGACCTCAGTAAGCTAAGAAGTACCATCTAGTGGAGAATGAAGCTATTATACTAAGCCCCACCCAACTGGGCCAAAAAGCAGCAGAATACACATGGAACATTCTTCAGAATAGATCGCATTCTAGGAAATAGATCAGCCATCACCAAGTACAAAATGATCAAGATCAGACCGTGCACATTTTCAGACCACAATGCTATGAAATGACGTCAATAACAAGAAAAAAAATTGGAAAGATAACAAATACTTGAAACTAAAGAACATCCTACTAACAAATGAATGGGTAGCAAATGAAAGGGTTAACCAAGAAGTTAAAGAGGAAATTTTAAAGTACGTGGAACCCAATGAAAATGATAACACCACAGCCCCAAACCTCTGGGACTCAGCAAAGGTGGTCATAAGAGGGAAATATATAGCAACCCAGGCCTTCCTAAAGAAGGAAGAAAGATCTCAGATCTAAACCTAAGTTTACATCTCAAAGAGCTGGGAAAAAGAAAAACAGCAAATAAAACCAAAACCAGCATACGACAGGAAATAATAAAGATTAAAGCAGAAACAATGCTACTGAACCCCAAAAAATAAACAAAAACAAAAACAGTAAAACAAACAAAAACAGTAAAGCAGATCAATGAATCTAGGAGCGGTTCTTTGAAAGAATCAACAAAATTGATAACCCCCTAGCCAGTCTGACTGAAAAGAAAAAGGAAAGGACACAAATAAATAAAATCAAGAATGAGAATGAAAGAGGAGCAATCACAACCAACACAGCAGAAATACAAACAACAATAAGAATATTATGAGCAACTTTATGCCAATAAATTGGGCAATCTGGAAGAAATGGACAAATTCCTAGAAACATATAAACTATCAAAACTGAAACAGGAAGGAATAGAGAATTTTAACAGACCTATAACCAGCAAATAAATTTAATTAGTAATCAAAAATCTCCCTAAAACCAGGAGAATGGCTTTCCAGGGGAATTTTACCAAACGTTTGAAGAGTTAACGCCTATTCTTTTGAGGTTGTTCCAAAATTAGAAATGGAAGAAAAACTTCCAGTCTCATTTATGAAGCCAGCATTACTTTAATTCTAAAACCAGGCAAAGACCTCATTAAAATGGAGAACTACAGAATAATTTCCCTGATGAACATGGAGGCAAAAATCCTCAACAAGATACTAGCCAACCAGATCCAACAATCCATTAAAAAAATATTCACCACAACCAAGTGAGACTTATACCTGGGGTGCAGGACTAGTTCAGTATCCACAAAACAATCAATATGATACATTACATCAATAAAAGAAAGGATAAGAACCATATGATCTTCTCAATAGCTGCAGAGAAGGCATTTAACAAAATATAGTATTCTTTCTTGATAAACCTCTGCAAGAAAGTAGGGATAGACGCATCATACCTCAAAATCATAAAAGCCATATATGAAAGACCCACTGCTAATATCCTCAATGAGGAAAAACTGACAGTGTTTCCCATTTCAGGAACACGATAGGGATGTCCACTCTCACCACAGTTATTCAATAGTGTCGGAAGTCTTAGCCTCAGCAATAAGACAGCACAAAGGAATAAAAAGCATCCAGATCAGTGAGTGGGAAGTCAAACTTTCACTTTTCACAGATGACATGATATTTATATGGAAAACCCAAAATATTCCACCATAAAATTGCTAGAACTGATCCTTGAATTTAGCAAAGTCGCAGGATATAAAATCAATGCACAGAAATTGGTTGCATTCCTATTCACCAATAATGAAGAGAGAGAGAAATCAAGGAATCGATCCCATTTACAATTGCACCAAAACCCATAAGATACCTAGAAATAAACCTAACCAAAGAAGTGAAAAATCTATAGACTGAAAACTATAGAAATCTTATGAAAGAAGTTGAAGAAGACACAGAGAAAAATATTCCATGCTTATGGATTGGAAGAAAAAACAGTGTTAAAAATGTTGATACTATCCAAAGGAATCTACATATTCAATGTAATCCCTGTCAAAATAACACCAGCATTCTTCACAAAGCTAAAAAGTAAAAAATACTAAATTTTTTGTGGAAGGAGAAAAGACTTTGAATAGCCAAAAAAATCTTGATAAAGAAAACCAAAGCTGGAGGCATCACATTTCTGGACTTCAAGATGTATTACAAATCTGTAATCATCAAGACAGTATGGTACTGGTGAAAAAACAGACACTCAGATCGATCAATGGAACAGAAATGGACCCATAAACATATGGCCAACTAATCTTTGACAAAGCAGGAAAGAATACCAATAGAATAATGACAGTCTCTCCAGCAAATGGTGCTGGGAATACTAGAAAAGGACATGTAGAAAAATAAACCTGGACCACTTTTTTACATCATACACAAAAATAAATTTAAAATGGGTGAAAGACCTAAACATTTAAAATAAATTTAAAATGGGTAAAAGATGGGAAGTCATCAAAATCCTATAGGAGAAAGCAGGCAAAAACCTCTTTGACTTAGCCACAGCAACTTCCTACTCAACACATCTCTGGAGGCAAGGGAAACAAAAGCAAAAATTAACTATTGGGAGTTTGTCAAAATAAAAAGCTTCTGCATTAGTGAAGGAAACAATCAGCAAAACTAAAAGGCAACAATGGAATGGGAGAAGATATTTGCAAGTGATATATCAGATAAAGGATTAGTTTCCAAAATCTATAAAAAACTTATCTAACTCAACACCCAAAAAACAAATAATCCAGTGAAGAAATGGGCAAAAGACACTTCTCCAAAGACGACATCCAGATGGCCAATCGACATATGAAAAAATACTCAAGATCATCCATCATCAGGCAAATACAAATCAAAACCACAATGAGATACCACCTCACACTTGTCTGAATGGTGAACATTAACTCAGGCAACAACAGATGTTGGTGAGGATGCGGAGAAAGAGAATCTCTTTTGCACTCCTGGTGGGAAGCAAACTGGTGCAGTCACTCTGGAAAACAGTATGCATTCCTCCGCCTTGGGGAAACAAAATAAATGTGGAGCATTTGGAGATTGGCAGCAAAAGACATTACTATTTTTTCCCCAGGTATTGAGGTAAAATATCCTGCAACATTCCTTTGGGCGCTAGTCTGAGGATATCCTTGTCTTCTAACCATTAGTAAAGAGCAGCTGACTTCCCTGCTTTTCTTTCTATCCTAAACAAAACTCCCTGACCAAACAATGGGCACCCATCAGCCAATTAAGAATGAATAGTGTGGCTGCCATTTTCCAGTCTCAGGTTACAGGCCCCTTGTGTTTTTGCCCTATCTGATCCCCCACAATAGTTGAGAATTAGTGTGATGGAGTCCCAATTTCCTTTTGAGAAGAACTCCCAGATGTATGGGACTCAGGCTAAACAGCAATTGAAAGGTTCTGACCAAGGCTACTCTTTGGTGGACACCTGAAGGCTATTGGCAGTACCTGATCCCTGACCTCCCCTTTGTGTATTCACCAGAATTTCCCTTTCTGTCTCTTAATTTGTGTTTTAACATCAATTTCAGGATGCTGGTTTGCTGTATGTGTGATGGATATAGAGAAGCGAATATACAGCACCCTTTCTTGTACTTAATGGTCTTGGGAAAGAAAGAAGTATGATTTTAACCAAAAGGGGAGGACAGCATACACTTTTGAGCTGTTTTGCTCAAGCTCTGATTAAAATTGTCCCTCCTTTGATCTAAAGGCTGGGGATGCATTCTAAAAAATTGGGATGATTTCGATCCACAAACCCTAAAGAAGGCTTGGACTCAATACAGTTGGAGAAGAAAACCTGGTCACCAGAGGGAAATATCAATTATGATATTACCCTACATTTGGGCTTGTCTTGTAAACTTGAGAGAATGGGGAGAAGCCTCTTATGTTAAGAGTTTTTGGTCCTTAAGAAAAAAATAGAGATATGTGTAAGCAATGTAAGGTCAATCCTGATTTAAAGGCAACCTTCTCAAAAGCCCTACCATCAGGAGAGGAAACAATTAAGGGCCCCTGTCTGTACCCAAAACAGACCTAGAGAAAGAGGAAGAGAAGCCTACCGCCTCCACCTCCTCCTTCTCAGGTCCTCTGTCTATATATCCAGACTTAAAAACATGCACTTCTTGCTCCCTGCTGCCCGCCTTATCCAAGCTCTTCCTGGAAGGTACTAGTTTCCCCTACAAGAAGCTGGAATGCCCGGAGGAGGGACGCAAGGAGGCACCACTATGGTAAGATTGTAAGCACCTGGTATGGGAGGGGCAAGGTATTTTATGGGTGAAAGACTTCCGGGTAAGGTCTTGGGAGGGCAGATTACCAAATAAGGGCATTTTAGGGATGTGACGGGATGGGATAGGTTGCCTCCTCTGTCAGGGTGATGGAAAGCTGGAGCTTCATGATTGGCTGTTTTCAAATGGCACAGGACATTCCAGGTCTGCGGGTGGGGGTGGGGGTTGTCGGTGCATGGAGTTCTTCTCTGACCCACAGCAAAATGGCTGCTCGGTTGCCATCTTAAGGTAACTCAAAAAAAAACTAGCTCAGCAAGTTATAGGATCCAAAGGATCTCAAATAGCCAAAAATATATTGAAAAACAAACAAAAAAAAGAAATTGGAAGATCAAAATCTCCTATTTCAAAACATACTACAATTATCAAGACTGCATGGTACTGGCATAAGGTTAGTTATATAGATCAGTAGAATTGAACTGAAAGTCCAGAAATCGGCCCTTACAGTAACTTGTTTTTGACAAGGTTGCCAAGATATTCAATAGTGAAAGAACACTCTCTAAAAACCAGGGTAGGAACTACTGAATATTTACATGCAAAGGAATAAAGCCAGATCTCTACTTCACACCACAATTTGCTCACAATGGAACACAGAGTTAAATGTACACGCTAAAACTAAAGGCTTCTGGGTGGCTCAGTCTGCTGAGCATTTAATGGTTCAAGGATCTTTATTCCAGAGTCCTGGGACTGAGCCTTGTGTAAGACTCCATGTTGAGTCTGGAGCATACTTAAGATTCTCTCTCTCTTCCTCTTCCTGTCTCCCCAGCTCTCTTTCTCGCTCTCAAAAAAAATAAATAAATAAATAAAAACCCTAAAACTATAAAACTTGGAAGAAAAGATAGTAGTAAACATATATAATTTTTGTTTCTTAGAAATGACACCAAAGTACAAGGAAGAAAAGGAAAAAAATATGAATTGGACTTCACCCAAAATAAGATCTATGGGAGTTCAAAGGATAGTGTCAAAAAAATGAAAAGAAATTATTCAGAATGTAAGAAAATATTTCAAAATCTTATTTATGATAAGGAATTCTATTAGAATATCCAAAGAAGTCTTACATCTTAACAATAAAAGAAAAATAACCTTATTAAAGATTGACAAAATACTTGAATATGTATTTTTCCAAAGAAGATACATGCATGTCCAACAAATGCTTGTAAATATGTTCAACATCTCAGTCATTAGAGAAATGCAAATCAAAATCACAATGAAATACCTCTTCACAATTACTAGGGTTGCTAAAATAAAATGTCAGACAATAACAAAAGTTAAAAAGGGTATGGAGAGGGGCGCCTGGGTGGCTTAGTTAGTTAAAATTCTGACTTTGGTTCAAGTCATGATTTCACAGTTCCTGGGCTTGAACCCCACATCAAGCTCTGTGCTGACACCTCAGAGCCTGGAGTCTTCTTCAGATTTTGTGTCTCCCTCTCATTCTGTCCCTTCCCTGCCCATGTCTTGTCTCTGTCTCTCAAAAATGAATAAAGGTTACAAAAAATTTAAAGAGAAAAGGATATGGAGAAATTGAAAGTATCCGACATTGTTCATGAGTCTTCAATTTGGTGCCACCATTTTGGAAAACAGTCTGTTAGTTCTTCAAAATGTTAAACATACACTAATCATATAACCCAGAAAGTCCACTGTAAGATAGATATACAAAAAGTGAAAACACATACCCCATAAAAACGAATGCATGATCAGCATTATTCTTAGTAACCAAAAAGTAGAAAAAAATCCAAACATCTATTGATTCATGAATGATAAACAAAAAGTGATATATCCACACAGTGAAATAGTTGCCTGGCATTAAAAAAGAAGGATGTCCTGACAGCAGCTTTAATATGGATGAACTTCAAAATATGTTAAGTGAATGATGCCAGTCACAAAAGTTGACATACTGTATGATTCCATTTATATTAATTAGCCAGAACAGACAAATTCCTAGAGGCAGAAAGTAGATTCATGTTTGCCATGAATTTGGGGTAGGAGGGCAAAAAAAAAAAAAAAAAAAAAAACTTAAAGTGACTGAAAGAGCATGTAGTTTTTATTTGGGGTGATGAAAATATTTTCAAATTTGGGTTGATGTTTATACAACTCTAGGAATATACTAAAAATGACTGAATTCCACATTTTAAAATAAATATGGGGCACCTGGGTGGTTCAGTTGGTTAAGCATCTGACTTTGGATTTTTGCCCAGGTCATGATCTCAGGGTTCATGAGATCTGTATGGTGACAGCACAGAGCCATCTTGGAATTTTTCTCTCCCTCTCTTCTCTCTGCTCACACACATACATTCTTTCTCTCTCTCAAAATAAATAAATAAACTTTTAAAAGGTAAATGTTGTTATGTCAGTTATACCCCAACAAATATGTTATAAATTTTAAAAATGATTATAATCCCATCAAATGCAGCCCAAATTTAAGGAATTCCAAGGCAACAAGAAAAAGAATTGATCAATGTTCACGCTTCTGGTTATGGAGCTTATGAGAAAGGAAGCATGGTGATTCCCTTTATTTCTGTGATGACTTGCTCTGCCAGAATGATACATGAGCTTATATCACATGAAACTGGAGAGAAAGAATCTTGAGTTTACATTTGATATTATTCATTTTTTTAATTTTATCTATTCAGTTAATTATATCTTTAATTCCTATTTACCTTGGTAGCAAAACCAAACGATGTTTTCCCACTACTTACCCAGTATTAATGGAAGCAAGTAATGGTTTTACTACATTTCATTATCTGTGCTATTGTACTTATGTGTAAAATAGAATTAATGGTACTTTTAAACATATTATTTTTAATGACTTTGGGGAATAAAGACAGTTTGCAACATTAAGTTTTTCAAATTAAGATTTGCTATATGATTTAATTATGATCAGATTCGGAGCTTTCTAAGGAAGCATTTGCATCTGTAAAACAACCTTAAAGGTAAAAATAGTGCTTTTTATGTATTAAAACTAGTTTTATGAATTAGCTCTGTTTAGATGAAAAAAGCAAATATCAAGTAGTGACAGGTTTCTAATAAATGTATTTATTTATTTATTTTTCTTTTATAGTTTATTGTCAAGTTGATTTCCATGTAACTCCCAGTGCTCATCCCAATAAGTGCCCTCCTCCATGCCCCTCACCCCCCTTCGCCTCTCCTCCTCTCCCATCAGCCCTCAGTTTGTTCTCAGTATTCAAGACTCTTTCATGGTTTACCTCCTTCCCTCTCGCTATTTCCTCCCTTCCCCTCACCCATGGTCCTCTGCTAAGTTTCGCCTGTTACACTTATGAGTGCAAACATATGGTATCTGTCCTTCTCTGCCTGATTTATTTCACTTAGCATGACACCCTTGAGTTCCTTCCACATTGTTATGAATGGCCAGATTTCATTCTTTGTCATTGTCATGTAGTATTCCATTATATATAGAAACCACATCTTCTTGATCCATTCATCAGTTGATGGACATTTACGCTCTTTCAATGATTTAACTATTATTGAAAGTGCTGCTATGAACATTGAGGTACATTTGCCCCTATGATTCAGCACATCTGTATCCTTGGGTATATCCCTAGCAGTGCTATTGCTGTGTCATAGAGGAGTTATAATGTTAATTTTTTGAGAAAACTCCACAACGTTTTCCAGAATGGCTGCACCAGTTTACATTCCCACCAACAGTGTAGGAGGGTGCCCATTTCTCCACATCCTCATCAGCATCTATAATCTCCTAATATGTTCATTTTAGCCACTCTGACTGGCACATCAGAGTGGGTGGTTTCCTAATAGGCACGTTGCTTGCCTATCAGTTTTCTTGGTTGTTTCCTTTGCAGTGCAGAAACTTTTTATCTTGATGAGATCTCAATAGTTCATTTTTGCTCTTGATTCCCTTGCTTTTGGGGATGTGTCAAGTAGGAAATTTCTGCAGTTGAGGTCAAGGAGGTTGTTTCCTGTTTTCTCCTCTAGGGTTTTGATGGTTTCCTGTCTCACATTCAGGTCCTTCATACATTTTGAGTTTATTTTTGTGTATCGTGAAGAGAGTGGTCTAGTTTCATTCTTTTACATGTTGCTGTTTAAATCTCCCAGCACCATCTGTTAAAGAGGTGTCTTTTTTCCATTGGATACTCTTTCCTGCTTTGTCAAAGATTAATTAGCCATACATTTCTGGACCCAGTTCTGGGTTCTCTATTCTATTCCACTGGTCTATGTGTCTGTTTTTGTGCCAATACCATACTGTCTTGATGATGACAGCTTTGTAGTAGAGGCTAAAGTCTGGGATTGTGATGCCTCCCATGTTGGTTTTCTTCTTCAATATTACTTTGCTATTTAGGGTCTTTTATGGTTCAATTCAAATTTTAGGATAGTTTGTTCTGGCTTTGAGAAGAATGCTTGTGCAATTTTGATTGACATTTCATTGAATGTGTAGATTGCTTTGGGTAATAATGACATTTTCACAATGTTTATTTTTCCAATCTATGAGCATGGAATGTTTTTCCATTTCTTTGTGTCTTCCTCAATTTCCTTCATAAGTTTTCTATAGTTTTCATTGTACAGATATTTTACATCCTTGGTTAAGTTTATTCCTAGATATTTTATGATTTTTTGTGCAATTGTGAATGGGATCTGTTTCTTGATTTTTCTTTCTGTTGCTTCATTATTGATGTATAAAAATGCAACTAATTTCTATACGTTGATTTTGTACCCTGTGACTTTACTGAATTCATATATCAGTTCCAGTAGGCTTCTGGTGGAGTTGGTTGGGTTTTCCATGTCATCTGTGAAAAATGAAAGTTTGACTTCATCTTTGCCAATTCTGATGCCTTTTATTTCCTTTTGATGTCTGATTGTTGGTGCTAGGACTTCCAGCACTATGTTAAACAAGTGGTGAGGGTGGACATTCCTGTCTTATTCCTGATCTCAGGGGAAAAACTCTCAGTTTTTCCCCACTGAGGATGATATTACCTGTGGGCTTTTCATAAATGGCTTTTATGATGTTTAAGTAAGTTCCTTCTATCCTGACTTTCTCAAGGGTTTTTCTTAAGAAAGAATGATATATTTTGTCAAATGTTTTTTCTGCATCTATAAACAGGATCACATGGTTTTTATCTTTTCTTTTCTTAATGTGATGTATCACATTGATGGATTTGTGAATATTGAACACGTCCTGTAACACAGGAATAAATCCTGCTTGATAATTGTGGATAATTCTTTTTATATGCTGTTGAGTTTAATTTGCTAGTATCTTGTTGAGTACTTTTGCATCTGTATTCATCAAAGACATTGGCCTGTAGTTCTGTTGTTTTGCTGGGTCTCTGTCTGGTTTGGGAATCAAAGGGATGCTGGCTTCATAGAATGAATCCAGAAGTTTTCCTTCTATTTCTATTTTCTGGAATAGCTTGAGAAGAATGGGTATTCATTCTGCTTTAAATATTTGGTAGAATTCTCCAGAGAAGCTGTCTGGCCCTGGGTTCTTATTCATTGGGAGAATTTTGATAACTGATTCAATTTCTTCACTGATTATGGGTTTATTCAGGTTTTCTATCTCTTCCCATTTGAATTTTGATAGTGCCTGTGTGTTTAGGATTTTCTCCATTTCTTTTAGGTTGTCCCATTTGTTGGCATATAATTTTTCTTAGTATTCCCTGATAATTGCTTGTATGTCTGAAGGTTTGGTTGTAATAGCTCCATTTTCATTTGTGATTTTGTCTATTTGGGTGCTCTCTCTTTTCTTTTTGAGAAGCCTGGCTAGAGGTTTATCAATTTTATTTATTTTTTCAAAAAACCAACTCTTGGTTTCATTGATTTGTTCAACTATTTTTCTAGATCTATATTGTTTATTTCTGCCCAGATCTTTATTATTTCTCTTCTGTTGGGTTGGGGTGCTCTTGCTGCTCTCCTTCTAGTCCCTTTAGGTTCACTGTTAGATTTTGTATTTGCACTTCTTCTAGTTTCTTGAGGTAGGCCTGGATTTCAATATACTTTCCTCTTAGGACTGCCTTTGCTGCATTCCAAAGAGTTTGGATTGTTGTATTTTCATTTTCATTCGTTTCCATATATTTTTTAGTTTCTTCTGTATTTGCCTGATTGGCCCAATCGTTCTTTAGTAGGGTTAGCTTTAACCTCCATATTTTTGGAGGTTTTCCAGACTTTTTCCTGTGATTGATTTTAAGGTTCATAGCATTGTGATCTGAAAGAGTTCATGGTATAATCTCATTTTTTTATATTTATGGAGGGCTGCTTTATGACCCAGTATGTGGTATATCTTGGAGAATGTAGCATGTGCACTTGAGAAGAATGTGAATTCCATAGCCTCAGGATGTAGAGTTCTAAATATATCTGTCAAATGCACCTGTTCCAATGTGTCATTCAAGCCCTTTGTTCCCTTAGTGATTTTCTGTCTAGTTTATCTATCCATTGCTGTGCTCCTGAATTTGGTGCATAGACATTTATAATTGTTAGCTCTACCTGATGGAGAGACCCTTTAATTATTATATAATGTCTTTCTTCATCTCTTGTTACTGCCTTTACGTTAAAGTCCAGTTTGTCTGATATAAGTATGGCCACTCCAGCTGTCTTTTGACTTCCATTTGCATGATAGATATTTCTCCATCTCCTTAATTTCAACCTGAAGGGGTCTTCAGGTCTAAAATGAGTCTCTTGTAGATAGCAAATAGATGGCTTTTGTTTTTTTATCCATTCTGATATTTTATGTCTTTTGATTGGAGTATATAGTTCATTTTCATTCAGTGTCATTTTTGAAAAATATTGGTTTAGAGTCATTGTGTTCTTTGTAGAACTCGTGCTTATAGTGGTGTATTTGGTACCTTGCGTTCCTTGCAACATTTTCTTCCTAGAGTCCTTCTTAGGGTTTCTTGTAAGGCTGTTTTTTTTTTTTTTCCAATTTTTGTTTATTTGGGAAAACCTTTATCTCTCCTTCTATTCTGAATGACAGGCCTGCTGGATAAAGGATTTGTGGCTGCATATTTTTTCTGTTCATCACATTGAAGATTTCCTACCATTCCTTTCTGGTCTACCAAGTTTCAGCAGATTGGTTTGTAACTACTCTGATAGGTTTTCCTTTGTATGTTAGGATCCTTTTATCCCTATCTGCTTTCAGAATTCTCTCTTTATCTTTATATTTTGCCAGTTTCACTATGATATGTCATGCCAAACAACTCATGTTGTGTAGTTAGTTTTGCTTCATCTGTTGTTACTGAATTATCTGAATAGTGAACCCATTCCACTTCTTTGCATATCAGAAAAAAAGACAGGATAAGTGTAATAGTAATCAACTTTTACTTTGAAAATTGTGTCCAACTTAATTTTTCCAAGGTAATATAAGTGTGATAATATAATGTTTCTTAGAAAAGAGTTAAAATGTATTCAATATGTAATTCAAATTTTTAAGCCAAATTGGTTATATACATCTCCTTAAAATTTTAGTATTCTTTTTTGAAAAATTTTTATGTTTATTTATTCTTGAGAGAGAGAGAGAGACAGAGTGTGAGTGAGGAGGGATGGAGAGAAAGAGGGAAGTACAGAATTTGAAATAGGTTCCAGGCTCTGAGCTGTCAGTACAGAGCCTGACATGGGGCTTGAACTCACGACCACAAGATCATGACTTGAGCTGAAGTCAGACGTTTAACCTACTGAGACACCCAGGCATTTCAAAATTTTAGTATTCTTAACAGCTATAATAGACTGTGTGGTTTTTCCCACTTTTTCTTCAAAGGTCACAGTTTCAAGAAGGCACATAAAAGACAAAAAGTTGATTTTATGAAATATATTGTAATAAGTAGATAGTGAATCCCATACCAATTTTTGAATAACCCTTGGTATTTGGAACATCTATTAACTTCTTTATTCTCCCTCCCATCAATTTCCCTAACTCCTTCAAGTCCATTTTGCAACTGAAGTCACAATGACCAGTTTTGTATGATTATATATTGTATGAACAATGTTCTACACATATATACACAGCCTTTTAAAAATATACAGTGATGGAAAATGTACACACAGTTCTAATTCTTTATTTTTTCTAAGTCTTTACTTTTTGCACATAACAATATCTTCTATTATATCCATACACAAAAAATATCGATTTTCTAAGTATTATTATTTTATGTATGGTGTATACTAATTTTTTAAGTATATCCCACCAATGAACACTTTGTTTCATACATTTTGGTATTATAAAACAATTGTATTTCACAAATATGTACATGAAACTGAAAAAAAGTTCTTAGAAGGGAAATTTCCAGGTCAAAGTATATTTGACTCAAATGTTTGTAACATCTTTTAAGTGAAACGTTTTAAGTGAAACGTTCATGAATAACTCCAAGTTTATCAATTTACATTCCATTCTAATCAAAAATAAACAAATGCCTATTTTCCCATAATTACATGAATATAATGTGTTCTCAAACTTTTTTATTTTATCAAATTAATAAAAAATGGCATTGTCATACTTCCATTTGTATTTTGCTTCTAATATGATATATGAAAAAAACATATTACTCTTCTCATAATGCACTTTGCTTATTTCTTGTGATCACTGATACATGTTTTATTGTTTTTATTAATTAATGCATTAATGTATTAATGGATTAGCACTCTGTCCATGACAAGTTGAAAATATATATTGGTCACTTTATTTCCTCTTTGTTTATGGTATTTTCTGCCAAACAGAAAATTTGATTTTTATGAAGTAAACATAAAACTTTAATGGCTGCTGAATGTGGCTTCAAACTTAAACAGTTTCCCATTCTGAAATGTTGTGAAATTACAAAAATTTTATCAACATTTTCACATTTATATTATTTATTCATCAGAATTTAGTTCTGTTGTATAAGGGGTAGGTATCCAACTTTTTTCATGTGTGTGCTGAAATCCGTATTTAATATTAGTTTGAAAAGCCATACTTCACATTTATAAATTCTTATACATATATCTATCTAATTTTATAACTGACCTTTTCAGTTTGTTCCAATTGGTTCTTCAGAGAAGGTGTGCCATAGAGTATCATTGAGCTATTTATACGGGGGGGGGGGGGATTCACCAATAAAGAGAGGAGACCCAGGGAGGAAGAGAAGAAGGAAGGAGGCAGCATGGAGGGTGGACTAAAGGTAGCACTAGCCCATGTCTCTACCGCGTGGATCGGAGACAATAAGGCACAGCCATACCATAGATTCCTCTACACACACACACACACACACACACACACACACACACACACACACTACTAATTACTAAAAAAATGTTATATTATTTTCACCAGATCAGCAGAAATCAAAGGAGACATTTCTAAGGAGAATTTATTACTATGAATATTGGATATATTATGTCAGAATGAAAAGAAAATAAACAAAGATTATTTTCTTTATACCTATACTGTGTTGTTGCTTTATAAAACATAGTCTTTGGATTTTGAAGTATAGGCCAAATAAAAACCAAAAGTAGGGGATAGACAGAAAGATAGATGTTTAAGGGATGGGAATCTAGGGAATGGTAAATACGCATAAGAGAAAACAACTTTGGAAAATGCCAGAGCAGAATAAAAATACAAAATAACAGGAAAATATAAATTTGTTATCCTTCAGACAAAAATAAATGCAATAAATCAGAAGAAACCAAATGTAAAAATAAAAATAAATATATGTATAACTACTTGCTGTCAAATTGAGACTCTGGAGAAGGTCACCAGAATAAGCTAATAGTGCCATCCTGATGCTCATTGTCTGAGATGATTCACCTTGTGATCACAACACTCCTTACACGGCTCTGGAACTTACTGGGCAATGGCCCATGCATGTAATCGCCAATTCAGAGGATGGAACTTTCTTCCAAGAGACAATTTGTGAACTAAACTCAGAGTTATGCTGCAAATATCCTTATATTATTGAGATAATTGGTATAACATCTTCTGGGAATTGGTAGTAAGGGCTGAGAATTTGAATGACTTATCCTTAAATGAGTCATGACTAGGGAAATATAAATCCAGATGCCTTAGTCTTCTCTCACTCTCTTCTTTATGTTGATCAACAACTTTGACAACTTGCCTCCATCTTCTTTTGTGGTCCAGTCCATCAGACATCGATCAGAATTCATGTAGACAGGCCAACCAGGCAGCTAATCTCTGATTTCTTGAACACTTTTCCTATATTGAACTTAACCTTTACTTCACTAAATTTTTATGCCCATGCAACAGGAGACCTTGGTCAGCTAGAACTGGTCTATCTCAAACTCTAACCTCTAGGTGTATGAATAAAACTTCTTAGTTATCCAATGTTCTCATTCAGTGATTCCCAAAACACATATTTAACCACAGTCAACTCTCCCTCTAACCTTCAATATATGCTTATGCATAATTCTACTTTGATTTTCTTTTTACAGATTTGACTCTAAATTTCTTTACTTCAGTTATTTTCTTGTCAATACCCTTGTTCAGCTCATTCCTACCCCTATTCTCCTTGCCAAACAAGTTAAAAATAAATATAAATAAATAAAACCCATCACAACAAACAAACAACAACAACAGAAGCAAAAACAAAAGTTCAATGCTAGAAGAATTCAATTTCCATGTTCCCTCCTTCTATATTTAGGAGACTTTCATAGTATATTTATTAACTTCAGTCTGTCTCTGAGAGTCCCTAAAATCTGTCTGCATGTCTCTAATTATTTTTGTTCCATTATCCACAATAACTATATTAACTTCATTTGAATGATCAGAGGATTCCCACTACATCCCTTCCCTAGATTAATAAACTTCATACTTATGAGAGAAAACAGAGGCTTTCTAGTGAAATATTATAAACTTCTGTCTTTTTCCCAAACTCATGGGCTACTCTACTATCATGTTTCATGTTCTCTTTTGATTAGGGAAAAGGCATATTTATATTTCTTCCATTTGGGGTGAGAGGACAGTTTGGATGTAAAATACATCACTTCATTTATCACCAGGATTTTGATTTGACCAATTATTCAGGTATCATTTTCCTCTTTCTTTAGAATCAATGCTCACCTAGTGGTATTCAAACTTGGCTGCAGATTAGAATTATCTGAAAGCTTAATTTTAAAAATTTTAATGTTTATTTATTTTTGAGAAAAAGAGAGCACGAGGTGGGGGAGGGCCAGTGAGGGGGGTACAGAGGACCCAAAGCAGGCCCTGCACTGTCAGCAGAGAGCCCGGCATGGGGCCCAAACTCATGAACTGTGTGATCATTACTTGAGCTGAAGTCAGACACATAACAGACTGAGTCACTCAGGTTCCCTTTACCTGAAAGTTGTAAAAAAAAAAAAAATTCCAGGAAGAGTCCAAACCACATTGTTAGAAATTCTGATTCAATTGGCCTGGAAAGAGTCAGGCTTTGATATATTTTTACAGCTCCCAGTGATTCTAAGGTGCAAGCAGAATTGAGAACACATGCATACTAATCTTGGTCAGATACCCATTACGTGTAATCTGTGTTCTTGCAAAATTCTCCTCTCCTCATCTTTTAATGCGGCCTACACATCTTTACAGTATTAATCTTCTTGAAGTTTTCAGAACATAACTCTCATTCAAAATCTTTTCATTTTGCTTCATTTTAGTAGATACAATGATCAGATTCTCATCAGTCAAGATCTAGTCTCACCAATAGCTTCTCGGCCATTTGGCTAAGATCAAGTGAAGATCTAGTCTCACCACGCTGTCAAGAATCTTCTCACAAAAATTTTTCGTTTGTGTAACATCTTAATCTGTTGAGGTTGCTATAACAAAATACCACAGGAAGTAGATTTAAGAAACAGAGAAAGTTATTTCTCCCAGTTCTAAAGGCTGGAAATCAGTGGTCAGGGTGCCAGCCTGAGTGAGCTGGAAGACGCTTCCCTGGCATATCCATTCATGGAGGTGGGGCGCAGGGAGCCCTCTAGGGCCTCCTTCATGGGGCATTCATCACACTCAGAAGTACTCTGCCCTCCTGATCTAAGGTGACCTAATCACCTCCTACAGGGTCTACTTCCTAATACCATCACATTGGGCATTAGGATTATCAACATATGAATTTTGGGGGGACATAAATATTAAGACCATAGCAAGTGCCTACTCTGTACCTCAGCTTAGTTTCCTGTAAATACTTTCTTATTTTTATAACTTGTCTCATATCTTTTCTCATGAGGGCATATGTTCAAATAAAAAATAGAAGATCCTGGCATAAGAGAGAGAGCATTGCAGTCTTTCCTAGACAGATAAGGCAAAGGGCCAGCCAATGATGTACAGATTCACAGGAGGAAAACAAAGACGCCTTACCAAAAAAAAAAGAAAATGATAAAGTTTGAGACTTTCTGCAAAACATGATAAGGTATCTTTTGCAAGCAAGTGGGGAAAAGTATGGGACATGCTGAATAGGATCAGAAGATTACATTGAGCTTTAAGATATGTATTTTTAAAGAAATATGTAATCTAGACCAGGAAAAATGATTTTGTGACCATATCCAGCTACTGTCTTTTTAAAATAATTATCTAGTAAACCTTGTGAAGGATGGGGTAGGTGGAAAAGGTACACTAGACATAAATATCAGCACACTTGTGTAGAGTACCTATGGTTTGCTGAATGTAAATTCTATTTAAATTACTCTTAAAGTAAAATGCACATGCATCTCAATGCAGACTTTAGGATTATCCATTCTCTACAACTCTTTTTCTTTTATTCATAAAATTCCAAGTAAAGGATCCCTGGATATTTTTATTTGAAAAGCGTGACTCGATCCCTTGTACTAAAGTCAAGAGTTTAGTTTCCAAAGTACTAAAATTCATATGTTTTCTAATAGAATGTTGCACTAAGGTATATTTCTGCTTGTGTGTTACTTATTACATATATATTTAGTGGCAAATAATCCAAACTATGAAAATATATGTAACATACATAAAATATTTATATATTGCATCTAATTAATTAATCCAATAAGGTATTTCTTGTTTTGAAATTTATAATTACTTTATAATTTTAGTTTAAAAGTGTTTTTACTTATTTTAAACATACAGATGCTTTAATTTTAAGAGTAATCTGCACTTTTCAAAATACAAAGTTACAAAGTTGGTATGAGGCAAAATTCTGTGTGAAGGAAAGTTTGAAACAAAATATGATTCAAGAGGAATTTAGAAATAGAAACGAAAATAGCTAATTTTAATACACAAGAAAAGTTGACAATTTTATGTGTCTTAAAATATATTATCACTAGAAAACCCCTATATACTAAGAGTGAATTTAATTTCTTGTGCAAGGCTTGCATTTCCAAACCTCACATAGTTTATTTTCATAGTCTGTTACCCTACACATAAATTATTACAAAATAACAATATAAAAAAGGAAAACTTGTATATAATAAATTGCCAATTGTCATCCTAAATAGCTCACAATCTCAGGCTTCATATGTTTGTATGCTTCGCCAATAAAATCTAACTGAAATGTCTGTATTTCTTTCTTCTCCGCTCTCTTAAGTGGCACTTATTCTTCTGCCTGATATAGTTTGCTTTGTCTGATTGACAAAAAAGTTAGCTACTCCAGTGGTATGAGGCAAAATCTAATTTCCAGGTATTTTTAACAAATGAGAGCATCTAGGCATAAAGAAGAGGCTAACACAAACATCCTGTCCAATATTATTGTGTTAATAACATTTCCCAAGCACAATTTTCCAGCTCTCTCTCTCTGCATAGAAGAGCTTTCTAATATCCTTATCACATTACATCTATTTTAAATACTAGCTCAAATTCTGCTTCCTTCTAAAAGCTTTTTAAGAAACATTTGCATTCTGTAAGCTTCCAAAAAAGTCCACAATCATCCTTTGCCCTCTCTGAACATATATATTTTAGTTGGTTTCAACTGACTATGAAAGCATGTTTCTTTGCATCATAGGGAACGTCAACATTATGTTTTCTTCAATGCAACAGAAGTATCTTCGAAGATGAATTTTCTTTATAATTAGAGCTTATCTTTACTGTAGCCATATATATACAGTTGACCCTCAAACTAGGAGGGAGTTAGAGATGCCAAGCCTTGCAAAGTCAAAAATCTATGAATAATTTTTGACTGCCCAAAGATTTAACTATTAATAGCCTACTGGTGGCCAAAAGCCTTACCTGTAACATAAACAGTTGGTTAACACATATTTGTATGTTGTACGTGTTATAAACTGTGTTCTTATAAAAAAGTAAGCTAGCAGGGCACCTGGGTGGCTCAGTTGGTTAAGCCTCTGACTTCGGCTCAGGTCATGGTCACTTTTGTGGGTTCAAGCCCCGCGTTGGGCTCTGTGCTGACAGCTCAGAGTCTGGAGTCTTCTTCCGATTCTGTGTCTCCCTCTCTCTCTGTCCCTCCCTGCTCATGCTCTGTCTCTCTCTATCTCAAAAATAAATAAAACATTAAAAAAAGTAAGCTACAGAAAAAATGGTATTAAGAAAATGGTAAGGAAGAGAAAATACATTTACAGTACTGTACTATAAAAATTCCTTGTATAGACAGTGCGCCCAGAAGTCTTGTGGGTCTCTTCAACAGTGTTTGGACAAAGCAGACCCTGGGATGCTTCTTGTTCCAGCCTCCCACAACCCTTCAGTTTCCTTTCCAGTAGAAACACAGGGACCCATCTTCTCAGCCATGCCCTGCATCAGGCACCAACCAACACCATTTTTGAGCTTAGCTCTCTATTGCAGATCAACCATAAGCCCCCAGATTCCTCAGAATTATTCCACTGAGGTGGAAGCTGCAAAAGTTTCTGGTCAACATGCATCTGTGGGCCTCCTACACCTACCTACCTGTCTCCAGGATTCGATTCCCATCAGGATGCTGTGTCTCTGGATGGTACTGGACACTTCTGTGAGTTGGCTGAAGGGAAGCACCAGGTCACTCAGCCTTTCCAGAAGATGCAAAACCAGCATGGGGACCACACACTCTTCCAAGATAATGTAGAAGCTACCCCAAGATGAGTGAGGTAAAAGTGTTTGTCATGGAAGCCACCATTGTCCTGAAGAAGAAGCTGAAGCAAGCCTTTTGGATCTGTATGCCCTGGGTTCTGCTCGTGCAAAGGCCCATCTCGGTGACTTCCTGGAGAGCCACTTCCTGGATGAAGAGATGAAAGTCATCCAGAAGATGGATGACTGACTAACCAGAGGTTGGCTGGCCCCTAGACTGGGCTGGGCAAGTATCTCTTCTAAAGGCTCACCCTCAAGCTTGACTGGGAGCCTGTGGAGTCCACTGGCCCATGAAGGGCTCCACTGGCATCTCCCTTGTTGCCAGGACTTATGCCTGAGCCTCTCCTTCCAGCCATGAGGCAGCTTTTTAATGAAGCTGAAGCCCTCACTCAAGCCGAAGACCAAATGGAAACAATGAAGCTTTTCACAGGAAAGAAAAAAAATCCACGTTTGACTGGACCAGCGCAGTTCAAACCCATGCTGTTCCAGGGTCAACTATATATACATACTATAGTCATGTAATGCCATTACATATAACATATAATATATATATATAAAGATCATTATATACATCTAAAAGATTTTACATATTCTAAGCATTGTCTACGGTAAAGACGGCACAAGATACACACGCTCAGAAACATTATCTTAAAATTGCTTCATCATAAGCTGTGTTATATTTAATTTTTGTCCTCAAAAGCATATTCTGGTAATTTCTCCCATCTTCATCTTTCTGCTTTAAATGTAGCTGAGAATGCCAATTGGGTGGGAGTTGACTCATGTAAACACCATCTGGCTCCCGAGTTAGAGGAAGAAGTTTTATAAAGCCGAGATTTCCCAGACTCATTGTCCTTCCTACCAATCCTGCTGACTTCGTTCAGAATTCCCTGGGAGAGAAGGAGAGTACCTTTCTGAGTACTACACTAAATTATAAGATCAAACTGTCTCCCATTTTGGATTTTTCTTTGGGATGAAAATAGTCAAACAGTGTGAAGTTCCACAAACAGAAGGATCTTGTTCTTCAGAAATGTGTCACCACATGGCATCTTTGATTTTAAGCAGAAGCGGCTCAGGCAAGCGGTTTCCAACTGTCCTTAGAAATGGGTTTCCTCTGTTCATAAGATTCTTATTTCATGGATATTAGAACCTGCTGTGTGGTCTCAAACTATGCAACCTGAAGAGAAAGAGTAAACTTGAACATTTTGGGTTGAACTTTCTGTAGCTTATTTGACCCAAGTTTTACAAATCATCATTATTGTGTTTTTAAGCTAACTGCAAAGGATGGATCACAAAGCAAAAACCTAGCAGACAGAAACAGAAAGAAGAAATCTTATGATCTTTAGCTCTTGTTTATGCCCTCCATGAGATAAGAAATAGTCCAACCGCCTGAAATAAGGTGTTTTTCTGATGCTGCTAACCTGCAGCTGAGTGCCAGTAGAAAAGGAGGAAAAAAATAATTTAATTCGCTGAAGCTAGTTATTGTTTAAAATAATTGCTACAGTAGAATAATACCTTTCAGCAGTTTCTATGTGTGCAGAGGACAAGGTAGCTGTTGGCTTCTTACCAGAAATATGATTTCCTATCTTATCCTTTTCAGTGTAAGAAGGAAATTAGCCTATCTCACAGGTATGCGTCAGGAAAGTCACACCGAAAAAGTAGTATTCCCAAATCAAAGAAACAGCCACATGATTTGAAGAGAATCCAAGTTAAATATCATATCAAAGTATTCTGTAGGAGGTATTTCCTTCTTTTAAACATATGAATGCTTATTTTTCACATATTCATATATTCCTAGAATTCCATTTTATGCCTGATAGAAAAAAATAATGGTCATATCCATACACAAATATCATTTTAACTTCCTACATTACATATTAATCATATTTATAGCCCCAAGATGCTGTTGTCAGCCAAGTTAATAAATTTTCTTCATTGAATATGTTCAACCAGATTCCGGGTTATCCTAATAAGAATCATCTTCTTCACACAAAGGCACGCTGGCTATATTGCTCACCTTCACCTCAGGGAAGAGCATAAAGCTAGCCAACCAACTGGAGCTTCTCTCCATGTGCTTAGGTACTAAAATTAGTGATGGATAAGCCTGAGAAAGCCACCTTATGAGTACACGGCAACTAATTTTCATGGAAACAAGGGACAGTTCATTTGAGAATGACTGATAATAATATAAGAAACACATAACAATAGAAGCGATTGAAACAACCACAATCCTAGAACTGTTTGTTGCCATTTACCAATACGATATTGGCAGCAATAAAAGTTATAAGTCAGAGGCAATCAGCACAGAAAAGCAGGAGAAAAAAATCATTCTAACATAACTCTGAAGGGCAATCGGTGACAAGTAACAGATACTTAAAGCAACAAGTTTAAATCCATCCTGTGGATCAGTAGAGATTATGTAATAGACACAATTGGGTATTCTTTCAGTAATTTTCTCTGCTTGCTACTCTTACATGGGCCAGTTCTCCAAATAAAGGATATTGATTTAATTTTAACCTGACAGTCAGAGAATTTTTTAAAGCAAATTCACTTTTTAAATAACACAATTTATTTAACTTTGGGGTTTTTTTTTTTACAGATTATTGATTTTATTAAATTTTTGACAATAACCTACCATACTTTGAAAACCAGCTGTAAATTGCCTATAAGAATTCTTATGTTTCTGAACTATGTAATTTTTGAAATATACAAATCTGATCTTATTTCATGGAGGTAAGCCAAAAACAACCAACTCAGAAACGATTCCATATCCAAATTTACTTTTGTTCCTCTACAAAAGAACCAAACTATTAATTAACTAAATTTATAAATAAACTATTAAAAATAGTAGTTAGTACATTTACATGCTTCTCACATGTCAGATGTTAAGTGCTTACATTATATAGCTCATTTAATACAGCACTCCTAGGAGATGGGTACTATTATTGTTTCCATTTTTCAGCAGATGAAATTGAAGCACAGAGAGGTAAAGTAACTGACCCAAATGTTATCTAACTGGTAAGGAATAGAATCAGGATTCTGACTCCAGAGCCGACACTCAACTCCTTCCCTACTGCTTTTTTAAATAAACTTCACCAATCCAAAGAGTGGGCAATACTGGTAAAAAAATCCACTAAATTTAATATCATCTCTTCATCAATCTGCTAAGTATGGCTACATACCTGTAGTTTGTGGATTAATGCTTTGGAAGAATAAGTGACTGCATATGTAATTTTTATATGGCGAGCGGATTGAGCAAGAAGAAGCACATATACTCAGTTTTTCCATGAAAGCCTAAAATTTGGTTATATCTGGTCATCATTGCAGAGTATTCTAATTTATTCTTTTAAAATGGAAACCTTTTCAAGTGTGAAATCTAGTTTAGTATCTGGCACTTCATTTAGGAAAATTGAAGGCTAGACTGAGTCAATAGTCACAGTCTGGTATTCAGGGGAGATGTCTTCACTCAGATATCTGGCCATTAACACTTAGTGTCATCTGGGATCTCAAACAGGCTGTTGAACAGATCACTGGTCAGGGAACTGGCTATGTGGGTGTGTCACCTGATCAGTTGCACAGGTCTTCATATTCTCAAGGGTTTCCTGCTTGGTTTAATGCTCTGCTGTTGCTGCCATAAAACTCCTAGTAATTTTATCTCTTATTAAAATTTCAGTAGAATTAATATAAATGTGATATTAGTATCAGGTGTACAATATAGTTATTCAACAGTCTCATATATTACTCAGTGCTCATCGAGATAAGTGTACTCTTAATCCCCTTCACTTGTTTTACCTATCTACTTACCTCACTCCCCTCTGGTAACCCTGTTTGTCCTCTATAGTGACGTGTTTTTTTTTTTAGTTTGCTTTCTTTATTTTTACTTGTTCATTTCTTTTGTTTCTTAAATTCAACATAAGGGTGAAATCATATGATATTTGTCTTTCTTTGACTGGCTTATTTCACTTTGCATAATACTCTCTGGCTCCATCCATGCCATTGCAAATGGCAAGATTTCATAAAAATCTTAGAAGAGAGCACAGGCAGTAATTTTTCAGACATTGGTCATAACAACAACCTTTTTTATATGGCTCCTGAGGCAAGTGAAACAAAAGAAAAGAAAAAATTAACTGTTGAGACTACATCAAAATAAAAAGCTTCTGCACAGCAAAGGAAACAACTACCAAAACTAAAAGATTACCAACTGATTGGGAGAAGATATTTGCAAATGACCTAGTCAATGAATGGTTAGTACCCAAAATATATAAAGAACTTCTACAACTCAACACACACACACACACACACACACACACACACACACACACACTGCAATTAAAAGTGGGCCAAAGACATGAACAGACATTTCTCCAAAGAAGACATCTAGATGGCCAACAGACAAATGAAAAGGTGTTCAACAACACTCATCATTAGGGAAATGCAAATTAAAAACACAATGAGATATCATCTCACATCTGTCAAAATGGCTAAAATCAAAAACTCAAAAAACAGCAAGTGTTGGCAAAGACATGGAGAAAAAGGAACTCTCATGCATTCTTGGTGGGAATGAAAACTGGGGCAGCCACTGTGGAAGACAGTATGAAGGTTCCTCAAAAAAATTAAAAATAGAACTACCTTATGATTCAGTAATTGCATTACTGGATATTTACTCAGAGAATATGAAAACACTACCTGGAAGTGCTATGTACATCCCTATGTTTATTGCAGCATTATTTATAATAGCCACACAATTGAGGCAACCCAGGTGTCCACTGATAGATGATTGAATAAAGAAGATGTGGTATGTATATGCAATGGTATATTATTCAACCATATAAAAATAATTTTATCTTTTCATTTGTGTTTTCCAACACCAAAGGATTAATAGAGCATGAGTGTAAGCAGAACAGATATGTGTAATGCACATATCCACCATCCCTTGTCCCCCATTTACATAGAGCATCTGTGGCGCCCATGAGCACAGTGGACCATGTTGTGTGGGAGTTTAGTAAGACTCAAAACAAGTACAAGGTAAGAATTTTACATCTACAACTGAGTTATCGAGGGGAGGAGGAGGTGCGGACAACTCCAGGAAGCCATGCTTTCTTTCAAATCATTATTTGTTTCCAAGAAAGCAATGACATTTTGACGAAACATGAATCAGCAAGGAACTTGACACATCCTTTCTTACTCATGTTATGTTCTTGTAGTAGACTAAAATGATGATGTGGAAGGAAAAGGAAATACGAAGAAACTCAGTTTCTTTTCCACTCAGTCCCTCCTTGCTCATCAGTAAGCTGAAGGTAAAGCAGTGGTTGACTGCATGTGTATCAAGAAGTGAAATAAAAATCAGTAAGATGGTTTCCTGCAGTGTCTCCGTTCTTCTGGTAAGAACTAAATCCATATGCATGTATGAACTACAAAATGTGAATTGTGTGATTTTGGTGTTTCCATATCTGGGTTAAATATCCTTACATTTGCATTTAAAATCGGTATTGCACGACTTAAAGACGACCAGTAAAACTCATGGTAATAATTTAAATTTTGATTTTTCCTTACTTAGCACATCAAGCAACAAATACAAAATACTATCACAGATAGAAAAAAATTGCACAAGAAAAAAGAAAGGCTTGATGGTTTTGTATTGGGTCATACCAATTATATAGCCAGTCTCAAAAAACTGTACATGGTCTCCCTCTTATATTGTATTTTATGAAATATTTGTCAGCATAATTGTAGGCTCATGTGCTTTGTTCCATTCTTCTGATCATATAATGAATTATGTTAAAAATGGTATAATTCAGTGGTGACAAGTATTGCTTCTCCTTCTGCTCATCTTGTTTTCTCCAGCCTGAGAAATTTTCTTCTATATGTTCTGGGAGGGGCAGGCAGGAGATGGCAGCAGAGAAGTAGAATAACCCACCATTTTCAAATGCCTCCTCTTAAACATTTTATGTATTGCAAGTCTCCTCACTGTTCTCTGTGAGATTTACGTTTTAATGAACCAGAGCCAGAAATCAATTCTTTTATTTTTTTGTTGTTTTTGTTTTTGTTTTCTGTTTTCAGCTCATACAATTCTCCCTTAAGGTAAGATCACAGTAAGATTCTAATGCTTGACTCAAGGAAAGAACAATAGAAAATAAAAAATAAGGGACATAAAGAAGTGCGTATTTTAAAAATACCATCATGACACACCATAATAAAACAATGCATCAGGTCTTAAGTTGACTTAATTTTCTAAACTCGAAATATCTCTCTTCTCTCAGGCAAACTACCACATAAATATGCAACTATTTTGAAAGTTGCTGTTCTTTTTTTAGCTGCTTATTCTTGTAGCAAATTGCGACCACATGATGATTTCAGTAAATTTTTTGAACCACTTTTCCTATGTGGGAATATTTTTCCTGTCTTTTTTTTCATTTTGGCCATTGTTGGCATAAAGATTGTTAATTCCTTGTCAATTTATTTGATAGTATCAAAACAGTTCTTCTAAAATATTTAAAAATTCCCTTATTTTGCACATGAAAGAGACTGCAAAGTCAAACTTTTCCTGTTGCCCTAGTGTGCGCAGATGAGTTTCAAACCAGAGGGAAGAATATTAAGAAATCCACGTTGTAAAGAAAAATCGCCAGCAATAAGGACCAGAGGATGTCCTCAGATTTTAAGTTTAGGTAAACAAGCATCATCTCAGTAGATCACAGCTACCAATCCAAAGTCTATAGACTATATTTTATTAATTCTCAGACAGACACTTCTTTCATGTTTTAACAATTCTGAACTCCAGTGCCTTTACAATCAGTACTGTTTTATAGTCACAAACCTGGCAGAAGTTCAAATATAGTTGCCACTATCATTCATGTGAGGGAATGTGTACAAAAGAACCAGCATTAAAACTGACACAGTGAGTGTTAGTGCCATGGAAGAAGGTCCTGAGAAGAAGGTACTGTTAACCCTGGAAACCAGTTGTTTGTACAGGAGAGATAGAGGCAAAAATTCATTAGACACAGTTCAAAACAGTTTCCAAAGGAAGTCTACAGGTCTCTAAATCTGTATAATTACACAACTTATCTGAGGACACTGGCTATCTGGTTATTGATGAATTTTAATCAAACTCCCCACAACTCTCAAGGACGCGAAGTATGATACTGAGGTAAACAAAAACATGGACATTGATGACTGTAAATCCAAAGTGATTTAGAAGACTCAGAGTCTGATTATGAGGTAGCTCTAGAAACATATTAATCAATTTATTTTGCTTATATTATTCAGTTCTTGTATGCATAAAAATGATACATGATAAAGTCTACCTGTGTCTGAAGAGCTTTTTTCAATAAGATATAATTTTCAAAAAATGTGTGACAAGATTACATTGTGGCATAGTTTAATTGGTAGTTTTGATTCTCAATTAGTGAGTGATACATGAAATAGTGTTGCAGCCAGCAATTGATGGTGTTTTAGAAAACCAGAAAATGAGAATTTTGAGGATCTTGAGAATCTTGAGAATCTTGAGAAGAGGTCTGTGCCGAAGTCCTATGAAGCTAAGTTAAAGGAGCTTCCAAAGAAAAGTTCACATTGATTAAGATGGACTCATGAAGAGGACACAAACATATCCCAAGAAGCACTGGATGTCTACTTGGACAACTTACTTGTTGATCAGCCCTGAATCTACTTGGAGAGAGAAACAGAAAACTGAAAGGGAAAGTAGGACAACTGTGGAAGCGTCTGCATGCTCACCATTTGCTTTTGCAAAGAAACATTATTTCAAAGAGGTAAAGTTACAGCTCAAAAGTAACTCTCTTTTGCTCATGTTTCACACAAGAAAGTGACCCTCCAGGTGAGGAGATCAAAATTTGTACGCTTGAAGTGTGTAGAGGTTGAAAGGGAGCCAACATGGATGGTGGGAAGAAATTAAGTCAGACCTGGTCTCCTAAGTCAGGGCAGTGAGCACTGGAAAAGTTCAAAGGTTCTGCATGAAACAGCGATCATCAACCAGATTCCAGCCTCACAGAAGACACCCTTGCTGACACATTGTTTGCCAATGAAGCAGTAAAATTACAGAAATAAAATCGCATACACATTTATATGAAGAGATTTTACCCATCTACCCTACTGCCTGCCTATCTCTGTGGTAGCTAGAATTTAATAAAGGATGGAGAAGGGACATAAAAAAGCAGAAGCCTCTCCATCCAAGTCCCTCCAGCAAAGGGTTAAGCCATTGCTTGAGGACAGAGAAAGAGATGAAATTGGAGTTTTCAACTGGATTAAATTTATGAAAACCAGAAATGAAAGGATGGCTATGGGGTCTGCCTAAACACTGTTAAGGGACTTTGAATTTGAAATTTGACAGAGCACAACGGAAGAATGTGATTAGAAAAGATAAAAGTTCAAACTGCTCCATTATCTAGTTACCTTTATGTGTCAAACATTTTAAAATGTAATAAGTCTTCCTCATATTCTCCTGCCTGAAAAAGCCACACAAAACAAATATGAAGGAAAGTTTGCAAAATATATACTCTCATCCAGTGGAACTCTAAAGATTTCAGATAATCTCTGCCTCCAAACTAATTCAAGTACTTTGGATACAAGGCTAGAATTCTTTTCTAGGCTATATTTTCAGATGATGCTATTAATTTAATTTTTTAATAGGCCACTAATCTAACATTGTAGCTGCAATGTCAATAGCAGGGCTTTTTAATCTTGTTTGTTTGTTTGTTTCCCCAATAGTTTGTGCTTCTCTATTAGCTTACTTTGAATGATGCTAAAATGCATTCTTATTGTCAGAATTTAATGTTTTTTACATAACATTTTTTCATCAGTATCATGTTAAGCAGCTCAGTTTATGTTAAAAGAAATTGATAACTCTGTGTATGTTTACTCTAATTTGTTTGAATGTGATGTAGTAATTAATCAGGACCCATAAAATTATTTTATAAAATTTTCCATTATAAAGCTATTGACAAAAATTCAATATCCATTTATGATTAAAAACTTTCAACAAAGTGTGTGTAGAAAGAACATACCTCAAATAATAAAGACCACACATGACAGATTAAGCAGCAGATTAATGAGCTAGGTAATATTCTTCTTTTCTCCAGTTGGCCCTGAACTCCATGACTGTATCATTTTATTTAAAATACCATGATATAACAAATCATGAACAAATATAAAGGACATGTTCTGAAGTCAGATAGAATGCTTGTATTATCTTCATTGCTCCTCCTTCAAACTCACATCAAGAACGAATTCCAAAACTCATTTGGCAAAAATTACTGTGTCACTTATGGAAAAGAACAATTACATGTAGACTTTCAAAGCTCTCATCTTAGAAATGTACCATTACCTTTGAAGAAATGACTCTTCTTTACAAGTAAGATTAATTTAATATTTTAATGTTTATTTAATTTTGAGAGAGAGTAACAGAGCAGGAATAGGGAAGGAGCAGAGAGAGAGACACACACAGAATCAGAAGCAGGCTCCAGGCTCTGAGCTGTCAGCACAGAGCCCAATATGGGGCTTGACCCCACGAATCATGAGATCATGACCTGAGCCGAAGTCGGCCAATTAACCTACTAAGCCACCCGGGCGCCTCCAAATAATATTGATTTAATTCTTTAAGATAAGAATCACCTCTCCCTGTAGCCTTGTATTTTTCAGTAAATTATAATCTTATCTGGAATAAATCTTTAGTTCTGCTATTCAGGATGACAGACACAAACGTGGGCCAATTATAATCATTCTAAGTAATAGATCTCTGGAGTTAATATTTCTCCCCCACCCTCTAGATTGGCAAGACTATGCAGAGTTTGTAAAATCCCTTTACTGACATTGTCTCCTGTTCCGCCATTTCCAATTATTGTAATAAAAGTAATAAATCAAGTAAAAATCTAGTTCAGATGTCATAAGCATCCTTAAATGTGGTCAACACTTGATGGTTTTATTTTGAGAGAATTTTAAATAATAACAATGAAACATTTAAGGTCTTTCCAGGTAATATATCCTAAATACATATGCCAAAATATAAAATAGGGTTGGTTTAACAAAATATAGCAATTAATACTTACCCGTATTGCTCAAAATGAAGTGTAAAAATAAACTCATACAATATTCAGTTTTATAAATGAGGTCTTCAACGTCCAGAGAAGTTTAACAACCTGCCCTAGATCACATAGCTAGTTAAGGGCAGAACCAGGATTTGGACTGGGGCAAGGGAACCTCAAAGTGTGAGCTCTTTAACATCCTAATAAGCTCCTTTTCAGGTCAAATATATGAGACCATGACATTCTATCATAATCAGAATACAATGACCTTCATATATTTCCTCTAAAAAATTAATGTGACCATGTGCTACCCCAGAATTTCTAAAAAGGAATCTAAGCCTCTTATATGTGTTTATTTAGATTGTTCTCACTTTATATAGATGTCTGTTGAGATCTCTGGGAAAGGACAAGAGTTTTTTCAGTTTCACTTTTTCTAGGGAAGCTAGAGAATCATACTTTTCTGTCATCATACTTTTCTGTTCCTCCTGATTGTGAAATTTGTAGCTTTTTCCTGGACTTTTATCTTGAGAAGATACTTAGAGGAAAGCACGTAGATGATTGGAACTTTAACATGGGGCAAAGATTAGGTGTGATCAAAAGGAAGATATTACCAGGATTTTTACAAAGTGATTTTTAAGGTGAATCATGTTGTCCTGCCAGTAGTTACTCTTCCCCTGGCAATCCTGAAGATAATGGATTAATTAAGGAAATTTGAGACAAATTAACTAGAAGAGTATATTTTACACAGTTGTGTTCTGTTTTTATTATATCTTGATTCCAGTTTTTTCTTAAAATATTTTAAGCATGAAAGAAAAGCTGGGAAAAAAGTCACTGAACCCAGCACTTCTCTTTCTTTATTCCAAAACAATTATCTTTCTTCACCTTCTAATAGTAGGCAGAAAGCAAACCATGCATAGAAGTGAACTACTATGTCCCAAAGAAGAGGAACATATATGTGAAGTGGGGTGAAGGGGAAGAAACACCTGTATGTTTTCATTCCTATAAAAGTAAAATGATACTTGACTGGATTCTCTTTGTGTTGTTATAAGTGTTTACAACTTTGGAATCCATTTCCAGTATACAGATCCATTTAACAAATAAACATATAGAAGGAGTCAGAGAAATGGGTAATTTATAAAAGCATCTAATTAAAATCATTTTGTTTTCCTCTGGAATATATTTGATGTTGTATTTATGTACCGCCTGCTGATGGCTTGTCAGTTCACATTTTGAAACAAAATTAAGCAATTACACATCACAGAAGCTATGGAAGGAAGCTCTGTCTTGGGCTACCTCAAACTCATCTTTTATCTTCCAACTACAGGGACATCACCTATAAAAGGGTGAGGTTGAAAACCTTTAGAATGTCAGTTGGCCTTTTCTGGACTTTTCTGCTCAATAAAACACCAAATTTCATATATATAACTGGAGAAGAATGAAGTAGAGACATACAATCTAGAGCTAGAAAGGACCTCAGAGAATAGTTGGACCTGGATATCTCATTACAAAGTCCTATCCCAGCCTGGCAGATTATGTAGTGACTAATACAGTAAGAGCCTGGGGAAGCAGAGACCTCTTTCTCCCTCTGAAGGAGTCCATCAATGACTGCATTATTGGTGCCCAACTGGTTTGACGTACACAAGATCAATAGTGCTAAATTTTTGTATTTTTCAATTAAAACCATATATTCATAATTTTACATGACATGTTATAACTTCAGGTATTTTAAATTAACTTGTTTATTATATGGGCACTTAGGTGGCTCAGTCAGTTAAATGTTGGACTCTTGATATCAGCTCAGGTTGTGGTCTCAGGGTCATGAGATCAAGCCCATGTCAGTGCTCAGGGAGGAGCCTGGTTGGGGTCTCTCTCTCCCTGTCTCTCTGCCCTGCCCCTATTTGTGTGTGTGTGTGTGTGTGTGTGTGTGTGTGTGTGTACATGCATGCATGCATGCTCTCCTTTTCTCTCAAAATCTATAAGTGAACATTAAAAAAACACTATTCAGTTTATTCTAAGAAAAATAGCAACACTGGAAGGGTCAGAAAAGCACATAGAGGGAAGTATAACCATCTTCAAGATGACCAATCTGTGAGCTCTGCCCCATATTTTCATGCTTATTTTGTAGATGAGGAAACTGGTAAGTAACTGATGAGTAAGTGAGTTGAAGAGCTGAAATAAGAACTCATTATTCCTCACCTTTAATTTTAGTGTCTATTCTTATACCTTATGGCATCAGCTACTCCTTTGCTGCGGTAGAAACACAGAGTATGCCCAAAGACTTAAAAAGTTAACTTCTTACAATAGCTTAGTCACTGAGCATACAGGCTCTAATGTCAGGATGGCTGTATTTCCTCTAGCTACACCAGCTTCCTCTAACTCTGTCAACTTAGGGAAGTTCCTTAAACTCTTATAACTTAATTCTGTCATCTGTATAATAGGAGACAAAGCTGTCCTTTTCACTGGGTTGTTGTGAAAATTAAGCAATATAATAAACGTAAAGCTTTTCCAGTCTCAAGGTATATTAGCTATTTTATCATCCAGAGCATGATCACCATTATTATCATCACAAATTCTCTGTGATCTCAATCTTGAAATGTTCCAAAACTGATCTTTTGCAACTTTATCCTAATTCATGAAACTTATGGTTCAAGGGCCTCCTGAATTATAGCAAGTTTATCTCTGTTGCAGACTATACTATATTTGCTGTGCTCTGGTTTGTACCGAGTGCCTCACTGGCCCGCTTCATTCAGATCAAGGCTCAAACATTTTCTTCACATTTATGTCTTCGAAGCCTGTTCTTGGTAAACCAATTCTACTAGGTGATGTTCCATCATTCTGCTTTTGCTTTCTTAATAGAATTTTAAATTCCTGACAGTAAATGATACACATTTTTGCATATTTTTGTCAGTCTCTATCCTCACCCTTGAATACAAGCTCCACGAAGATGATCATATTGTTTGTCTTATTTGTTACAGTAGCCCCGGTGCCTAAACACTACAAAAAAAAAAATAGTAGACAATGAACTATTTGCTGAATAAATTGACAGATGAATAAAAGATTAGATGAATATGTACCAAAGGACAACCTGCTGATGGAAGCAAGTGGATGACACAACCCCAGATAAATTTAGACCGTAAGCTCGTCATGCCGATAGGAAAAGCTGGATCTGCTGGTTCAGACTGACCATGTGACTTCAGCTACAAATGTCCTGGTAACTCTGTTTCAAGATATTTTAGAATTGCTTTCACTTCCTGAAAAAGACAAAATGTTTAAATATAGCTTTCTGATTAAGTGTTCTTAAACAGTCATAGTATAAATGAGACAATATAAACAAAAATATGTACAAGACAATATAGACAAAAAATATGTACAACTGTTGAAATATTTGACATACAGTGCTTTCCTGAGTCTCATACGTGTATGAAAGATTCTTTTAATTCACCAATTTTTCAGAGATGCTCATCAGTTTTAGCTATATAGGGAAGTGATTAGTGCTGCTTTCATTTTAAATATTAATATTATTAAAAGGGTTTTGAAAAATATCCTCCAATTTTTAAATTCTTTTCATTTGGCCTTTAATTCTTCCATTAAAAATGTTGCTCTTTAAATAAGAAAAGTAGTGATCATGGTAAGTTAAAACAACAGAAACTATGTCATAGTGAACCAGAGAGCACATGGCAAGCTTCACCTGAGTACAAGATTTTGTGACTGCAAAATTTTCTCTGAAGAATGAATGTTCTTTCTGAAAGACAGAACAGGCTATGACATCATTCACCAAGCCCATTTGTTTGGTAGAAAAAGAGCAATGCTGACATCTAGTGTATATGAGTTAAAAGACAAAAGTTGATACTTTTCTTTATGAGCAGGAATTCTTCTGAACAGAATCACGCTGGGAAGGAGGATAATGAATGGCCCCTGGGCTAACGACAAGTAAACAACCAGCTTCAATTCATAGCCCAATCTTCGAGTTACCTAACAGAGTGTTTCTATTTGTGAATAAGACCAGAGCTTCAAATGACTCTTTATTGACAATAGTAAAATAACTAGATTTCTATAATCAGATTGTGTGGACTCTGATTTCTTGTCAGAAAGAAGAAAGGAAGAAAGGAAGAAAGGAAGGAAGGAAGGAAGGAAGAAAGAAAGAAAGAAAGAAAGAAAGAAAGAAAGAAAGAAAGAAAGAAAGAAAGAAAGAAAGAAAGAGTCTGTGATATAGGTATTCATTTATAAGTGCTGGATGGCTCAGTTGGATGAACATCTGACTCTTGGATTTGGCTCAGTTCATGATCTCATGGTTTGTGAGTCTGAGCCCTGTGTCCGGCTCTGCACTGACAGAGGGGAGTATGCTTGGAATTTCTCTCTCCTTCTCTCTGTCCCTCCCAAACTGTCTCTCTCTCTCTCAATAAACAAATAAATAAACATTTAAAAAGCTATTAAAAGCCCTCGAGTGGTTAACATCTCTATGATGTTAACTGCTGGTGCCACTGAGGTTAAAATAATACAACAGCCCACAAATGGCAACAAGACTACTCTCCTGGTCATTGTAGCTGGTTCCCAGCTCCCTCAATGAATCAAAGAATCCCACTTCCCTTAGGAATAATACTTGCTCTGGCAAATACTTCAAGCAGAAGTTAGCCCTGACTTCCAGATTCTATTCCATAGCAGCACATTTCTACAAAACTTCAGAACTCATAAGGAGGTATTTAGATATTTTCATTTACCATAGCTGCCTTGGTCAGCCATCAAAGGAAAAGCACTAGCCAAGTTATCATAAATGAGGCCTTAAGACTGTGTTATTTGAGAATACTTAGCAATGTCTGCTACAAATACATAAACCTTGCTAGTAACTTGTTCTGTGAATGTTCCATAAGACAGGCAAAGATTTCAAGCACATTTTAACTTGATAAACAAGTGATGTCTTACAATACAAGTAGTACATGATGTCAAATGTCACATGATCACAGCTGAGCCAATGGTGCTGCTGCTGCTGCTGCTGCTGCTGCTGCTTCTTCTTCTTCTTCTTCTTCTTCTTCTTCTTCTTCTTCTTCTTCTTCTTTGTCTTCTCTTCTTCTTTGTCTTCCCTTCTTCTTCTTCTTCTTCTTCTTCTTCTTCTTCTTCTTCTTCTTCTTCTTCTTCTTTGTCTTCTCTTCTTCTTCTTCTTCTTCTTCTTCCTTTTCTTTTTCTTCTCCTTCTCTCTTTCTGCAGGATTATGGGTGATCATCTCCCATGCTCAAATGCTCAGTGTCAGACCACAGTGTTTGTCAGAAATCAGTGATTTTTCAGAACATTGAAAGGTGCCCACAACTGGCACTAATGCAATTATTGTCACTCCAAACTACCTATGTACAGCCCTTTGCTTTTCCATACAAGAGTAAACTTAGGAGTTCTTTGCTTTATTCTAGGTCAGGCTGCCTGCAGATATTGACTTTTTCCCTACCAGTTACATTTAATACAGTATATGACAGAAGTTTATCAATATGATACTGTAGTCAACATCCATGAGAGTATATACAATGGCTCCCATGTAGAAAAAGATTCCAATGAGCCAATTGATAGCAGTGATTCCATTGGTGACAGTGAAAGTTGTCCTACACAATAACCCTCCCCTCTCCTGTCTCCCTCACATCAGCCACAAAGGTTTTCAAAGGTAAATGCAGATTAATTTATTTTTCTTTATATTTTGTGTTTTATTTTTTATTTTATATTAGATCACAGCATTGTAGTCATATTTATATGGATGTTTTTGCATAGTAGAATGAATCATCTGAGTTTCCATTATTTCTTATGAGGAAATTCACTTTGATATCCAACTGCTTTGGATTACAAGCATATTTCCAGGATGAATTATGCTCCCAAACCAAGGTTTCATTGTATTTCTAGAGATAACTACAGAACATTAATACAATTGAAGGAGAAAACTTTCTGTAAATCCACTTACTCTAGCTCTGGTTTTTTGGAGGTATATCTACAGTGGGTGTCAGATGTCACTAAGTATTCCAGAAGGAAGCTCAGAACCAGAACTATGCTCCCCTGATTCCATAGTATGCCCAAATCCCCATGTTAGTATTATGCCTTTGAAAACATAGGCAAAGAAGTTTCCAATCTAACTCAAGCAGCCCTAAAATAAATAACAACTGAGAACTATGTATGGAAAAGAAAATAACAAACTGCTCTGTAGTAGGGAAAGGTTTATATGTTTTCTTAATAACTTTACTTATTTTATCATAATGAATGTGGGTAATTCTTACCTTGAGAATATTTTTCTTCCTTGAGATGGGAGGTGCCTCCATGGTTACAATTTAATAATTAAATATAACAACCATTACATCCTGAATTAGATAACATTTAGACAGCAGTCTCCTCACAAAGATTCCATTGAGGAATTCCTCCTAACTGGTGAGGTGCAGAGGACTCTGTATCAAAAGACTTACAGCATCTGTGACCACAGGGGTAGAAAATACATGTCTGGACAGAAAAATATGACTTGGTATTCAATCCAATCCCTTCATTATATATTTTGGATCATCGAGAAGCAACATGGTATGCCACCCAGGAACTTAGGATCTGCTTCAAAGCTCAAAATTTACTTATGACATTGACTGATACATTACCAATATTTACTCTTGCTGTGTCTCGGTTTCCTCATCTGTTGTGCTACTTACTTTGGGCTGCTGTAACAAAATAACTTGGCAGAGGTAGCTAGTAAACAATAGGAATTTATTTCCCACAGTTCTGGAAGCTAAAAGTCCAACACCAGGGTACAAGTAAGGTCAAATTCTGTTTCAGCATAAGAATATTGAAGGGACACAAACATTTAGGTCATAACATCTGTATGGGGGAATGATGGTAATTACTACCTCATAGGTGGAGAAGAAAAATTAATTCTTATAATCCATGAGTCCTTGATATATCATAAATATTACTTAATACAGTTGCTTCATTTAAAAAAAAAAGAATCCCAGGCACAAAGAATGCTCTCAATAAATGTTAGTCATCATTCTTTCAGAGACTTTCCCTGATTAATAAAATATAAAAAGTTATGCTGATGATGTGTTTTTATAGAAAAGAAATACAAAAATAGAATCCCTCCAGGAAAATATGAATTAAAAAATATCTGTGTCCCCAATGATAGACACACCATGCTATAGATTTTTGCTGTTCTACTAATAAAGTCTTGGAAATAGATATTTATCATTTCAACCAGAAGGATAGGTCCACCTACCTTATTCTTCCATGGAATAATGTAAGGCCATGAACCCCTGGGACAATCTATCAGAGAAGTAACATCTTAGTGGGGGATAAACAGCTAGACAGCTGGCCCTGTAAAGCACATTTTAGAAGCAAGAAGATGTTGGGGACATTTCAAAGATGGGAAGATACACGCACACACACACACACACACACACACACACACACACACTCACACAGGAAGCCCAGGTATGGTGTTTACTACTTGCAATGCTCCTTTGGCCAATGTGTACTAAGTAAAGTAAAAGTGGGAACACAGGACAATAGGGTCATAAAACCGGGCAAGATTTGCCATGAAAGGGCAGAAAATATTGAGATAAAAATACCCAAATGTTAAAATCTAGGTGGAATTATGTTTTTAGGGCTCAAGAGAAACATAACATTAAGTACCTGCATTGAATTTACATTTATATATAATTTCACGAGCAAATCTGGGTACATGGGGAAAAGAAATGGAGTCAAAGGCAAGAGGAAGAAACAGGCTTCCCCATGCATTCTGAGTGAAAAGCACACAGTTTCTCTGAAAAGCTTCACTGCAACCCCTTTGCCCACCTCATTAAAACAAAGCTAACAGTGAAACACATACAGAATAATGACTACATCCTATTTGCACAGGTTCAAAGTTTCTGTTTTGTAATTTGTGTTCTATCTCCAATTAGCTGAGGGTTGGTAGAATTAAGCAATAAATTAGTGAAAAGTTCAGTCTGAGTCTCTTTATTTATACTGAACAATGCCTAGTACCTTCTTGGGTAAAATTAACTACATTATAATGTTTGATGACAACTGTAAAGAAAAATGCACAGTTCCATGGCTCAAATACACAGTGATAACACACTTTTTAAAAATGCATTTAAATTAAAGCTTTTACAAGTGAAATTTTATGTTCAAATATTAAAAGAAACTGCCTATTATATTTTTCATACCTGGAAGTAAGAACAGCTCCTTGTTTCCTTTTCAATTTTAAATCAGACATATATCCATTTTTATAATCCACAAGGAATACAAGGTTTATAAAATGATAACATGGTAGGCAACAGTGCTCTACTCTTGAGAACAGCTAAACGGTAACAATGTAGATATCTGATCCTCCATTAGGAGAGCTTGTTAAGCAAGTCTGAATGGGCAGCATGGATTTGCAGAGGCTCATCCTGGAATATACAAATCTATGAATGGGAGGACATGTTCATAAAACTTGTTACTATCCTGGTTATGAGTTAAATTATGTCCCTCCCCCCAATATATGTTCAAGTCATAAACTCTAGTAGCTCAAAAGCAACCTTATATGGAAATAAAGTCATTACATACATAATTAATTAAGATGAGATCATAAAGGAATGGTGGGCCTTTAATCCAATATAATCAATGTCCTTTTAAAAAGGGAAGAAAGGGCACAGACGCAGGAAGGGAGAAACTGAGTGAGTCTAACGTATTACAGCAATAAGCCAAAGAGGCCCAGAATTGCCAGCAAACAACCAGAGGCTAGAAGAAGGAAGGATTCTCTTCTACAGGATTAGGAGGGATCATATGACCTTGCTGATTTCTTGATTTTGGACTTCTAGCCTCCAGAGCTACGATACAATGGATTTCTATTGTTCTAAGCCACTCTATAACCATCACTTTGTCACAGCAACTTTAGGAAACTAATAAAAACCCTTAATATTAAAAGATTTAAAATCTGGAAGACTCCAAAGGACTCTTTGTGAAATGATTATAATGTTATCACACAAGAAGGAAAACTAGGACTAAAAATTGCTATGAACGAATTGCCAGTAGAGAGCAGCATTTAGTGGCAGGATTCCAGTTCAGTGGAAGGCATGGATGACTCCCTACTAAATATGATTAAGTCACTGAATCCATTTGTTCCATAAGTAGATAAGACTGGAAATCTTAAGCACTTGTTTATAATACATTCAGATAATTATTTGTACAACTTAATTATTAGAGATGATCTTTGATTTTACTTATTTAACATGCACGCATATTGCTTAAATCAATGAAAGAAAAATCTAGTGCAAAGATAATACACCTAAAAATGTTTCCACATTTGAATAACTAACATTTATTGAATTTTCACTGGGAGCTATGTACTTTTCCAAGAGCTTTGCTCACATTATTCACTTCAATCCTCTACCCTAGGAGGCAGGTTTATTAACATTATTCCCATTTTTCTGAGGGCAAACCAAAGACTGGAAGATTCAAACAAACTATTTAAGATGACACAATTGACAAATCCCAGAGGTGGGATTTGAGCATAAGCCATAAAGAACCTGAGGTCTTAATACTTTTTGTTACATTGATCCCTACATGGAAACAATTTTCTGTAAGCCTGCTTCCCAGCCACTTACAAATTGTAAATCATATCTATGAAGTATAATAGATCAGTGTGGCTGTTTTAATGAATAAACGAATAAATTTTGGTTGTTCTAGATTTTAAAAAGTTTAAACATGAAGTTAAAACATAAAAGGGACACCAAGGTGGTTCATTCAGTTGAGCATTCGACTTCAGCGCAGGTCATGATCTCACTGTTCTTGAGTTCAAACCTTACATTGGGCTCAGTGCTGTCAGAGCCTGTTTCAGACCCTCTTTCCCCTCTGTCTCTGCCCTTCCCCCATTTGCACTCTCTCAAAAATAAATAAAACATTAAAAAAATAATAATAACAATAATATAAGGTAATCTCTGGTTTTTACATCAGAAAATTATCAGAGGGAAAAGCTAAAAGACATTTTCATCTAGTATGTTATGTAAGTCATGTTCCACACCCATTTTTTCTACTTGTTGACCTTGAAGCCAGGCAGAGCTGGGGTTTTACTACTGGATCCTAGCTAGGTATGACATTGATTTAATTAATTAATTAATTTGTATCTCAGTTTTTCATTTATAAAGTGAGGATAATAAAGCCTACTACTCAGTGCTTTACATATATAGCCTACCCATGAAAAACCTTCAATGTGCTATCCTGCACATAATAAATGTTCAGCAAAAGGCAATTTATAATGATAGTCCTACTGACTTGGTCTTCATACCATTAAAAAATATCCTGTTATAGGGCGCCTGGGTGGCTCAGTCAGTTTAGCGACCGACTTTGACTCAGATCATGATCTCATGGTCGTAAGTTTGAACCCTGCATCAGGCTCTGTGCTGACAGCTCAGAGCCTGGAGCCTGCTTTGGATTCTGTGTCTCCAGCTCTCTCTGCTCCTCCCCCACTCACACACACTCTCTCTCCTTCAAAAATAAATAAAGTTAAAAAAATGTGTTAAATTCTGTTGAGAGAAGGAATATATCATTCTATTATCAGGTCAGAACAAAAAGACACAGTGGAAGAATTAACAGGGTTAAATAAAGCAAGAGACTAGTGGCTCTTTATCCCATAGGCCAAATTAGCCTATGCATACAAATTTCATATTTATAATCATGTGGGTTGAAGTAATATATGTATACATATGTAATAGCCATTTCCTTTCACTCTTTTATTTTTTCAGCTTTTCTTCATTGTTTTCTCCTATCTCTTTTTCCTCCAAATTAAATAGAAAAATAGAATTCCCATGTATTTTTAAGGTGACCATATTTTGAGCAATACTTTGACATAATGATCATTCTGTAAATAGAAATTTATATTTTCTGGCTATACAGTATACAATCTAGCATTATGAGATGAGTAAAATGCTCAGATTTTTTTTTTTACTTTTTATATACAAATTCAAAAATGGAAAAGGAATCACATGTATAGTAGCTTTTCTCAAAATCACCAAAAACTGGAAACAATCATCCACCTAAATGTGAATGAATAAGCAGTAGAATACTGTTCAGCAGTAAAAAGGATCAACTGCTGACACAGACATCAAGATAAATAAATCTCAAAGATGTAAATGATGAGTGAAAGAAGCCAGACTCAAAAGGCTCCTTCCTGTATGACTCCATTCCTCCTGGAAAAGGCAAAGCCACAGTGACAGGGAACAATCCAGTTAATGTTTTCCAGGTATAAGGCAGGGGAAAGTAACTGTCGAGGGCATGAGTCACTGAGGGCGATGGAGCTGTTCTACATCATGACGTAGTGATGGTTGCCTCTCTCTGTGTTTGGCGTAGTCAATGAAATTCACATCTCCAGGAGATGAATTTCACTATAGTAATTATACTTCAACCAACCTGATCTTTAATTAAAAAATAAGTTGCAGAAAACATATACCCTGGTGAATCATTATAGGGTAAATACTGCTATAATTAACACCCAGGCCAAAATGTAGAACTTTTTGATAAAATTCCAACAAGGCCAGAAGGTCCTGCCTTTGCCTCAACTCAACCACAGCCTCCCCTCTCTTCCAAATGTAGCTTCTCCCTGACTTTTCTTTTTCTAATTAATAGACTTCATTTGGGGAGGGGCATTTTTAAGTTTGTAGAGAGATTGAATGGAAAG
>NC_043700.1:58751040-58783000 GCF_006229205.1 Suricata suricatta
TTGTAGGAAAGTGGATGGACCTTGAGGGTGTCATGCTGAGTGAAGTAAGCCAGGCAGAGAAGGACAGAAACCATATGTTTGCACTCATAGGTCTAGCAGGAAAACAAGAGAGACCTAATGGAGGACCAGGGGGAGGGGAAGAGGGAAAGAGAGTTGGGGAGAGAGAGGGATGCAAAACTTGAGAGACTATTGAATGCTGAGAATGAACTGAGGGTTGAAGGGGAAGGGGGAGGGGGGAAAAGAGGTGGTGGTGATGGTGGAGGGCACTTAAGGGGAAGAGCACTGGGTGTTGTATGGAAAACAATTTGACAATAAAATATTATGGAAAAAAATTTATCATGTTCCTCTGCTCTCTGGATTTCCTGCAAATACAGTAAAACTTGTTTTGTCAGCATCGTTCATTCCAGAAGCATGCTTGTAATCTAAAGCACCTGTATATCAAAGTGAATTTCCCCATAAAAATTAATGGAAACTCAGATAATTTGTTCTACAAAGCCAAAATATTTACATATAATAATTATAGTACTTTAATATCACATAAAATTATAAAGAACATGCAAAATATAAAGGAAAATAAACAAGTTAATCTGCACTTACCTTTGAAAATCTCCATGGCTGGTATGAGGAGGACAAGACGGTTATGGTGTAGGACAAGTTTCAATATCACTAATGGAATCACTGCCATCTATTGGCTCAATAAAATCCTTCTTGTTGTGCAATTTTAACAAAGAAATTTTCAATAACCTAGAATGAACCAAAGCATCCCTAAGCTTATTTTTAGATGGAAAAGCAAAGTATTGCCCATAGGTGCTTTGAAGTGACAAAAAATACACTAAGTGCCAGTTGTGGACACCTTCCAATGTTCTAAAACTATACTGATTTCCACCAAGTATGGCAGTCTGAGATCAAGCATTCGATCATGGGAGACAAATACTCACAATCTTACAGTGAGACACAGAAAGAGAGAGGGAGAGAGAGAGAGAGAGAGAGAGAGAGAGAGAGAGAGAGAGGAAGAAAGAGAAAGTAAGAGAAAGAAGAACCATTGACTCAGTTGTGGTCATGTGACATTCAGCATCACATACTACTCATATTACAAGATGTCTCTCATTTATCAAGTTAAAGTTTATTAGAAATGTTTTCTTGTCTTGCAGAGCCTTTGCAGAACAAATTACTTGTAATCCAAGGTTTTATTGTATATTAGTAGACTTAGAGACTTAATTAGGTATGTGCTCTATCCCTTTGGCAAGACTATTGGTGTTCTTCGTTTTGTTCTTTCAGCAGGAGACACATAATATCTGTTTTTCACACTTTTGAGATGTTAGCAGCCATTGTTTCTCAAAGCCTAGAGTCATTAGTTTATTGGAAACTTTTTAAAAAATTAATGTTTATTTATTCTTGAGAGTCAGAGACAGAGTGAGGGGGGGAGAGTCAGAGAGAGAGGGAGACACAGAATCTGAAGCAGACCCCAGGCTCTGAGCTGTCAGCACAGAGCCCGATGCAGGGCTAGAACATGCAAGCTCTGAGATCACGATCTGGGTTGAAGGCAGATGCTTAACTGACTGAGCCACCCAGGCGCCCCAGTTTTTTGGTGACTTCAAAATGGTAATATGCTAATTCTATCATTCTGTTTACATGCATTAACTGAAATGCATTTATAAGGACATATTTCATATTTGTAGTACACAGAATATAGGAAAAGAAGGATAAATGTTTGATTCTTTCCCTTTTATATAATATAACCAGTTTTCAAAATAATGACTTGGTTACTTGTCTTCTCAGTAGGCAATCACTTATTGATGTGTTTTAATATCATTAAAAACTCATGGATTTAGATATACTTTATGAGTTTCCATTAATTATAATTTTTATCACAAAGGAAATTTAAATTGTCCCACTTTGAGCCAGTGAGCACATCTTTAAAGGGATTTCTAAATCTTTCTGATATGATCTGTTGTCCGTTTGCTCCCTTACTCTCTGGTACAGTAAGATGTACCAGGTTCCTCTTCTACATTTCCTGCCCAGATTCTGGAATCAGAAACCACTATTTCTCTAAAAATTCTTGATTTATTTTCATGGGAAATAATACTTAGATCCCCCAATCTACATACTGACAATGTTGATTACAGCACAGTTGGCTCATTGTTTCCAGGTCTTTTTAGTAGACAGAATTAGAAGATCACTCATGAGATGATACTCTTATTGCCAAATCAAATATGACACTATAAACTCTTCTACTACTTAACAACTTCTGTATTAAATCTGTATTTCCTCTTTTCACATCAAGAATCCTCATTATTAAGGACAAATGGAATGACAATTAGAATATTCCATATGCACTGATTTGCTTTAAATTGCTATAGTATAGAACAGTGTCAAAGAAACAATTCTAATAGTAACACTATTTCAATTAATGAAAACATTTACTTCTTGAATGTTTATTTTATATCTGCATCATCAGATATATTGCTATTATGTTCTCTAGTCTCTCTCTTTACCCTTTTTTCGTTCTTAACTGTATAAGTATCTATATAGTAGAGCAAACTAACCACTCGTCACGATTTGATGATACTCTACTCATTTTGTTTATGGAAGTTCATTTTCTAGTAGTTTTCTTAGAAAAAATTCCAGTAGGAAAATATTCTGTATGTTTAATTTACTGCATTTTAGTACCCCTTCCTATATTTTTTTTAGCTAGGGATTACTTCTTCTGGGTATAAAGATCTTTGCTTCCATTTTTTTCTGCTTGAGATTCTTAAATGTATTCCTTTATTTTTCTGTCACAAAGTATTGTTGAAAAGTCTGATGTAACTTTGCTTTATTTTCTTTATAAATCACATATTCTTTCTGCCTACACACTCAAAGAAGTTTTCATTTTTTTCCCTTAAAGTCTAGTAATTTTACTATCTTCAGTCTTGGTATTAATCTTTCTGTATGTTCTTTTGGCATGTTTTCTCAAATCCTTTTGCTGTTCTTGTGTTTTCAAGACAGATTTTCTTTCCCTAATGATGAGTTGTGGTTTTGCTATTGTTGTTCTCTTATTTTAGTTTTCTTTAGAGTTCACCTTTTTTTGTATTCTGGATCTTCTTTGACCATTTTCAATACTTGCCACTTTCTCTTCAATCCTTTCTGTCACTTCCTTTACTTTATTTTTTTTATGTTTATTAATTTTTGAGAGAGAGACACACACATACAGAGTATGAGCAGGAAGAGGGTCAGAGAGAGGGAGACACAGAATCTGAAGCAGACTCCAGGCTCTGAGCTGTCAGCACAGAGCCCGATGCAGGGCTCGAACTCACAAAAGGTGAGATCAGACCTGAGCTGAAGTCAGATGCTTAACCGACTGAGCCACTCAGGCACCCCTTCTTTACTTTATTTTGAATGTGAAAAGTTTTCCTTTTCAACTTCTATTTCTTCAAAGACATTTTTATTTGCTCTCGAGTTTCTTCTATGGTATTCTTAACTTCTAAAACATTTTAAATTCTAATTCTTCCTTGAGGTTCATTATTGCATGGTTGAGTTCATAATTCTGACTGATGTGGTTCTTTCATATCTTGTTTGAGCATTAGCTTGAAGTGTTTGAGGGGATTGTCTTCTTAAAGCTTTTATAGTCTATAGGAAAGTAATGTTCCTCTTTTATATTTTTCTATTACAGTAATTTAAACAGAGTTTTGTCAGATTCCTCATCTTTTATGTTATTTTTAATGTGAATTTATTTTTATTGAACTTTAGAGGGAGGTTTGGTTCAGATAGCTTCACAAATTTCTCTCTCCTATTCATGTTAAAAAGTTAAAAAGTATGAAATATTGTATTCCTTTTTTTAATGTTTATTTATTTTTGAGAGAGAAAGAGAGAGAGACAGGGAGGGCGGGACAGAGAGAGGCAAACAGAGAATCCCAAGCGGACTCTGCACTGTCAGCACAGAGCCCAATGTGGGGCTCAAACTCACAAACCTGGTGATCATGACCTGAGCTGAAACCAAGAGTTAGAGGCTTAACCAACTGAGCCACACAAGCGCCCCTGAAATACTGCATTCTGAGATTCCCTTGCTCTGTAATCTGCTCCTTCGTTAATCTTGGCTTCTTTCCTTTGGTCCCTATCCTCTCTGCAGAGTGGACTTTCTGCTCTGAAAGGAATGTCTGGTAACTCACTGTTATCAGTTCATGACAGCCATGTAGCTTTTGTTCCTGTAGATCTAACATACTTATCCGTTTACCCACTAAAACGGTGAGCAAAATTCCTCCCGGTTTCATTGGCTTTTCTACATTGGACCACTTGTACTGCAGCGAATAGATATTTAGGGATTCCCCATTTATCATGATCTCTCAGGTGCCTAATTGTTTTCCTTTGCTTTCCCCAGAGCAGATGCTAAAAACATATTGGTCTTGTGGTTGTTGGTGGTTTTCCCCTCCCATTAATGTTTTGGGGGATATCTTGTTACCCAGATTTATTGTAAATATTCTCCATATGTCTGTGGGTTCTTTGCCTGTTTGCTTTCTGTTTTATTATCTTGTTTGTTTGTTTGCTTGCTTGTTTTTTCTTTGGGGTTTACCCTCTAGTTATTCTGCATATTTTAATGCAAGCATTCAGAAAGATCCAAAATTATGCTACCAATGCAACTGTGCTCTTACCACTTTCTCTCGGATTTTTTTTAACAGTGTTAATTTGTTTTTTGCCCTCCAAATCCCTTTTGGTTTATCTGTTTAATTTTACTTCAGTTAGTGTTTATGCAAAGATTAAATGATGTTTGACAGGGTTTGCACTTAGTCAATTTAGTAAGGTATCAAATTCTGTTTAAGTGTATCCCTCAGAGCTCAGATTTTATCTCCTGCTAAATAATTTTATGTTTTCTTTTATTTTTAGTAATGGATCTACTGAAGTATGCGCCTGTCCTGAATTAGCATCCATGTTTGTATCTGTGAATTCTCATATGTGTATATTCTCCTTACTTCCCTATATTATCTTCCTGTTATTGTGGATGGAATTGTTTATATTAGAAAAAGTCAAGTTTTGGGGGGCATCTCTTCATTCCTTACTAAGTCATATGAAAGATTAGTCTTTAAGTTTTGTTCTACAATTTAAACAGTACTGACATTTTTCATTTTCATATTTATTTGGCACACGGTGAAGCTGTCATTGTAAGGCATAAATGTAAAAACCTAAAAAAAGACAGAGAAATAAAGACAGAGTAGATTGGCATTAAAAAGAAAAGGGTAAAGAAGGAAAGAAAAATGTATGACTAAGATAAATATTTTGTGATTTTATTAGTAATAATCTGATGATGATACAGTAAATCAATAATCCCTTTTTTCACAAACAATACTATTCCCTGCAAAACACACTTCCAGAAACATTTAATAATTTCTTATGGTAAAGCATAACTTATTAGGTCAACTGATAAATTTAGGACAAAATTTCCTCAAGGGGAAGACCATCCCTAATGTGATGTTTTATTTGTGCTGACCTAGAAAAGCTCTAAAAAGCCAGTGGGGTTTCTAATTTGTGGAAACATCTGTAATAGCTATCATATGCTTTATTGCTTTTTGATTTTCAAATCATGTAATTTTTGGCTCCTCTTGGTTCAATTCATTTGCTTCATTCAAAATGTACAGTATATGAATCTTTAAGAATGGAATCTAAAAGAAAAAGAGTTTGCAGTTTAGAAACCTACTAAATTTTTCACCAATGTACTAACAAGATATCCAGGGTAAAATTCTAAAGCCTCAGAGATTTGAGGGATTGGAAACTGTTGAGCTGTATTGACACCTGCCTTTATCACAACTATCCATTTGCAAATCTTCTACCTCTTCCACCTGTCTGTGATTATTTCCACTTGAATCAGTAAGTACTCCCTTAGTGCATTTCTCTAAGAGTCATTGTACAATCTGACTGCTTCACTGATTCCTCGAAAAAATTCTGTGTGTTTTGCTTTGTATTATAACTTCTTTTACTGGAAGAAGCATGAATGTACCTGATTTGGAGGAAAGGAATGCAATGTACAAATGACAAGACACATTGACAAAAAGCTGGAGAATTACAAGTGAACAGAAAAATCCAAATTTGGAGGTAGGTTTAAATAAAAAACTCTCCAGATCCCTACATAATTCAGGGTTATTCAATAGCCTTCTTGTTTTATGTCTTACATGGCTGAATTTGTTTAGGTAAATGAGGCTCATGCTTATTGATAGTTTTAAAGTAGTTATGTTTTGCTTCTCTTACTTAATTTTTTCCAGGTGAATAAAGATAAATGCACAGTATTTTGGCAGAAATGAGATGCTGTTTTCCCCATTCTTTCATGCACTTAAAATTTTCAAGCCAGTTAGTACTTTAAATGTTCATGATACTCACTCATGTCTACCAATCACATGAGAGGTCAAGTTGAGAAAGAGATTATAATTAGGTCATAATTAGAACTTCTGAAAATAGCACTAGAATAATCCCAACACATGTTACAAAGCTATTTATTACAGAAACTAGTGGAAGACTTACATTTCATCCATTACTACAAGGATTCTTATCTTCATGTAGTATAAATCCAGTCTTCCTACATATCTAAAGCTACCACTGGAGCTGTGAACTCTGAGTCAGATGCCAGCAAAATATTCTCCATCCTCAGGTTACTCTCAGAACAGTTTACCGCTCTATCTGAAACTAGGTTACTCCTTGAGACATAATTTACCCTGCATTACTGTTAAGATGTGGCAGAGTTTTCTTCCCATCCTGTTTCTTTCATAGGCTGCAAGTAGGTAATATCTAAATGTATTGAGTAATCACTAGTGTTAGGCATCTACATTAATTTAACTCACTTAACCCTTAAAACAGTTCTATGAGATAGAAAATATTCCCAACTTACTGATGAGTAAAATGAGCTCTCCAGAACTTATTTATGTAAAGATACCACATGAACTAAATGGTAAAAGCTAATTTGATTTCAAACTCATTCTAATAATTGCTGTGTTGTGATGCTTTTCCAAGACAGTAGATACCCTCAGTGAACTTCATTGCATCTTCCAAAATATTTATTTTTCCTTGTCCTCAAGAAGCATTACTTTTTGAATCCCAAACCACCAGATAATATCACTCACTTTTAAAGTCAACTGTTTATCTCCTTGGCACTCTCTCTCATGTACCGCCGTCCAAGATTGTGATATTTCTCTTCACCGACACTCATGCTATCATTCTGGGTGATTTCTATACCCCTGTAAAAGACCAATTCCAAACCCACTCAATGGCCATTCCATAGCTTTGTCCTTCCTTATTTTGGCACACCTTCCATTCTCTGATGATAACTTCCTCTCCTCCCAGCTAGCTTGCTTTAGTAATCCACTGGAACCATTTTTCAATCTCATAATCATCATCAATCCATTAACCTGGCCTTTCTGATTTCTCACCACCTGATTTCTCTACTTGACCTTTCACACTAGCTAGGAACTCTACTGTAATTTGTCTAGTCAATTCATTCTTACCTTCTTCAGGGTGATTATTTCATTATTATTGTCTCTACAAATTTTCAACACCCACTTTTCTTTCTCTCTTTCACCTGATGACTTTGCTTCTTATTTCACTGGGGAAATAGAATCACTCTGAATAGATTTCCTGATCTTCCCACCACCACATCCATGAATTGATCTGCATTTATATTCACTTATTTTCATTTCCTGATGTTTAAAAATATATTCTGTATTAACGTATCTTATGCAACCTACTTTTATCTTAGCCAACCCTTTTGTTGATACAGAAGACCTCCCCATCTCCTTTTGGCAATTCCACTGAGGACTCTGTGCCCACCAAGATAGTGCCTACCAGCTCTAACTGGCGTCCAGTGACTTCTATCTTTCCAGTCCCCGTGATCATCTCTTAGCTTCCCATTTGCTTCCATACGGCCGTAACTCTGGGCAAAGTAAATCAATACCTCTTTTAAAGCATTTCATTTCTCAGAAAAGGAAAAAAAATAGAAACCATTTTCATGGAAGCTGTAGAAAAAACAAAATGCCATCACATTTTAGACAACCATGGAAAATTATGTCATTCCACGTACTTAAGCTTCCAAGAATTCAAGTCAAAATCTGTGGGAAATATGCAGTGTCTGCATGTGAGAAGGGCACCGAAGAAATGTGAAAGCTGGAGGGTGCTTATCCAAGATATTTGAAAAGGTTTAAAACCTACTCCATTTATTTGAAAGGCACTTCCCCTGTTGCAAAGTTCATTTAAAATATTCTGCACTTATTTCTAAGAGCCATGATGGAAGATTCCTTTTAAGTGCATGAGTGAAAGCCCATACTCTCAAGGCCAAGAGTTTGCTATAAAATCGGCATATAATATTTAAAAATTAGATTTGATTTTGAAAAGTTACAAATATAAAAGTGATTCTCTTACTGTCCTCATCTTTCTGTGTATTTCTCTCATAGGAGCTGGCCTCACACTGAAAACCTCTGGTAGGGTGGACCAAAGTTGTGCCAGCAGCTTTGTTTTCCGCCCACACACCGACACAGAGTCCTGTGTATTAAGTCCATGTTTAATAGCTCATTCCCAAGGCAGACTCATGAGCCAAACCAAAAAGGAGGAGCACATATTCATGCTGTAAATAGCTTTAGGCAGATTGCTCTTGAGTAAAGCATCAAGGTTAGTCTGTCCTTGCTAACTTTGTTTTCTATTTTCTGGGAAAAATTCATTGTGATACTAATTGCTTTTTAAATTACTCAAAGTTGCCCCACCATTGAGATCAGAATTGTACCTGCTCAGATTCCCTTGCGCGAGCTGGCACAAGTGTTTTCTGTTGTCATATAGAATGTAAATATTAGAGGCGACTACTGCATTAGACTCTAATGACAAATTTGCTGTCCTTACTGCCTTATTTGAGCTGATATTCCATCTGGCTGGCAACAGTCACATCTTCTACCCTACTGTGTGTTCTTTACTTCAGCCACCTATCTCCCTCTAAAATTACATCCCATTCCATCCAGGCATAGTTAATTGGATTAGTATCATTGTTTCAGAAACTTTTAAATTGCTTCCATTAAATAGTTTCTTCCAGGGGCGTCTGGGTGGCTGAGTAAGTTAAGCATCTAACTTCAGCTCAGGTCATGATCCCCAGGTTTGTGAGTTCCAGCCCCATGTCAGACTCTGTACTGACAGCTCAGAGCCTGGAGCCTACTCTGAATTCTGTGTCTTCCTCTCTCTGCCCCTCCCCTGCTTGCACTCTGTCTCTCTGTCTCTGTCTTTGTTTCTCTTTCTCAAAAGTTAAAAAAAAAAAAAAAAACATTAAAATTTTTTTTTAAGTTTTCTCAACTAGTTGAAAGAGGCTGGGTCATGTTACATATGTCTATGTACCCAGGCCATGGATCCTATGCCACCATATGTATCTCAGACATAAGAAAAAAATGGTAATTCCACTTCAACACTTATTTTGAAAAATATACTGAATCTTCCTACCCCAACTGTTTAAAAAGGTAAAAATTAGGGTGCCTGGGTGGCTCATTCGGTTAAGCATTTGACTCTTGATTTCAGTTCAGGTCATGATCTCATGGTTCATAAGTTGAAGACCAAGAAGATGTGGTATATATATATAATGGAACACTACATGGCAATGAGAAAGAATGAAATCTGGCCATTTATAGCAAAATGGATGGACCTAGAGGGAGTCATGCTAAGTGAAATAAGTCAGGCAGAGAAGGACAGACACCATATGTTGTCACTCATAGGTCTAACAGGAGAAACCTAATAGGAGACCAGGGGAAGGGGAAAGGTGGGGGGGAAGAGTTGGGGACAGCGAGTGAGGCAAAGCATGAGAGACTTTTGAATGCTGAGCACAAACTGAGGGCTAAAGAGGGAAGGTGGAAGGGGAAGGGGGGTGATGGTCATAGAAAGGGGCACTTGTGGGGAAGAGCACTGGGTGTTATATGGAAACCAACTTGGCAATAAATTATAAAAAAAAAAAAAACCCAATCATAGTGTAAGACCATTTTTTACACAGTCTGGTACTTTTGAAAAAATTCTAATGCAACTTTTTAAACTATTTTGTGAAACTCAAAATGCTATGAGATAATAACAAGAAATTCTAGGGAGAAATATTCCATGACAGAATAATAACAGAAAACAGCATGTCCCGTATGCTACCTGAATATTCACAATGTAGATTAGTATATTAAATACTTTGATTGATTCATAAAGAAGAAATAAACTAACTGATGACTCTAAAGCAATTGACTGCAGTTCTTAGTAACCTGTTAATATCTACTAAAATACAATTTGGCCAAGAACCTAATGAGACAGGAATATATACCATATATTCTTTTTTTTTTTCTTCTTCTCAAATAAATAATAAAATAAGTCATTTCTAATGACCTAGTAGTAAATTGAGAGGGTATTATGGAAAGCTATTTCTTCAGACTCCAACAGTTAGTTAAGAAAAAGCTCCAGAAGTGTTTTAAATAGACCTGTGGAAGCAGATTAGTCTTTAGATGACTGACTAATCCTACCATTAGATAACATTTTCTTGTATAAAGTAGATAAAAAAATAATAATGTGAAGTGTCATACAGTTATCTCTTATTTCTTTTGCATACCAAATAATTTTAGTTTTCTATCACTAATCCGCACATATTCCAATAATTTAGTGAAAGTTATTGGACACAAAGCCTCTATGATGATTTTAACTATAAACAAGGTTTGATTTCCAGGAGTCAGGTGTTTCTGAAGTCATGGGACCCTTCCAGGTGTCAGTGAAGACCCTTCGCTACTTGTCAGGACTCGCCCTATCAGGAGGCCAGCCCAGCCTTCAGGTGGCATGCCTTTTCACTTAGATCTGGTTGAGAGTGAGGTGTACTGTGCAATTTGCCTAATTGGAGATGGGTCATATCTATGTTCGGTATTATGAAATATCCCACTCCTCATAGTCTCTCCAGTGAACATTAATGATGTTCCTCTGAAAAATTTTTTACCCTTCTCCCCTTCTTGAGATATTCTTCTTCTAATAGAGTTGCTTATTATTTCTGGCTTATACAAGGCATTCAATCTTATTTTAACATTAATACGGAATCATCATTTTTTTAACATTTCCTTTATCCTTTGAGTCATTTCACTGGAATTTGGAAGAGAACAAGATATAAGCACATATGCCTGTAATATCTTGAGCTAGAAATATGTTCCGTTTAATAGCTGTTTTTATTTGTTTTGGTTTTTACAAAGAAATGATTTAGTGTTGTTTATATCCAGGAAGTGAGACTAGTAGCAACTACCAAAGACCTTGCATCTGTTAGCAATTAAACCAAAATTCATAGCCATGTTTCTATTATGAATTTTAAAAGCCTAAGGTAAAGGGGCACCTGGGTGGTTCAGTCAGTTAAGCCTCTGATTTTTGACATCAGCTCAGGTCATGATCTCATGGTTCATGAGTTTGAGCCCCACATTGGGTTCTGTGCTGACAGAGTGAGAATCCCTGCTTGGGATTGTCTTTCTCCCCCTCTCTCTGCCCTTCCCCTGATGGCTCTCTCTCTCACTCTCTCTCTGTCTCTCAAAATGGATAATAAACTTTAAAAAATAAAAAAACTAAGGTATAAATCATTTTAAAAAATCCAAAAATATACAAATATTTTACTGTGGATGAGTTTTTAAGTCACACAGTACTATATGATTGTCCTAACAAATCTGAACAACTCAGTGTGTGATGTAAATGCCCCTTTGCCCTATTCATGTTAAGTAACAGCTGTTCAAAAGCTTAATTATTCAAGTCTTTTTTCTATTTCTCACATCTATCCATGTGTCTCAGGCTTTAAAATCTTTAAAAATTACATTCCCTTCTGTATGTAACTAGGTATGATATAAGGGACTGCACAAGCTTGCTATTGTTTTATAGCTCGCTTGTTCACTCTGATATACCGAGGGTATTTTATTGTAGGAGTAAATGTCATTGTACTTCATTTAGACTACTGCGTATCTTGGTCTTATTCTGGGTAAACTATTTTGCCTATTTACAAATGTTTAACTCTTTTCAATAGTTTGTTTAAAAATTTTCTGCAAGGGGTTGGGCTACCTGTATGGCTCGATCAGTTAAGCAACCAACTCTTGATTTCATCTCAGATCATGATCTCCTAGTTGGTGAGATTAAAAGAGTTTACCCAGCGGTCGGGCTCTGCATTGACAGTGTGGAGCGTACTTGGGATTCTTTCTCTCTCTCTCCTCCTCTGCCCCTATCCTGCTCGTGCTTGCTTGCTCTCCCTCTCTCAAAATAAATAACATAAACATTAAAAAAAATTCTGCATAGGCATCTTTCTTCACCTCTGTCAAAATATCATTGTAGGATAGAACCATAGAAAGGAAACTGTTGGTTAATTGGTATGCAAATTTTGTTCTGATACAAATTGCCAAGTGTCTCCCAGAAAAGAATGGACCAATTTACACTCTCATCAGCAGTTGGTGCCCATTTCTCCACGCAACTAGCAGCAGTGGGTGTAACCATTTAATTTTTGTATCAATCAAAATAGTGTTTTGGTGCAAGAAAAATTAAATACATACGTAAGTCCTAAATCACAGCAGTTCAACACAAACAAAATTTTGTCTATCACCAAAATTTTCTCTTGTAACCTTGTCACTAAGTCATCTGGAACAAATATTCTTGAAGGTTATCAGAGAAGAAGAGAGACTATTTGTATGTCGAGATTCAATAATAACACATTTTATTTCTTCTTACTACCCATCAGGACTCATCACGTGCCTCATTTAATCCCAAAGAAGTTGAGAAACATAATTTTTTATGTGCTAAGAAGGAGAGAGCCATGGTTATGGGTGAGTACTGAAAGTTACAACCTTGCTGTTACTAAAATGATGTGTGAAAAGTGTAATCTCTTTACGTTTTTAGTTTTCTTTCTCTTTTGTGATCGTTTTACTGTGCTGTTACTTGTTTCATTAATGACTTTTTAATTTTATTATTGATTTATACAAATTTATAATGTACTATGCATATTATATTTTCCTCCTATATCTTACAAATATTTTCCCTCAGACTTTCTGCTCTTAACTATAATTACATGTTTGATAAGTGACTGTCCCTGTGACAAATCATCAGTTAAGTCAGAGACCCAGCGCACCATTTGGGTCTTTTATTTACATAAACCAAATCTTTTTCAGGACTAAAAAGACACACAAATTTAAAAGCATCATATTTCCTGTGTAAAAGTGAAAATGATGATACTGCATTACCTCAGCATAGCTTGTGGGTTATTTTCTAAACTTCCCACCAGCATATTTTTTTAAGCGAGGCTCAGAATTTGTGAGATGTTGCCTATCACTGGGGACTGTCTTCCTAAGTATAAGTAGCACAATTAGAGGCCTAATTCAGAAAAGCAGGCCTGAAAGTCCAGTGAACAAAAATAAATCCATGTGTACCGTAGTTCTGAATAAGAAGGCGGGGGCTGTCAGCAGTTACACTTCAAAAACATTCATAAAAAAACAAAAATATGTATTTGGTGGCACATGCCCAAATTTGGAAAGTTAGCAAAAAGAGTGAAAAAACAATACTTTTTAAATCAATAAATCAGACTCAGAGTCCAGAAAATCCATGTACAAAGGGCAGCATTAAGCAGATTTTTTAAACTCACTTCAAGGCAAAGGCTACCTGTTTGCAGCCCTGGTTTTATGCTCCTTGCTGAGGGCGACTGGAAAGAGTTTCCGCAGACCTAATTTTGATTGGCTCAAGCGACCTCCAAACACAACATGTACAAAACTGCCAATTTTCTCTGTATGCTTTCAAATGTCTCTATCCTTCAAAAAAATCTTTCTGTAGGGTGAGAAATAATGGTGCCTTTTCAAATGAGCACTTCTGGTCTTTTGAAAGCAAGAACGACTGGTAGAGGAGAAGGTTCTGGAGGGGGAACTTCTTATCACAGCTCCCACAGAGGATGCCAGCATAGCAACTCCTCCTCCAGGAAATGGGCCACAAGGTATTGTGCAGATATGCTCCCGCCTTGGACACCCTGAAACAGACATCTTATCAGAGACGACAAATGATGACAAATGTAACAGGACAGTGAATTCACTCGGTAGTCCCCTGTGACCACGGCTGTGTTATCATCACTTCTGCTATGAAACACATTTCTCCAGACTAAATCACATTAGCTATAAACTATGTGCCAGGCTGGAACTTGGAATACAGAATCATGACCAGGAGCAATGTTTTTTAAGTCAAGTGTCAAAAGAATAGGGGTTACACAGTTGTAAACAAAACAGAAATCCAACAGCCTTCCGATTACCATAGTAATTTAATTCTGTAAGCATTTTCTATTTTTAAACCATCTTTTTGGAGGCATAGAATTTACAGTCTCTGCTTTATTTAACTCATTGGCCATCATATTGCTTGATGCCAAAAGTTTCCTGACAAGAGGATTAAAATCTTAAGTACAAAAGATTGAATCCAAACATTACCAGAATGAAGGCATACTAAAATATAATTTAAATAAAAGTTTTCTATAAATTCAATTTCTCTTTTCTTTCAGTAACATTACAAACTAAAGTTTTGAAAACCACTTTTTCTCTTGTATGCATCAAGTTCTCTTAAGAATGAACTGGGTGGCCTGACATATGGTCCTGAGAGAGAGTAGGAAACCCTTTGAGGCTTTTGGTCCATATAATTTTCTACCTGATCACAACATCACACCACTGTAGTGAATAAATAAGTACATGACATTATCTGCTTACATTATGCCCCACCATGATCACAAATTCTGTTTACTTCAGTGGTCATCAGGGTGACATAAGTAAGCAAAAAGGCCACATGAAATAGAGTGGACAGCCCTTGGTCATAAGAAGAATAATACCACAGTAGACCTAGGCTGACTAAAGACATTCACATTTTTAAAAAAATAATTAGGATGCCTCTTAAAAATTATAAAACACACATAAATGTTTCTGAATTACATCTGTTAAAATATGTACTTCTCAAAAATGAGGCCAAGCAATCCTGGGGTTTGGTATCCCTAGAACTAGTGGAGAATCTAATACTGAGTTTTGTGATGACTATTTGTTTAGTTGAACTGAAGGATTTCTTTTGAAAGAGTTGTGATTAGAGAGGACATTCAAGTTCCCATCTCATCCCCTCCCAATCAGATGGGGACAATAGGAAGGTTTAGAGAGACTATTGGACAAGCAGAACACATGGCATGACCATGTGATGGGAGAGAAAAATGCAGAACATGAGTAACACTGGACATCTTGCTCTGAACCCCCAAACATCTCTGGAGTGCCCTTCTGGGGTATCTTTTCCTTGCTCAGTGCCCTTCAATTGCTCTATCAGGAAATTCAAAGGCCATTTGCATTTTAAATGAATAACCTGTTTATCTAAAATAAATGGGTTAATGATAAATAATCTTAGGCTATATGAAACTGGAAATGCTACCAAAATTATTAAAACCACCCAATGGAAATAACTCCTCCAAGAACTACAAAGAAAAAGTGACATATTACTAGAATTCATTTGTACTACAATCAGAAAATAATATAGAAGCCATTCAATTCTACATTACTCTTTTACAGATAGAATAGCTGAGAATCAAAAAAGTCGTGTCCTTTTCACAAAACACATGGTATCTCAATAACAGAATCAGTTACTGGATTAAGAATCAAGTACTTTCATTCCTAATCCAATCCTGGATCCTTCTACCAAATTACGTGGTCTCTTTGTCAAAACAAGTCTATCCCATTTGACTATTCCATTTCAATAGTGGCAAGTGGACAGGGTAGCAAAATGTAGCCTGCAATTAAGGAAGCCACCTGAGGTCTCTTTGGGGAGGGGGGCGGAGCAAGACAAATCTCCCTATGCTCTTGTGGAGAATCAAACAAATAGGTCAGGGCTCAGAAAATCTATATGTGTCACTCCATTAAAAGCAATAAATCTAGTAATTCAAACAGAAAAAAACTGTAGATTGCATAAATTATATACTTTATCAAAATTACAAATCAAGCTTTGATTTATTCAAGTCAGCATTTTCAAAAAATTCACTGGGTTCTGCCTAGTGTAGAAACAATAGGACCCGGTTAAAAAAAAAAGTAAAAATTGAGAGGCCAATAGCTTTTGTACACAAGGGCCACATTCTCTACATTTACACTAAATGTAGCTTATTTCAAAGAACTTTCATTAGAAATAAATGCTGAAAACATCTTTTTCTCATTTAAAAATTTTTTAATATAATTTTGCTTATACTCTGTGCTTTCTCTTCAATTTTTGATGGTGATATACATCTTTGATGTTGATTTATAAATATGTACATTTATTTTTTATTTAATTAATTCCTTATTTAAGTATTTCTTATTTAATTAATTGATGATGTCTTGCCCAGACACAAAGCGGCCCACAAGATACTCACAGTCTACACCTGGCTCCATGAGCTTCTGACTTAGCATTTAAAGGCGGAGAATAGGTTGAGATCATTTTGACCTCCAGACAATCTCTATACATTTCCTTTACCAGATAAAAGTCTGTGGTTCAGATGAGTGTCACAAATGTCCTGATAATTTGAAAGGAAGTCAAGTTTTAGACAGTTCAGTTGGTATTTCTTCCCTAAAATGAGGTAAGATGTCAAATTTATGTTTCAGAATCAATACAGATCTGCTCAGGAGGATTCCCTGGCTTGCCCTGCCCAGGCATATCTCTCCAACTTTTGGGTTCAACTCATATGCTCCCATTGTGCCTCCATCTCAAGGTATACATGGCTGGTTAGGATCCCACTTTCGCCTTCACCTTGATTGTACCAGAAGCTCCTGAACAGCATCTGCCAATCTCTCAGGACAGATGGACTCCTGTTCAATTGTTCTTTTCATGACCCAGCTCCACTTCAGCCTTCAAAATTCTCATTTGTATATTTGTTCGACTACCAAGATCTGTACCTGAACCTAGGAGGGCTCCAACACCATGGCCTTTGTATTTAGAGAGTCTTCGGGAGCATGAGGGTTTTTCCTGCTCCTTTTCTTCTCAGGTATCCACTGCCTTCAAGGCCAGGTATGAGTCTAAAGTCATAGCTCTGCCCATTTTCAGAAACACACTTGTCATTCCACATTGACCAAATTAGTTGATATGTTATCTCATAAAAAAATATTTATTGGATGTTACCACGTGTCAGTCCTCACTTATATTGGTAACATTACTCTAAACGTGACAGACACTGTCCCATTCTTCAGAGAGTTCATGGTCTCAGAAGGAACTCTTTATATCTTTCTAATGCCGATTACCTCAACACCTCTCTATCCTTCATCCAAAATCTTGTTTATCATCAAGTCCCTATTATTCTATTACTTTCTATTCTATTTCCTCTAAACTTGAGGAGCCATTCATGATCCAGGCTATAAATTCCTTCTTGAACTTATGTTTACCACCTTAGAGAAATTGCCCTCTTATTCCTCTGAAAAGACAATCTTGTGGAGAAAAGACACCCACTTCACTGATCAAATAAAGTTAGAACTAGAGTAAATACGAATGAAGAGAGATTCAATGGAAAGATACAGAAAGACACAGGTTACCATGCAGAGATGTTCAGGAGAATGACAGTTTTCCTATATCCGGTACCTGACCTTGTGAGCTTCCAAGTTCTACAGACTCCATCAGCTTTCTTAAAAGAATTCTAGTTAATGTAGTCTTTGGTAATCAGAAGTGGGTTTCTGTTTCCTGCCACCAAGCTATGCTCAACAAAATACTTTCCTTTCCATGCTCAAAATTATGATCATCATTCAGGCCACCATCATCTCTTATTGGGCCTACTGCCATTGTGCTCCTAGTAGTTTCCAGTCCAATACATTGCTAACATGATCTATAGTGCTACCTGATTAAAATATATACTATTCATGGCATGCTTTATTACAACTTTTAAAACGCCCCCATTGTCTACAAAATGACATCTATATGCCTTAGCATAGCATTCCAGGCTCTGTGTAAGCTGCACCCCCACATACAATATTCCTCAGTAGTATATTTGCCATTTTTCTAAAACACATATATTTATGTGCACACTTACTTTATGTTGTACCTTTTTCCATGATGCTCTTCTCTCCAAAGGCAATTATTTAAGTCTATCCATCCTTCTCATTCAACTCAGCTGATACTTCTTTGATGAATATTTACATAATGAACATTTCCATTATTTTCCTCAGACCTCGAAAGACTAAAAATTGATATCTCATCTTTACAATAGTTCAATAAAGTTTAATCAACCCTGCAAATCTCAATGGAATCATTATATTCGTAACCATATGGTGTCTAATCACAAAGTTAAAGGTTAATAGCAAATCAGATTCAACTATCCTTTCTCCTCCCGCTGCAATAATTTTCCCAGTGTTGCCTATCACCATGAAAGTTGTGTTCTCTATGTATTGCCATACCATTCTTTAAATTTATATGTATACATATATATGGAAGAATCAACAACTTAAGAGGACTTAAATTTTTATTTCCCCAGCATCCAGACTAATTTCATATATTTTAGATTTTAATAACTCTTTTTTTAAAGTTCTGACATACAAATCCAAGTTCTGAAGCTTGAATTCAGTAGGAAAATAGCTATACATCTGTTAAATTATTTTTAGTTTAAAAGAAAAGCTTTTGGAAAAGAGGAAAGCTATGTTAGGACTTAAAGACGGTTGATTGTTACAATAGACTCAGCAGGGAAGGTTTAAGAAGTGATATTTTTCTTAATTCATTTCTTTTTCAAGATTTATCTTTAAGCCTAAGAAAAGAACATTAATTTTAGATTAACACCCATAGGAAACATAAGCTTTTTTATGACATAATCCAATTGTCTTTTGATGTTAATTGTAAATATGCTTTTAGAAAAATCTCTATTTTACAGATTAACATTCCAAAATAATAAAATACATATAATTTCAATCCAAAAGTAATGATGTTAAATTTCTCTATCTCAAATTTACATCACATGAGGACAGCTTTTTACAGAATTAAACAAATGATTGGAATTATGTACCGGGTAAACCTGGAATTAATAATGATTCAGGAAACCATAGGTATTAATTACAACTTGCATTGAAATTTGAAGCTGGCTATTTGGAGCTAAGCCAGGAGGTTTGGTGAAGAAATTTTTATTTGAAAACCTTTTTACTTTATGAAATTATGTATAACGAAGTATACTTTGTTAAAGTATCTTATCTCTTTTGATGATTTAAATCTGTTTTTCCATATTACTTAATATTTTAGTCTTTATTTATCCTCACATGAGATTCAGGCTTTGCTTAAAACAACTTTTTTAAAGCATATTTTGCAGTACAGTAATCAAGTAGAAATAAAACCATTACATGGGGCACCTGGGTGGCTCAGTTGGTTAAGCCTCTGACTTCAGCTCAGGTCATGATCTCATGCTTCGTGGGTTTGAGTCCCATGTTGGGCTGTCTGCTGACAACTAGCTCAGAGCCTGGAGCCTGCTTCAGATTCTGTATTTCCCTCTCTCTCTGCCCCTACCCTGCTCATGCTGCCTCTCTCTCTCTCTCTCAAAAATAAATAAAGCATTAGAAAAAAAAAAACCATTACTTAATATATCTCTGCCTTGAAGACTCACAATACATAAATTATAATGAAAGCTCTGTAGAGAATTACAATGAGGTAAGCTATTCTTATTTAGCTCATCATTTCCTCATCTCTTTTGAACATAAGGACAGTTATTTAATATGATATATATTTTTTAAACAATGAGAAATTTCTTCCCTGGCACATCTTTGGGAATTTCCCTTTCATGCTGAGGGAATCCGTGTAGTTCTTGTGATTGTGCGTAATGCAGCACAGAAGATCACCCGTGCAGAGGGTACTCAACCTTCCAGGTAGGAGAATGCCCTAAATGGAGATCATGGAACCATGTGTGAAGGAAGACACATTTGCCCTCTTTGAAGGGTTAATGAATAAGTAGTTTAAAATGAAACAGGACAAAGCCCCCAAGAAAGCCATAGACATCACCAGTTAGGAGATCACCACCAACAAGGTCATCAGGGGCAGAATGAACCAGCTGGAACCAGACTAAGACCAGGGATATGAAGCCCCAATCACTTCTCAGCATTGGCTAAGACCAAGTGGATATGCGGCCCCATGGCAGATGTGGCCTTCCCACCTCAACCTACATATTTTCATCCTCAAACACCTAAAACTAGATGAGGGAAGCTTGAAGAAGGTGTCTCAGCCCATTAGAAGTTTCCTCCTTCAAATCACCAAATGACAAATCAATCTTCTAGCTGGTAAATATGAAGATATGAAATCCAAAATTGTATGAGGTTAGATTTTTAAATCGACGTTTTATAACAAAGTTATCAGAAATTTTTGAGATCTTCACATGTCATCGTTAGGAGTTTAGAAAGAGGGACTTAACGTAGTGTGGTGAGGAGTGGTAACTGGAAAAAAGAGAAGTTTACATTTATGACACACCGATTTGATAATCTGCAAAAAAATTGTCTTTTTCCTCCACTGCTCCTTGAAGAGAGGCATTGAAAGTCATTTATCATTTATCATAATATCAAGCATATGGTAGCTGCTAACATTGTGGATTTTAAATCAAGAACTGTTACAGAGAAATTAGTAAAAGAACATAAACTCATACCCAAAAGTTTTATGTTCAAACAATTCTCCTATGTATGTATACTATCTATATTTCTTCATGTTAAAAGTGTTTTGTGGGTCATAAGGGCGATCTATGGATAGTTTTTTGAGGAACTTCCACACTGTTTTCCAGAGCGGCTGCATCAGTTTACATTTCCACCAACAGTGTAGGAGGGTGCCTGTGTCTCCACACCCTCACCAGCATCTATAGTCTCTTGATTTGCACTGCTAGGGATTTACCCAAGGAATACAGAAGTGCTGATGCATAGGAGCACATATACCCCAATGTTCATAGCAGCACTGTCAACCATAGCCAAAACATGGAAAGAGCCTAAATTTCCATCACCTGATGAGTGGATCAAGAAGATGTAGTATATTTATACAATGAAGTATTACATGGCAAGGAGAAAGAATGAAATATGGCCATTTGTAGGAAAGTGGATAGACCTCGAGGGGGTCATGCTAAGCGAAATAAGTCAGGCAGAGAAAGACAGATACCATATGTTTGCACTCATAGGTCTAACAGGAGAACAGGAGAAACCTAATGGAGGACCAGGGGGAGGGGAAGAGAGAAAGAGAGTTGGGGAGAGAGAGGGACGCAAAACTTGAGAGACTATTGAATACTGAAAATGAATTGAGGGTTGAAGGAAGAGGGGGGAAAGAAGTGGTGGTGATGGAGGAGGGCACTTGTGGGGAAGAGCACTGGGTGTTGTATGGAAACTAATTTGACAATAAACTACTTAAAAAAATAAAAATGTTTAGTGTATACTATAGAAAGAGAGTATCCTCATTATGGTTTTAAAGATGGATCTGTGGCGCTTGGGTGTCTCAGTTGTTTGAGCATCTGACTTGAGCTTAGATCATGATCTCACGGTTTGTGAGTTCAAGCCCCACATTAGGCTTGCTGGTGTCAGTGCCTACACAGCCTGCTTCAGATCTTCTATCCTCTCTCTCTCTCTGTCCTTCCCTCATTCATGCTTTGTTTCTCAAAAATAAAGAAAACATTAAAAATTTGGGGGGTGCCTGGGTGGCTCAGTTGATTAGTCATCCAACTCCCGGTTTCAGCTCAGGCCATGATCTCATAGTTTCATGACTTTATGCCTCTGGTCCCTGCTTGGGACTCTCTGTCTTCCTCTCTTGCTGCCCCTCCCACTCATGCTGTCTTGGTCTCTCTCAAAATAAATAACTAATCTTTTAAAAAAATAAAATAAATAATAAAAATATTAAAAAATAAGATGGATCTATGCAGGTAGACTATCTGGGCAGAAGATCAGTAGGAATAGTCTTTTCATTGTGATTTTTTAATCTTATAACCAAAGCCATGGATTTGTTAGTTTTTCAGTATGACAACATTCATGTAACTGAATAATGTCTTCTATCCATTTACTTAACTTCTTATGCACACCTGTAACTGGACTAAGACTTAGAGGCATTCACATACATGGATACATCTCTCATGGCATATAGTGTAGCCTCCAACAAATGAGAAGAAATGATGGTCAGAAAAGTAAAATTTTGTGCAAAGGCAACGAGTGTTACTAGATGTTTGCCATAAAATACATGGCCTCTCTGGGCACCTGGGAGGCCCAGTCAGTTAAGCGTTCAGCTCAGGTCATGATCTCACGGTTGTGGGATAGAAGCCCTGTTTGGGAGTCTCCCTCTCCCTCTCTCTCTCTCTCTCTCTCTCTGTCCCCTCCCCAAGCATACTTTCTCTCTCTCTCTCAAAATAAATAAACATTTAAAAAAATACACTCTCTAACTGATAACATATCACTAAATGTTACTTGAATAGTTACTTTTTAGAAAATGGAATAGGTTGCACCTTCAGCCTGCTCTGGGGCGGTAGAAGATGATCTTATCATCATGTCTACACACAGATAACAGCACATGATAAAAAGCGATGTTCCCAAGGAAAAGACTTCTATCGATTGAAGAAAATCTTAAGCTGCAGATAAAAGTCCTCATGGAAGGTGACAGAGGAAAGAGGCACCAAGCAAAAGAAGATGGAGTTGCATGGTCAGAGTTTTGTTTTCAATTGACCCCTTTAGTGACTCTGAAAAGTGTAGAATCTAGAAGCGTAGTCTCGATGTATGTAGGGAGACTGTTAAGAAAACTGTTGCATTAATCCAAACAAGTGTCAGTGAGCAGTGAGAGTCTAGACCAGGACTGTTTTACAAAGAATAAGAAACAAGGGACTGATTCAAAAACAGTTCAGTCACTCAAATGAACACTACGTGGTGGTGTTATTAAACGTGGACCATAAGGAAGGAGTAAAAATCAATGAGAACTCCTAGGTAGGGGTGACTGCGGGGTGAAAAGGGTATGGTCTGGGTTAAACCACAGAAGAAACATGGGCTCCAGAGGGAAGAGAGCAACAAAATATCTTTTATGAAAATTTTGACTTTAATAAGACATGAGGCAACAATTCAAAACTGAAGATGATGTAGTTTCTATAACTTGCCAATTGTGTGCCTTTAAGTTAAAGCACATGTTTCAATGAAAAAGTACAGATTAGTTCTATGTTCCTGTGTGGTTTAGAGAAACATGAGATGAAGGAGCCCAACGAACCATTCACCTTGACCCCAAGTAGTTCTGAAATTAAATAATAACATAAGCACACAATTTGTCTGGTGTTGTTCCATTTTTCATTGAGGATTTTGGCGAGTACAGGGAAGATAATTGAGTAAAATCTCAGGCAAATATAATTCCACGTTCTCCTTTGCAATAAATGTCAGGTCTTAAAACTAGTTTTGTGTATAACAGATGTTATAACTTCAGGCTTTTATAGGTTGAAAGAATCCTTCTATTGCTAAATGATTGTTAGCATATCAAGCAAGCCAGTGGGTAGCTCTAAATCCAATTTGTATCTCAACACTTTTCCCAGTGATGATCTGGTGGCCTCAAGCCCGCAGGAGTTATGATAGTATGAGAACAAAATCGGAGGAGGTAACAAACCCAAGGAGAGGATAGGGGGGAAAATCTGAATATTGCCTCCAGTAACCAATAATTCTAACACATAATGTAACATTTTCCAATCTCATTTAACTTTAAAGAGCTTGAGAACATCCCATTTCTTCTAATAAGAACAGATGGGCACAGATGAAAACAGTCTGAAACATTTTGTTCAATAGCTTCTTTGTTCCCACATGGTTTGCACATTCTTCTGTTTGTTCTTGTATCTTACAAATGTCCAAAGGAACACAACACCAAATATTAATAGTCCCTTCACGGAAAGGTCATTCATTCCACCAGCTTCTGACTTTTAGGGTGTTATTAATATCATGAACCCCCCAGGGTCTGTTCCCTGTGTTCTTCAGAATAAATAAATGTTTCATTATTATACTACTGAGGGTATGCTTGGATAACTTTGTGATTTTTTTTCTTCATTTATTTTCATTCAAGCCTGCAAAGTCATACCAATAAATAAATATCTTTATTTTCCCTATAAATAAATACAATGTACTTCAAACTTGGTTGTTAACATCAAGTGTAGCATTTCACCAATCCATAGAAATTAATTTTTGTGACTTTGAATACTTTTCAAAAAAATCTATCAGGTAATCTTTAAATTATTATGTTAGAACTTTTATCTATTTTTTAAGAATGTTTTTGATGTTTAGTTATTTTTGACAGAGAGAGAGTGCATGTACACAGAATCCAAAGCAGGCTCCAGGCTCTGAGCTGTCAGCACAGAGCCCAACACAGGGCTCAAACCCATGAACAGTGAGATCATGACCTGAGTCAAAGTCGGATGCTTAACGAACTGAGCCACCCAGGTGCCCCAGAACTTTTATCTCTTTTGATGAGGGAATAATGTAGTTTTTTCAAACTTAATGATGTTAACTTCCATTACCCATCGTGTAAGCACTTAATTTCACTCCTGAGAGTCCAAGATTTCTGATATCGTAGTAACAAATCTCAATTTCCTAGGAGAGTCAGCTCCTGAACACAACTTCTAACAATAGTGATCTCACTATATCCTCAGTGTAGACAAAATGATATTCTTGGTACTTGTCATTGCCAGTCCTGACCCAAACTCCCCAAATAAACACAAATATAGATTTGATTATTTGCTTGTCCATTGGTTTCATGTGGTTTGGTTTGGTTCAGTTACAGAAAGACAAAAAAGAAGAAAAATTAAAAAGTCATGAGGCCAAGATGCAAATGTTGGCTGTTTTCTGAATTGCTACAGTGTCCCCTACCCATCCGATCAACCTAACTTGGAGCTTGAAATTGCTTGTGCTCCTTCTGTTTCTTATTTCTGCTCATGAAATAAGAAGACTTCTTCAGCCAACATGACAGGAATGCTTAGCAAGACACTTTTCTCTCCATCTGCCAAGCTTTTTGGCTTTTATTACCTATATTCTCAAATATCAAACTTGTTTAAAATAGTCAGTGAACCATATAGCATTATTGTCCAGATCTTGAATTCGCATTTTTAGCTACATGCACACCTAAAAGAATTTAGTCTGCACATGAATCAAGATGTACCAGAAATATATATGTCAGAAGGTGACCCATGTTGAAACCCTTCTAAAGGGTCCTGCTATATAATTGCTGGAAATAGTGTTTTGCAAGATGGTCTGATCCATGACAGGTCCACAATGGATCTTGAAAATGTGTAAATAACTCCTCCAAAGCATTTTTAAAATGAACTATAGGAAACCAAGCATATTATGAGGATTTTTAAGCTTAGTTCCTCTGAAGTAAGAAGTGAATATGTGTCATGAGCACAGAGGACTTAAACTAGAACAAAGGCAATGAGCTCTAATATGAACTGTGTGAGTTTTCTTCTTGGCAGGAACAGAGAAAATAGAGAATCAAATAATTGCTGTAAAGCCAACTGAATAGGGGTGTCTGGGTAGCTCAGTCAGTTAAGCAACCAACTCTTGGCTTTGGCTCAGACCATTTCTCATGGTTTTGTGGGTTCAAGTCCCACATCAGACTCTGTGCTGGCAGCACAACACTTTCTTGGGATTCTCTCTCTCTGCCCCTCCTCCACTTGCACTCTCTCTCTCTCAAAATAAATAAATAAACTATAAAAAATAACCAACTGAAGAGACTCTCCTATGATTCTCTGGCATGTTTCTTACAAAACTTATTTCATTTGGAAGAAATTGTACCGAGGTGTGGCTACACACACACCCTGTTCCTTTTGAGTCTTAGCAAACTATTACTAATGGTTAAAAACAAAACAAAAACTATTGCCTCCTAACCCAGCTAACTGTGCCAGAAATGAAATAAAGTGGATATGTTGCAAAACTGTATCTCTCCTATACTCTAATTATTTTGATGTTCTTCAGTGATAGTTTTTCTAGTCATTTGGCCATCAAACATAACTTTGCATCTAAAAAAATTAGGTAAACTAAATGAATTGACTTAGTACTTGAAAATTCGAAACCTCTAGAAATTGCTTGCTATTGAAATCTGCCAGTATGCATAACCTCCATATTAGAGAATGAGTCCCGCTCTGGATGAACACCAGGTCTCTAACCCCTAGGGAAGAAATATATACCAAACTCATTTTAAAAGCACGTGTAATATAACGCTGAATTGAATTTGTAATAACTTTTCCCATAGATTTATGAGCCAGCTAACAGATGGGAATAATATCATTTCAAATATTTTTCTTTGAAGTATTCAGTTGTCCCACATATTAATACAGTAGCAAACAATATATTTCAAATGTACTATGCTCATTGCAAAGCAGCAACCACAAAATAGTCTTCTAAAATTTGAACCCTGAACAATATTAATTTTAACATGCACTTATTTAACCCTAGGGGTAGGTCTGTGCCAACTTAATATTCTCAGGCAGAGTGAGAGGGAAATAACCACCAGGCTGGCCCTGCCTGCCATCCGCTGTCTCAAAGAATCCTTCCAGCCCACACGATTTCCCTGTGCTCCTTAATGTCTTTCTTGATAATCTTCCCTTGAATAATAGCCTAGTATGTAACCTCAGCACTTTGGATCATAATGTTTCATCCTTTTGGAATACCTCTCTTCTACTTAGGAACCTATTCAATTCCTTTTTATGATTTAAAAACTTGCTCACACCCCATGACCACCCACGTCTGAAAAAGACAGTTCCTTTCTCAGTATTTTCATCTCACTGATGACCCACATGCCAGATATGACCAGTAAAACCGTGTTCGTAGCTGTTTCCTCTTCTTTTGTTGTAACAAGCAGTTTTTTTTCCGTCTTTTCTTTTTATATTTTCATCCCCTTCCATGAGATCCCTGGACAGAATTTTTGTGTCTTTTATCTCATTCAGTTCTTCAAATTATGTTACAGAGGACCTTGCAGATACGTTTCCCAATAAATATCTGTTGCTTTGGTTTGAATGTCAGCGTATCTGTATGTTGGTGTTTTTCTATAGAAATGGAAACAAAGCTACTACTGTGACCAAAATGTCAACAAATCTGATATTTTTGCCTGTTAATACATCATTGCTTCTGTGCATTTTTACACAATGGCATTTTATTTGTTTGACATATTACGTCTTTGAAGCATTTGTTTTTAATATCTGTGCTCATTGTGGGGGAATCCTTTTGGGAGATGAAATTTGTAAGAACCCATCCAAATAGATTGGGTAAGAAGAGAGCTTAGTTTATTAGAACTCACTCACTGGTGGTAACATAATTAAAAGACAAAATCTCTAAATAATGCCAGACTCCACTATAATTCTAGAAAATGGTTTTAATTTCTTAAAAGATTAATAGTAACTAAAACTAGTGGTCAGTTTATCTGGTGAATATATACCTGAAGAAGACAGTAAAATTTACCACTTACCCAGTTTTACAAGTTGCAAATTATTCTTTTATTATAATATTTTTATTTATTTTTGAAAGAGAGAGACAGCGTGAGCAGGGGAGGGTCAGAGAGAGGAGACCCAGAATCCGAAGACAGACTCCAGGCTCTGAGTTAGCTGTCAGCACAGAGTCTGACATGGGGCTTGAACCCACGAATGGTAAAATCATGACATGAGCTGAAGTCAGACGTTTAACCGACTGAGCCACCCAGGCGCCCCTCAAATTATTCTTAATGGATGAGGACAAATCAAGGACACAATTCAACTACATGACAATTTTGAGACAACAAAAAAATTATACCCAAAATGTTTTTGCTTTGCTGTGTATAATGGTGGCGAAAATATGGTTCGTATATATTTAGAAATAAGATGGGGTATGCCTGGGTGGCTCAGTCAGGTAAGCGGCCGACTTTAGCTCGGGTCTTGATCTGGCAGTTTTTGAGTTCAAAGCCCCAATCAGGCTCTATGCTGACACCTCAGACCTGGAGCCTGCTTGCGATCCTGTGTCTCCTTGCCTTTCTGCTCCTCCCCTGTTTATGCTCTGTCCCTTTCTGTCTCTCTCAAAACTGAATAAATGTTAAAAAATAAGATGGAAATTAATTCAAATAGATGTTTTAGTTATTAATATTAATAATGTTAATACTTACTCTTCATTGAAGTTTTAATATGTCCTAAATATTTTGCTTCCAATTTCAAGAAAATTATCTCATTTTATTTTTCCTAAATTTTGGGGGAAAAAAGAAAAAGAAAAGGGTGCACCCATTAGTCTTATTTTATAAATAACAAAACAGATCTAAGCTGTGGAAATTGATTAAATTGTAGATGTCAGCCTCTAAAACACTTGTGCCTAGTCATCAAGCTTTATGCAAGATTCATATTTTACTCACTAAGAATTTAAAAGTAATAATTAAGTTTATAAAGTCATTCAGAAGCTGGGATTGACACAGAGTGCAGCTATATATATAATATAATTTTAATTATGTTAGTTCTCTAATATATTTCTAGCCAATTAAATTGATTCTATATTTATTTAAATCTTATCAAAGGAGGTGGAATGTAATGATAATGAAATGTTGCACTTTTAAAATCAATCCTTATTGTAGTCATTAAGGTTTTGTTTTGGTAAAGAAAATCATTTTATTTTACTGATTAACCATGATCTTCATTTATTCTTATTGAATTTAATATTGACAGTTGCTTACATTCAAGGTAACTGGGAAAAAGTGAGAATGACATGTTCAATATGAATAGAAAAAATGAGCTCTAAGTTTTAAGCTTTTGTTAAATAAATATAATCTGAAAGAAGATCTGAAGGCAACACTCACACACACACACACACACACACACACAGCCTGCATTAATTTTACCCAGCATAAAAATCCATAAAAATTTAGTCACTCACCCCATCTAAAATAGATAAATGTGTTGTTGAACTTTGTTATTTAAAGTTTAAGGCACTTACTCTCTTATATGTTGAAATCTCTTCAAGTTTAATTTTGTGAGTAATTGTAACAAAAGCCAATAATCATTTCCTTAGATTAGACTTCCTTTGTTCACATGGGAGATCTTAGAAGCTACAGATCCAACACAAGAAAAGTTAGAACAAAATTCTTTAGACTCTTCCAAGATCAAAATTATATATTGGTCTTACCCTTGCAAAATAGTATTTTTCCTTGTCAGCATCTTGGTCTCCCGTTTCTCTTTACAGATGGAATGGGCCAAGAAGCGTACATCCTGGAAAATGGTCCAATGATAAAAGTGTTCTTACGACAGCATTAATAGCAGGCCGAACACCGATATTCTTTTCTTTCCTCTCCTACCCGTGTGGCTCTTAGGTGGGCATTAAAGGAAATGTAGAAACAGAATTGGGACAGATTCCAGGAAATTAATTGTGTAAAAAGGTCTTGAAAATAAGTCCTGAAATTTGGCAGAATGCTCAGATTTCAGATGAGCCGTGATTTTTTTTTTATTCCATAGATATGTAGTTATGGCATGCATACCCAAACATAAAGGAAGAAAGTGAGAAGCTGAAGTTAATGGGCTTTAACGGAATTAAAGTCCCATTATGCATCAATATTGACAGGAAATACTCAAATAGAAAGATCTCGTTTGGATATAATTTGAAATGATTGAAATATTATATGTTGTAATACCTTATTATTCAAGAAAGCCTGTAAAGCAAAGAGCTAACAAAGCAGACTGGGAGGCATTTTAAATTGAGAGTTACGGGATCTTGGGCAAATCACTTAGAAACATGAATTGTTAGGAGCACCTGGGTGGTTCCGTTGGTTGAGTGTCTCACTGTTGCTATTGGCTCCGGTCATGATCTCACAGTTTGGGAGATCAAGCCGGGTGTCAGGCTCTGTGCTGATAGCATGGAGCCTGCTTGGGATTCTCTCTCTCCCTTTCTCTCTCTGCCCCTCCCCAACTTGCTCGCTCTCTCTCTCTCTCTCTCTCTCTCTCTCTCCCTCAAAATAAATAAATAAATAATAAAAAACAAAACTGAATAAATAAAATATCATCCATTCAAGACATAGGTAGTGAATACCTATCTACTTTGCCCACGGTAGATGCTAACTATTGCTATACATGCTCTGACTACAGCTTTGAAGAGATAACAGGTCCTGGCTTCGTAAGTCTAACCCGCTGACTTAACACACATGTACATACATACATTTAAGACACAGTGTGGCTACTTTCAGAAAGATACCACATCCAACACAGACAATCCAACAACAGCAACAGAAGTAAATAATGCCGGTTTGTACTTTCAGATCTCCCACTATTCTCCTTAAACCCCTTGCATCCTCCATTAACAGTTCTGTCAAATATCTACACTCTTCTTATCTCTCATTCTAGAAATCCTTCACTCTGGCTTCTGTAGTCCAACTTATTTCACTTCTCGGTGCAGGTGCATGTTTTCTGTCCTTCTCAACTCTTCCCTTCAGCTCTTCTTTTAGAATACAGGATGTGTTTGTTTTAATAAAAATGATACAATATCATACATTCTTCATTCCTGGGCTTCTTATTTTGACTCATCTATTTTTATTCAAGAATATTTACTAAGAGATACATTCCCTGAGTTGTCTCATATTTCAGAATGTACCTTTCTGAGTAGTAACTTGACTTATTACAATATTCAATAACTACCCACCTTTTCTCATGAATTTATATCCATTTATTCAACAAGTGTTTATTGAGCACATACTATGTATCATAAGCTACAGGAGCTGTGTCTTCACTACTATCAGTGAATAAGGAAAATCTAGTTCCTGCTCTGATGGAACTTTATCTAGGTGACTCATATAGACACATTTTTACTCTTATTTGGCTTTGATGGTTATTGTGAAGATGTCTGAGGACAAATTGATTTTTTTCAAGTTTCTTGCTCTATTCAGATTGAATGCTTGAATAATTATATTTTCATTCTTATGACATTCTCTAACTTTACTGAGATAAGATTTAGTGTGTGGCCTTTCAATTTGCAAATTCAGTCACTGCTTCATTTCAGGGAAATGTCCTATGCTGTCTCACTTATTATTTTCCCTCTTACATGGATTATATATTTCTGAGGCACCAATTATTTTACATCAGGTATCTTGCTTGTCTTCCCCATCATAGTCTCTTTCTGCTTTAATCATTTTTTAACTTCCCTTCTGCGTTTACTGTGATTATCTCAATATTTTCTTCTATTTCAAGAATTTAATGCTCATCTGGGCCTCTCCTCTTTGAGATTCCATTTGTTCTGTAGCATGCTATTTTGGTATTATGGTATTTTGCCAGACCATTTCTCATTATCGCTCATGCTTGAGAAGTTCTGTCCAGATTCTCTAATTATTCTTATAGAGTATGCCAGCATTTTCAATTTTATGTGACCCCATCTCCTGATTATCAGGGAATTGTTGGTGGTCTCTGGCTCCAACAGTTTTAGGACTAAGTATTGTGTTATGTTCATTGAGAGAAAACACAGAGAATTAAACTGGTAGATGACTATGGATTCTGCGCCACGTGCTTATACTGAACTGTTTTCTTCCGAGGGTCTCCTCACCCAGTGGAGGATGTATCTTATTTTCAGTTTGCAAGCCTCTTCTCTTCTGTTCTCTGAAGCTAGCCCTTTTTATATATATAAAAATTCAGCTCTGCTGCTATATAAAGAGGCAGTCCTACTTTTACATCTATGTTTTTCACTGATCTCTACAAAACTAACAATTCTACCAATAAACAGAAGAGGAATTAGTGCAAACCTAGAGCCTGCCTCTTTCCAAAGTTGGAAACATAGTTGAAAAATCTTATATCAGGACATCACAACCGCTTGGGGCAAAAGTAGAAATGAAGTGAGGGAACATTTCGAGTTTCCTGTAATCATCGCTACCCATACATATCATAGATCATGGATAAACACCTTTATCTAGTTTGGGGCCCTGAACAATGGGAAAGCCTAAGCTTAGAAATAAGAGTTGAAGCTTACCTTAGACTTACCTATAGGCTATTCCTATCTACTCAGTGTGGCTTTGTAGATGTATGTGGTAACATCAGTGAGGATGAAACTTCATTCTGAGCTGAAGTCAGTGTACCTGGAGT
>NC_043700.1:58783100-58796680 GCF_006229205.1 Suricata suricatta
AAGTAGTTAATTGGCAGTTTGATATTTAGATCAGAAGCATAATGAAGTCATAGGAACTGGCTTTGGAAACGTGGAAGTTATCAGCTCCATATAAGGATGGGAGGCTAGGAAAAGGGTTTAGATGAAAATAGAACTGGGGCTGACACCTGAGGGCCTCCAAGGGCATTATAACCTATCACACTAGTACACTAATTCGTATACTAATACATCCACCTCATATTTATATAAGTCAACTCTTAAAAATCCACATCAAGAGGAAGCAGGGATGGTGGACATAGAAAACTCAACTGAAAGAAGCAAAACAAAATGTCTTAGAATGTGTTATAAAAAAGCTTCATTAAAAGTGTACTTTTAATTTTGTATTTGAGCATAGCTGACACACAGTGTTGTATTAGTTTCCGGTGTACAACACACTGACAAGTCTGTATGTTGGGCTGTGTTCACAAGTGTCCCATCTGTCACCACACACTATTACCTCACTGACTGTATTCTTTATGCTGTGACTTTATTTTTTTGTTATTTTTTATATTAAAAAAATTTTTAATGTTTTATTTAGTTTTGATACAGAGAGAGACAGAGCATGAGAGGGGGAGGGGCAGAAAGAGAGGAAGCCACAGACTCAGAAACAGGCTCCAGGCTCTGAGCCATGAGCACAGAGCCCAACGCGGGGCTCGAACCCAGGAAAGTGAGATAGTGACCTAAGCCAAAGTCAGAGGTTTAACCGACTGAGCCTCCCAGGCGCCCCAATTATGCTGTGACTTAAAAAAAATTTAAGTGTTTGTTTATGTTTATGTATTTATTTTAAGAGAGAGAGAGAGAGAAAGCATGCTCACAAGTAGGGGAGGGGCAGAGAGAGAGGGAATGAGAGAGAATTCTAAGCAGGCCCTGCACTGTTATTAGTGTGGAGCCTGATGTGGGGCTCAAACTCATGAAGTGTGAGATCATGACCTGAGCAAAAACCAACAGCTGTATGCTTAAATGACTGAGTCTTCCAGAAGCACCTATGCTGTGACTTTCTATTCCCATGACTTACTCATTCCGAACCTGGAAGGCTGTAACTCCTTCTCTCCCTCACCCATATTACCCATCCCTCTACCCTTTTCCCTCTGCACACCATCAGTTTGTTCTCTGTATTTATAGATTTGATTCTGCATCTTGTGTGTTTGCTTACTGGTTTGTCTTTTTAGATTCTACTTTAAGTGAAATCATATGGTATTTTGAATATTTATGTCCACTAATAGAAATTAAGTTCTCTCGATAGTCAACCATGACAATATCAAGGATTACCAAACCAATCTCACCATCTGGTGAGTCTGTGATCAAAGAAAAATGATCTGACTATTCATAGTTGAGCTTCACTTGGTTTATTGTTCTGAAATGTAGAATACAGAATTTTAAAATACATTCTGACTTTCTTTAATAGTTTCCTTAAGCTTAGTGGCACACACCTCTTAAATAAACTTTAATATGCTAACAACCATAAGATTTATGCAGCTGCTGTGGACTTTCGATACACCCAAGTTCTCAGGAAAAAAGAAAATAGTGCAACATTAAATGAATATGCTAGGCAAAATACCTAAATGATAGTTTGTGAAAGATTGAAAATGAAAGCAGCAGCAATCAGTACTTTTTACATTAAATGTCACAGTTTCTCCATTTGCAAAAATGGATGATATAGTAATATTTATCTTGTAGGATTTTCCTGAATATTAAAAAGATTGATATAATTAATATCTTAAAATAATGCCTAGCACATGGAAATAGCTTAGTTTTGCATAAAGAGGATTATGGCATGCTTTTCTGTAAACTAACACATACTTTTAAGAAAACCATATTACTTTTAAAATTCTTATTCTACTAGAAATTAGTTTTAGTAAAAATAATAAAAAATGATTGATTCCAATTCATCAGTAGTCAGAAAAAACACTAAGCTGTTCTGAAAATAAAATATTAAATAAAAAGTAAATTATTGTGAGGAATTTTTATAAAATATAAAATATGTTTGGACAACTAAATGTAATGAGTCTTTATTAATTCAATAATTAATTACTTTAGCTTAACTAAAACTACTTGTAATAGGGGCACCTGAGTGGCTGGCTCAGTCGGTTAAGCATCCAACTTCAGCACAGGACATGATGTCACAGTTTGTGAGTTAGAGCTCTGCATCCAGCTCTGTGCTGACGGCTCAAAGCTTGGAGCCTGCTTCAGATTCTGTGTCTCCTTTTCTTTCTGCCCCTCCCCCACTTGTGCTTGGTATTTCAAAAATAAATAAATGTAAAAAAATTTAAAAAACTAACTGTAATAGATCATCATTTATAATAGGGATAACTTTTTATACATAAAATATATGTAGATAGATAGATAGATAGATGATATGGAATTAGGTGAAGGTTTGGCATAGGTATTTCCCTAGAGGTAATCAACTACTTTAATAGGAACAATAGGGAAAATATGAATATTGATTATGTAAAATAAGAGCATTGTCTCATATTAAATTTTCTGATTAATATAACTGTGCTATGATCTTCATAGGAGAATGACTTTGTTCTAAGGAGATAAAAGCTGAAGTATTTAAGAATAAAGTGTGATATGGGCAACTTATCTTTGGAATTATACATACACACACACACACATACACATACACATATACATACACACAGAGAAAGAAATCATGGGTTCTAAAATGTTAACATTTAATCGAACTAAAAATAAAGTAAAACAATGGAAAACAATAAAGCAAAATAAACAGCAAAAGTTTATTTCAAAAACTATACCAGTCAGTTGTGCCTTATTATTTTACTATATCGTTTGTATCAATAGCTCTCACATATCCAGATCTTTCTATTAAAATGTAAATTTTTCTGTCTAGACATTACATTCCCTGTACAATTCATTGCAAAACAGTAGGAAGGGAGATGTTCATTTTTTTAATTACTGAGCATTGCATCAATCACCGTTTCAAAGGGATTATCTTAGGCCTTACTCGGATATATAAAGATTTAGAATACTACAGTGGACATTGCTGTTGTTCTGTCCAAACCCTCTTGGATCTTTTACCCGTTCTGCTAGCCCTTCTTGTTACCACGGTATGCTTCTTGTTTTCCACAGCTGAGACCTGCAACTATCTTCCAAGACTTGGCCTTGAGCTATTGACCAACTTCACCCTCAAGTGAAGCCAGAAAATCTAGAACCAGAAACACCCGGAGGTTTACCTCCCCAACACCACCACCTAAGGATGGCCCTTAGCTAATGACCCAGCCAGTGTGAATGTCCAGCAACCTTGACTCAGGGTGAGAACCCCACTTAAACGTCATTTACATTCCATAGCTTTCTTGTAATTGGACTCATTCCTGGGCTTCTTTTCCTTCCTTGGTTAGCTTCTCCCGTTCTCTCTCCCGGATTTCTCCTGGAAACACTTTCTTAATAAATATATCACTTGTAGCTAAACCTTTATCTCAGGCTTTGCATCATTCTAAGACAAATACACTTAATCACACATCGTATCTTTTTTTCTTAGACTTTTGAACCAAATTGAGCATCTTATAAATCCCCTAAATAGATTACAAATTAGCGTTCTTCCCAGATAGCAGTTTTTTAAAACAGTATGTATATTTGGCCTTTCTTCTCCCATACTAAATTTTATTTTTACAAAATATTGCCTCCCAAAGAAATACAAATTCATACTCAGAAGCTTTAGACAAGATCATCTCTTGAAAACGTAGCAGATGGAAGAAATTATACTTTAAAAAATGCACAGCAAAAGTTAAAACAGATCTTCTTTACCCTTGTGTCTTTCAAAAGCTCCATATCTCATTGAAATTCTCTAGCTCTCAACCACTCTTTTCCAGCTCTGCTCACACAGAACCAGTGTTCAGTGATGGTGCTATCTCAGCTCTCCTCTGACTTTGCTTTGCCCAACTTCTCAGTATTTCCTATTACTGCACACACACACACACACACACACACACACACACACACACACGTGCACACACACAGATATAATGGGTATAAATATATTCATATATATTTCATTTAATTATTTAAATATTAAATTATTTAATTAATATTTAATTAATATTTGTAAGTATTGATTTACTTTTATGCTTATTTCTTTAGAGAGAGAGCAAGCAGGAGGGGGCAGAGAGAGAGAGAGAGAAAGAAAGAATCTTTAAACGTGATACAGCTGACTGCACAGAGCCCAATGCCAGGCTTGATCTCACAACCGTCAGATCTAAGCTGCAATCAGGAGTCAGATGCTTATCCGACTGAGCGACCCAGGTGCCCCTGTGGGTACTGATTATAACGGTCTTTGTTTAGTTTAAATAACATAATGAACATTTTAATTTCCAACCATGACAGCCTAGCATTATATCTCTGTCCTGAAGATTTGAAGCGATTTATATTAAGAAAATATATAATTGAAGTTATCTATTTTTATACTCCTATATACAAATTCTTGTTTAAACTTAATTCAGAAAAAAAATAAGCTGCTTACAATTGGTGAGAAAAGGAGAAGAATATGGGGCAGACATGTATAATGAAGCATGGGAAGGAGCTGGTTTTATTATAAAGAAAGGACAAATTAACCATGGGCCTGAGAGAGGGAAGGAAGTGGGAGTAGCAGCATCCCACGTGGCGCTCTGCCTACCATTTTTCTTTTCAAGTCTCCTTCATGCACCAGGATAAACATGGTTACGAAACACATTGCTTTTTCAGTGACATCACTTAAATATGAGTGTTTCTAGATCTTTTCTCTTATTTAAATTGGCATAACTCAGGAAAAGAGACTATGGTAATGGGATAATCGCTTGTTAAAAAATCATACTAATAAACGAGTGTCACCTAACACCTAAGATGAAACATCTGTCTCTTCATCTAGAAATGCACAAGTCGTAGATCATGTAAAGTTTATGTATTCTACTACATTTTTGAGCGAGAGAGAGAGAAAGAGAGAGAGTATGAGCAGGGGAGGGGCGAAGAGAGAGAGCAAGACACAGAATCAAAAGCAGGCTCTAGGCTCTGAGCCATCAGCATAGAACCCAATGCAGGGCTTGAACTCATGAGCCTTTGAGCTGTGAGATCATGATCTCAGCCGAAGTTGGCTGCTTAACCGACTGAGCCACACAAGTGCCCCTACCACTTTTAAATTAAACATTAGTTCATAATACCCTGCCCTTAAAGACCATGCTAATAAAAAATAATGTGAGGGGCTCCTGGGTGGCTCAGTCAATTAAGTGTCTGACTCTTGGTTTTGGCTCAGGCCATGATCATAGGCTTCCTGAGATCGAACTCTACGTCAGACTCTGCACTGACAGCACAAAAGCCTTCCTGGTATTCTCTCTCTCCCTCTCTCTCTACCCCTCCCCAGCTAGTGGTCACTCTCTCATGCTATAAATAAATAAATAAATAAAGTAATAAATAAAGTAGTAAAGTACTAAAAGTAATAAAGTAATAAAATAATATTGGGGTGCCTTGGTGGCTCAGTGGTTAAGTGACCAGCTTCTGCTCAGGTCATAATCCATGGTTCTTGGGTTCAAGTCCCATTCTGAACTCCATCGCTGACAGTGCAAAGCCTGGAGCCTGCTTCTATGTGTCTCTCTCTGCCCCTCCTCTACTTGTGCTCTCTCTCTCCCTCTCTCTGAAAATAAATACATAAATTTAAAAAATAATAATGCAATATCTACTTAGGGAAATTTTACAAAACATACTAAAATATTCGAAATACTTTTAAGTTATTTGAAAATTAAAATTTGGCTAGTAATAGCTTTCAACATACATTTTCCCTAGTTAATCCACTTCAAGATATTATCTTGAAAATATCATTAGGGGCACCTGGGTGGCTCAGTCTGTTAAGCGTTCAACTTTAGCTCAGGTCACGATCTCATGGTTCATGGGTTCAAGCCTCAAATCAGTCTCTATGCTGACAGCTCAGAGCTTGGAGCCTGCTTTGGATTCTGTGTCTCCTTTCTCTGCCCATCCCCTGCTCACACTGTCTCTCTCGCTCTCAAAAATAAATAAAAAACATTAAAAAATATATTTTTTAAAAAGAAACTATTTTTAGAAGATTGAAGAAATGCTAGGACTTAAATGGAAGCAACTGGCACAAAAGCAAACAAACAAGCAAATAACAAAACTAAAGGTAAGCAGCTGTCTGGAAAGGAATCTCCTTTCTCTCCATCCACTACCACCCCCAGCTGTTTGGGCCTTGGCCCTTGCATTTTTCAAGGCTAAGATGCTCTCTTGCTATAGTAATCAAACTACTTATGTTTCAGAGTTTGGATTTGTTTGTTTGTTTGTGAGTGTTTTTTTAGTCTTTTGTAGTATTAAAAACAACTGGAGTAAAATGGTCTTATAACAAGAAACATCACTTAGTCGCAAATTGTGAGATAACAAATACAATATTCCTCTTGGTTTCTATTTAGCTCAGGGACGTCATAAGGAACATTGGAAGAAACAATGGGAAAACATGGGCGACAGTAGTGTGCTGGCTTCAAATCTGTTCGAGAGCGCAACAGCGAGTGCTTACTATCACAAAGGTTTTTCTTTCCTGAACTCTAAGAAGGGAAAAGGAAAGACATTTTAAATACAACCACTCTAACTTTCTCCAGGCCCAGTATATGTGGTAAATGTGCATGATGACTAGGCCACGGTAGCGGTGCTCTCACACACCTTTTTATTTCTTTTTCACTTTTTTCCTGCGTCCATGCCACAAAAGATGCCTTAACCAGGACAGTTCCATTAGAAATATAATTAATACCTCAATTGCAATAGAAAGAAAAATGTTAATTACTTCAAGAAACCAAACAATTTTTACGTTAGCAGCTCTTTGCTTTTTGAGGGTTCTTTAGAAAATTATTGTGAGGTGCGTCTGGGTGGCTAAGTTGGGTAAACATCAGACGTCAGCACAGGTCATGATCTCACTGTTTGTGGGTTCGAGCCCCGCATCAGGCTCTGTGCTGACAGTTCAGAGCCTGGAGTCTGTCTTCAGATTCTGTGTCTCCCTCACTCTTTGTTTCTCCCATGCTCGCAAGTTCTCTCTCTTTCTCTATGTCTCTCTCTCAAAAATAAATAAACATTAAAAAACTAAAATTTACAGCGATATTACAGTGGCAAAAATCACAAATGAAAGATTCAAAATAAGACTTCAGTAATCTGCAAAACTAATTAGCATACCGATTAATTTATGCATATCGTTTTCAAGATTATTGAAATTCTTGTTTCCCTTATTTTGTTCTAAGTTTCATTCTTAATTTTATTTTAAAAAAATACACTTTTTAATATTTATTTACCTTTGAGAGAGAGAGAGACAGACAGACAGACAGCATGGGCTTGGGGGGAGCACTGAAAGAGGGGGACACAGCACCTGCCAAGCCTGTTATGGGACTTGAGCTCATGAACTGCTACATCATGACCTGAGTTAAGTTGGAAGCTTCACCAACTAAGCCACCCAGGCGCTCCTGCTCTCAATTTTAAGAGAAAAACTTATCATCCAGATTAGGAAAGGACACTAAGAGTCATACTTAGTAAGAGAAATGCCACTCAGTGCATAGAATTAAATCATGTTAATGCATGATATATTTATATATTTAATATAAATATTATTTTATGGTAATATATCCATGTATTCTTAGTATTAAATGACTTATTTTTAGATAGTTTCATCATAGATGACAAAATAATTTTTGGAAACTTACTATTTATATCATGAATGTTTTGGATTAAGGTAGAGCATAATTAACAGCGAACTGAAAATAGTAACAAAAAACTAATAAGTCTAATTGTACTCTCTCCCATGAAAACTATAATAGGTGACACAGAAACTAAGTAAAGAATGGGATTGTGTGAATCAGGGACATAAGATACTATGACGGACAACCTCTAAGATCGCTTCTGGGGATCCCTGCCTGTTTGATTCTTTCGTTTTTACTATAAGCTGGACCTTGTCACTAACTTCTAATGAGGGAATGTGGCAAAAGTGATGGAGTGTCACTTCTGAGATTAGGTTATAAAAAACCCTAATTTATGCCTTGACTGTACTCCCTCCCTCTCTTGGTCACCCAGAGAAGCAAGCCAGCAGGTCCTGGGCTGCCCTAGTCAAAGACACACATGGCTACCAACTGAGGGAGAGAGACCCCAGGCCAACAGCCAGTAACTGAACTTGCAAGCAACCGCCTGAGTGAGCCCGGAAGTGGCCTCTACCCCAGTCAAGCTTTCAGATAAGAGCTCAGGCTGAGCCAACATTTTGACGGGATCCTCATGAGAGACCTTGAGGGAGAGGCACCCAGGTAGCCTCACCTGATAGCTGACCCACAGAACTTATGAGACAACAAATGATTGTTGTTTTTAGCCACCTCGTTTTTTATTAACTTGTTACACAGTAATAGTAACTAGGTTCTAGAAAGCACCCCAGATTCTAGAGTGCTGGGTACTCATCTAAATAGACCCTTTCTAGCACAACAGGTAGTTTAACACGATTTAGTTCAAATTTATTTCAATTCAACTCAATCTAATTCTAAATATTGAAGGATTTTATTGTGTAATTCTTGTGAGTATGGGGAAAAATAATAATATTTACTGCCTGTTTTCAAGAATCACAAAACCTTACACAGGGGGAAAAATCAGTATAAGAATAAATGTAATCAGTATGAAAAGTAATTTGGTGGCACACAGAGAAGTGATCTCAGTATAAGTTTCAAAGCCTCTACTGTAGTGCTTTTAAAAGTACATTATCTTGTAACAAAATCTATATATTCAACCACAGTGTAGTTCTAAATGGATTTATTCTGCCACTCTCCAAAGAATTTCTTGAAGGGAACTGTAGCACAAAATGAAATTTATTCTTCACAGATAACATGCTGACAGAAATGTTTTACAATCTCTGTTATTTGGAACAATCTTCTCATATTCTATTAAGTAAGTAAACTCTTGATCTCATTAAAAATCAAAAGGGTAGAAAATACAAGTAGGGGAATAAAATAATGCTCCATGGAATTATTAATTTCCAAATATTATTACCATGAAGTTAAGACAACCCTTTATAAAAAGCTAAAACAAACATGATTCAACTGTCTTTCACATCCGAATTCCCATTTGAATTTTCAGCTTCTGATACATGATTAAATGAACCTACTGGAACAGAGTTGCTAAGTGTACTTTTTGTCAATTGTCTTCCATGGACAATCATCATAATTTTCTGTAATTTATTCTTATGTTGTTTTAACAGCTACATTGTTTTCATCTCTCCTCCAGCATATGACAGTCCTTTTAGGATGTGAATTTCCTGTAATTTTCTCAAAAAATGATTGCTCTTTTGAGATTTCCAATTTCCCTAGAGTCAGTGTTCTGTAATCAGCTATTTGGTCAAAGTATTAAGTTAGCATTTTCTCTCAAGAATATTTTGGCAAAGACAAACAGTTATCCTCTACACAGATTCATAGCCTCTTACTCAGAATCAACATGAGGTAAAACCTAGAGCAGAAGTTCGAGAAGCAGAACAGAGGTTATTGTCTCTGAGCATTTGGCCCCTCACGTCCTGGCTCCCCTGGAAGGTCTCAGAGGACTTCAAAAAAGAATGGTTTTCTTGTAAAAAAAAAAAAAAAAAAAATCACCCTATCTCTGTGGAAATCTGTTAGAATTTCTCCATTTGCGTTCATTGATTTGGACTGAATTGAAGCTCTAGATTGTTTGGAGTAGTATGGACATTTTAATAATACTAATTTTTCCAGTGGCTCAATTGGTTAAGTGTCTGACTTTGGCTCAGGTCATTGGTCTCATGGTTCGTGAGTTTGAGCCCCACGTTGGGCTCTGTGCTAACAGCTTGGAGCCTGGAGCCTGCTTCTGATTCTGTGTCTCCTTCTCTCTCTGCCCCTTCCCTACTCATGCTCTGTCTCTCTGTCTCTCTCAAAAATAAACATCAAAAAATTTAAAAAATACATATATTAATTTTTCTAATCCATGAGCACAGTCTATCATTCCATTTACTTGTCTTCTTAAGTTTCTTTAATCAATGTCTTATAATTTTCAGTGTACAGATTTTTCACCTCCTTTGGTAAATATATTTTTGTGCCTTTTATTCTTTTTGATGTATTAAAAATGGAATTGTTTTCTTAAATTCTGATAGTTCACTATTGCTATATAGAAATGCAGCTGATTTTTGCAAATTCATTTTGTACAGTGCAGCTTTACTGAAATCGTTTATTAGTTCCAATAGTTTTTTGGTAGCCTTTAGGGTTTTCTGTACATAATATGTCATCTGCAAATAATCACAATTTCACTTCTTTCTTTCTGATGTGGTTGCCTTTTCTTTCTTTTCTTGCCTAATTGCCCTGGCTGCGAATTCCATACTGTGTTGCATATTAGTGACCAAAGTGGGAGTCCTTCTCTTGTTCCTGATTTTAGAGGAAAAGCTTTCAGTGTTTCATCAAGTTTAATGTTAGCTGTGGGCTTGACATATGCGGCCTATGTAGAAGTGTTTTTTCTTCGTTCTTTCTCTGTTGAGTTTTTATCATGAATAAATGTTGAATTTTGTCAAATACCCTTTCTGTACCTATTGAGATGGTTCTATGATTTTTATCCTTCATTTTGTTAATGTGGTATGTCACATTTATTGATTTGCAGCTGTTGCTGCAGCCTTTCATTCTGGAACAAATTCTACCTGATCATGGTGTATGATCCTTCGATGTATTTTTTAAATTTGGTTTGCTAATATATTGTTGAAGACTTTTACATTTATGTTCATCAGGGATATTGGCCTGTAATTTTCTTTTCTTTTAATATCTTTGTTTGGCTTCAGTATCAGAGTAATGCTGACCTCGTAAAATGAGTTTGTTTTTTTTTAATTTCCAGTAGAGGGAACATACAGTGTTCTATGAACTTCAGGTAGGTAAGTGTAATCTTGATCCCCTTCATCTATGTTAGCCGTCCTCCCCATCTACCTACCCTCTGGTAACAATCGGTTTACCCTATATATTTAAGATTCTGTTTTTTGGTTTGTATATTTAAAAAAAATAGTTTGAAAATGTTCCTTCATTTGGTTCATTTTTGGAAGGGTTTGAGAAGGTTTGAAAATATCTGATAGAATTCACCAGAGAGGCCATTGGATCCTGAACTTGTCTTTGTTGGGAGAATTTTTCTAAGTCAGTTATACCATGTATTGATACTGGAATTATACTAGCAAATAATCACGACAAAAGAACAATATTTTAATAGAATAGTTTATTTAATGAAACATTTCTTTGAAACATAACATGCAGGGGCGCCTGGTGGCTCAGTGGGTTAAGCGTCCAACTTCAGCGCGGGTCATGATCTCACAGTTCGTGGGTTCGAGTCCCGCATCGGGGTCTGTGCTGATAGCTCAGAGCTTGGAGCCTGCTTCAGATTCTGTGTTTCCCTCTCTCTTTGTGTCTCCCCCATTCATGCTCTGTTTTTCACTGTCTCAGTAATAAATAAACATCAAAAATTTAAAAAAAGAATCATAACATGCAAAATATTGTCAAATATGTCAGTTTGGATGCCCTCGAATTTATTATATACAGACATCTCATCAACGCTTCTCTCAAGTTCCACTCCATATCACATCAAGTAGTTTGTGTGTGTGTGTGTGTGTGTGTGTGTGTGTGTGTGTGTGTGTGTTTAATACCTGTATCTCAGAATTATTAACTGTATTTTAACTGGGCTTCTCAGAATAAATTTGCTTACACTGAGTTGTCTGAAAGTTATTTTTGGTCAGTAGGTGAGCACTTAGAATACTCTATTCAATACTTACTATGTTCTTTTTGGTAAAGTGGTGTGTGTGTGTGTGTGTGTGTGTGTGTGTGTGTGTGTGTGTGGTTTTGTTTTTGGATTTTGTTTTTTGTTATTATGTTTTTGTTTATTTGGTCATTGGTGCCTTAATTTCTTCCCTCCTCTTATTAGGAAAAGCAGAGGTATAGGAGAAACTGATATTGGAAACCTATGTGGCAGACACCTTGTTGAGACCATTTTAACCAGTTGTTTGGACAATAATTGTCTTGGTTGCAAGTTTTTTTCAGGCATTTCAAATGGGGCTTGTGGTATACTTAAAGTTATCATGCGTGGCAAACAGTTGTTTTATGGTGGTTAAACATTTTAGAGATGATGGTCTACATTTCATTTGTGTTTGCCAACATTGTTCTAATTCCATTTGGAAGCATTGTATTCAATCTTACAAGAAATAGTATTTTTTTTTCTTTTTTCTTGACCTTTATCTGCAAACTTGTCTAAATCCTCAAAGGGTCAGAAAGATTTGGCTGTCCCATTTTGGGTATAGCTTTGAAGAGAGAGCGTTTTTAAGTAACTACTGAAGCACAGAAGTTAGTAGTTTAGTAACTACTGAAGTAGTTTATAGTCTTGGCTCTCTTTTTGTAGAATCATATGTTGTATTCTTTCCAATTCAATAAATGAGTAATCAATGTCCAACAAAACTTTCTGGGTGTTCCACTCTTCCTTTCCAATTTTCAGACTTTGAGAGAGCGGATTTGGGCAAGTCCAGCATACTAAAATTAGAAGGAAGAAAAATCAGAATATGGAAAGAGTCTTCAACATTTTCTATTGTTGTTGGATTTAGGTTCAGGTCCATCTTTTAAAAATATCTGAGGGGCGCCTGAATGGCTCATTCAGTTAAGTGTTTTGATTTTAGCTCAGGTCGTTACCTCACAGTTCCTGGGATTGAGCCCAGCATCCAGCTGCATGCTGACAGCCTGGAGCCTGCTTAGGATTCTCTCTTTCTCTTTCTTTCTCTCTGCCCCTCCTCCATTGATGCTCTCTTTTTCTCTCAAAATAAATAAATATTTTAAATATCTGAGTAAAGTATCACTTTGCTTTTTTATTTTTAGATGAATCACTCAGTCTCTTAAATTTTCTTCTACCTTACTATAATAGGTATTTCAAATTCAAATTGGAGCATTTAAAGTTTCAGCGCTGTGGTTGTTTTATAGAGTTGAACATGAATTAATATGAAGCTCATTTCTGTCCTTCAAGAAGACTCAAGCAGCATAGGGCCAACAGAGACCTACTGGTATCTGCCATTCAAGGATAAGAACCAACTTATTTATCAACTGCAGCATTAGTTACTGAGTGGTTCAGAGTAGGGAGACATGGGATTATTGGTTATCAGTTTTCACTGAAGATTGATTTTCTGAAATCTGTATTCTCTTTGATACTTCCCTCAGTAAAGAATAACTCCATAATTAAAATATCCATTGTTTACCTTTCTGTGTTCTTTTCTAAGCATGTTCTGATAAATTAAGTTCTAACATTAGTTGTTAGATGGAATTTCCAAGTGGTTCTACACTGTGTCTTCCAGAGAGGAGGTTTTCATTTTCAAGAACAGCTACTTCTGAATCCAAATTCCAGTGAGATAGATTCTCATGAGAGATGTTTGACATATCGTGTTGATGCCATGGTTCTCACCATTTTTTCTCCGAGTGTTTTGCCCATTTTTTGCAAATACCCCATGGCACCCCAGCCCACATGGCCTCCCCAGCCTTGTCTCCAGTGACACTGCAGCCTTAACCCCAGGCCGCTGCACGTGTGTGGTGAATGACCTGATGGGGGCCTCCTCA